>NC_069391.1:33178863-33493636 GCF_027475565.1 Acinonyx jubatus
CAGAGTGGGGCCAGGTGGATCTCTGGGTGGCTTTTGTCTCTTCTCTGTCTCTCCTCCAACAGATCCATTCTCTGCCCTTCTCTGTGCCCTGGGAAGCTGTTGCCATGGTCGACGTTACCCGGGATCCTTTGTCCTCGGGGTTTCTGGCTGGATTTAGCCAGTGGGGAGTGCAGACAGGAGATTGAAAGCCACCGAGGAGAGAGAGAGGTCAGGGGGCAGCCCCCAGCCTTGCTTTCGTATCTCTTGAAATAGCTGTGCCCTCCCTCCAAGGCTATGGCTTCTCTGCCTCCCACTCTTGTGAAGTTCTGAGGACACTATTTCTTCCCTTGCTCCTCTGTTCCAAGGCATATAACAGCTCCTGCCATTGTTAGTCTATGGGCACAATGCTGTCTTGGGTCTGTTCCCTTAATCTGTTCCCTCACTCTATAGTATTCCTTAATAAAGTATCTTCCTTGGAACCATCCAGGGTGAATTCTCTTACTTCCTGTGACCCTGTATTTGTTATCTATAGCTTCATAACAAATTATCCCAAAGCATAGTAACTTAAAGCAACAATAAAGATTTATTATCTCACATAGTGTCTGTGGGTCAGGAATTCAGGAGTGATTTAGCTGGAAGGTTCTGGCTTGGGGTCTTTAATATATGTAATTGCAGGCAGGATGGGACTAAAGTCATCTTCAGGCTTCCTGAGGGTGGAGATTTGCTTCCAAGATAGCTCCCTGCCATGGCTGGCTTACTAATGGTGGCTATTGGTGGACTTAGTTCCTCACCACATGGACCTCTCCATATGGCTGCTTGGGTGTCCTCATCACGTGGTGGCCAGCTTCCACCAGCATGAGTAATCCAAGAGAAAGCAAGGCTAAGGCTGCAGTGTCTTTATATGATCTAGTTTTGAAACCACACTCTGCCATTTCTGTAATATCCTACTGGTTACACAGACCAGCCCTGTTCAATGTGGGAGGAGACTGTACAGGGCGTGAATACCAGTAGGGGAGAATCATTGGAGCCATCTTAGAGTGTGGCTATCACAGCCCCTGAAAACGTCATCTCTAAATTGAAATCAGGGTACTATTATCATTCAAATGGGGATCAGTTGGTGATCAAGAAAAATGTCCGCTACAAAATGTTCGACAGCTATAAACCAGGTGCAAATCCTCTTGATAATAAGGAATTATGTCTCAAATTCACCAGCTGGACCCATAAGTTGAACAGGGGTCTTAGAAGAGCCCCTCAAGCCTAAGCCAGAAGTGGAAGGGAAGAGAGAACCCATCTTAAGCAAAAACATTCCTCCATTTATCTTTCGGAGCTTCAGCTGGCCCCACTCCAGCTCTGAAAACAGCTTCAGACACCCACCTCATCCACGCCTGGCATTCCACAGCCATCATTCTGTTTCTGCTGCTAGAAGTAGCTTCCTGACCCCCCAAGCCTGAGTCCACCTCAGTAGGTGGGGCCACCAACATCTGCCCTTCCCTCCCTTTCTGGTTTTGCCCCTGCTGACTCCTCTTTCCTTCCCAGGAGAATTGGTGGAAGATTTTTTAAATGATGGAAGATTTTTAGGCTTAGCCCATGAAGCCAAGTGAATAGTCCCCAAACCCCATATGGAGCCATCTGGGTTTCTAATGGGGGAGCTGAGCCAAGAGGGAGAATGGGTTCTCAATCAGGCGCCTTCCTGCCAGCCCAGCCCGCTCTTTCCAAGGTGGGAGGTGGGACTGGTGACTCATCGGGACTGAGCTGAGGTCCACCAGGGCTGGGAGGAACCTAGGAGACTGCCACATACATATGCCCTCACGTGTGTACACGCATGCACATACACATGGAAGCTCCATCTCTCAGTTCAGGGATGACCAACCTCAGGATTTCTTCACGTTCCTGCAGGCTTGTGCTTTCATGGTTCTGCTTGTGCTGAATTCATTCAGGATTTGGACCAGCCCATGATCCCTGAGGTTTTCCTCAGCTCTGGGCCCCATTGACCCATGCAGGAAATTCAGACCCCTCCTCCGTTATGACAGCCACACAAAACAAGAACAAACGGACCTGAAAGCCATCCCCTTTACAAGGACTTGTGAGGGGTTCCAGTGAAGGTTTGGGGCTCAAGCAGAGAGGGTTTGTACCAGAGAATATAATTTGAATGACTTTGAGTTGGACCTTACTTACTCCTGACCTTGTTCCTGCTCGCCACCCTCCCCGTCTTAGGGGCCATTTCCTTCGTGGTGGTCTCTCCGGGCCTCCCACCCCTCTTGGGCCTCCTTCTCTGCCGAGAAAATAGCTCCTTCTGTTCCCCTCGCTGACATTCTTCCTTTCTACCCAGGAGGCTAATCAAGGTTCCTTCCTAACCAAGATCATTTCCTCCTAGGAGGAATTCTGGGCCCAGCTTTCAGATAATATGAACTTTATCTCCTTACACACTAGGAAACTACTCCTAGGAGACTAGGAGACCGAAGTAATTAGGGGATAGAACCCAGGCGGCCGCCTCCCAGCAGAGTGCCCTTTTTGAGTTACCTGTCCATGAGCTCCACAGTCCTGCCCATTTTTCCCATAACCTTACTCTGCAGCGCACTCCTCGCTCTGCCCAGCCACCCTGCAGCTCGAGCCCGCTGCCCTTGCATCTGGACCACTGCTGCACCAGCTGCCTTGTCTGAGCCCTGCCCCACCCCCTCCAGGCCAGTCTGCAGCCCACCCTGGCCGAAAGTGAAGATTCTGACAGATTGCAAATTGCATGTCTCAGACTTTCAGGTCGGCTGGTCAGCAGTTTGGTTTTCCTGGTAGAGACTAATCTATTTAACAAAAATAGAACATACAGTAAAGCAAAATTAAGTATTTCTAATCGTGGGGATGCTTGCATCTGCAAATGACCAGGAAAGAAGAGAGGTTGGGGCTGGGGGCAAAAAGCCTGGAGGAGGGTCTCATGGTGTGTGACTTTAGAGCTACAGGGCTCAGCTAGCCATCCCGGAAGCTGGGCAAAGACCCCACTCGCTGGCTGGGGCAGCTCCCTTCTGCCGACTGTGCAGGTAAGGAAGGAGTGCACCACCATCTGTCTGCCAAACCAGAAAGCCATTCTTCACGTCGCCTCCCCCAGCCCTCAAATGCAGCATCTCTAAGCCCTGTGGATTCCACCTCGTTCCCATCTTTTGAATTATGGACTCTTCTACAGCTCTGTCACCCTCATCTCTCACCTGGATTTCACACAGCTTCCAACAGGCTTCCTTGCATCCAGTCCCCTACCTCATGCCCGTCCATTTTCCACACAACACCAAAGTAGCTTTTTTTCCTCCAGCTTTATTGAGCCATAATTGATAAATAGGATTTTTATATACTTGAGGAGTACTCCTTGATGATTTGATATACAAATACATTGCCAAGTGATCACAACAATCAAGCTAATTAACACACCCATCACCTTGCTCTTTTCTTTTTCTTTTTTTTCTTTTCTTTTCCTTTTCTTTTCTTTTCTTTTCTTTTCTTTTCTTTTCTTTTCTTTTCTTTTCTTTTCTTTTCTTTCTCCTTCCTTCCTTCCTTCCTTCCTTCCTTCCTTCCTTCCTTCCTCCCTCCCTCCCTCCCTCCCTCCCTCCCTCCCTCCCTCCTTCCCTGCCTCCCTTTCTTGCAACAAGAACATGTAAGATCTACCCGCTTAGCATTTTTCAAATATACAATACGATATTGTCATGTGCAGTCACCGTGTTGTGCATTAGATCCCCAGAACTTACTCATTGTGCATAACTGAAAGTTTGTACTCTTCGACCAACATCTCCCCATTTCTCCTTCCTTCCAGCCCCTTGCAATCACCATTCTACTCTCTGTTTCTATAAGTTTGACTATTGTAGATTCTACACAGAAGTGATACGAGACAGTATTTGTGTTTCTGGATCTTGCTTATTTCATTTAGCATGATGTCCTCCAGGTCCATCCATGTGGTCACAAATGAGAGGATTTCCTTCTTGTTAAAGAGGGTGTTGGACTTGTTACTTCCTGGTTTATAATAACCTCTCTGTGGCCCCCATTTGCAACATGAGGTCCAAAGCCCTGCCTGATGTGGGCTCTTGCCATCCTTGCCTCCACCAACCTCCCTGCCCCTTGCATACCACCCGCCAGCCACCTTGCCCTTCCTTCTGGTCCTTCATAGAGCCAAGCTCTCTCTTGCTTCCAGGCCTCGGCATATGCTTTTCCCTCTGCCTAGAACATTCCTCTCTCATCCTCTTTGCCCAGCTAACTCACACTCATCCTTTTCTGTCCCCTCCATGCCCTTCTTTGAGAGAGTGCCCTTCCTTTTGTGCTCATACCTCTGTACCCACCCTCTCCTGCCTTGTAAGTATCTCTCTCTCTCTCTCTCTCTCTCTCTCTTTTGCCTGTCACCTTCATTAGACTGGGAGCTTCTAGAAGACTAGGATTTTGTGGCTTAATCATTGCATTTCCCCAGGGTCTAGCATAAGCATGCCCTGTCCCAGAGTAAGCTCTCAACAGACACAACATATAGCAACTGCTCCCTCATTTTCTGTGAGGAAACTGAGGCTGAGAGGAGGGAGCATAATTATGGGCAAACAGGGGCTGGTGACAACCCTAGAACTAGAACCCTGAACCTCCCCCTCTGAGCCCAGAGCCCCTTCTGGCTTAATTGTTCAGAAACAGTCTCAGCAAATGTCATTCGGCCCAGGGAACACAGACCCCCAACCCGACAGATTGCAGGGGTATCTGGATCTCCCAACCTGTGATAACCTTTGGGTCTTCACCTCTGCTTGGGCTGCTCATCTCTCTCTGTCCAGAGCTGAGCGGAGCCGCGCAGTGTGGGAGCTGAAACGACAGATAAGCAGTACAGGTCCCTTCTCTCCAGCTCTTCCGCTCTGTTCTGAAGCCCCCTGCCCCATTTCTGAGAAAAGATTCTCACCCACCCCTTGTGCAGGTAAAGACTAAGCATTTGGGGGGCGCCTGGGTGGCTCTGTCAGTTAAG
Organism: Acinonyx jubatus; assembly: GCF_027475565.1. Taxonomy (NCBI): domain Eukaryota; kingdom Metazoa; phylum Chordata; class Mammalia; order Carnivora; family Felidae; genus Acinonyx; species Acinonyx jubatus. The sequence goes on from NC_069391.1 coordinate 33,183,806, forward strand.
TGTCCGACACTTGGTTTCGGCTCAGGTCATGATCTTGTGGTTCGGGAGATTGAGTCCTGTGTTGGGCTCTGTGCTAACAGTGTGGAAACTGCTTGGGATTCTCTCTCCCTCTCTACCCCTCCCCTTGCTCATGCTCTCTCTCTCTCTCTCTCTCCCAAAATAAATAAACTTTAAAAACAAAAACAAAAACCTAAGCATTTTGCATTCCTCCTCACATTTTTACTGTGGAAGCCTGAGAGGACTGGCCTGGCCACCAATGGGCTGGAGCCGGATCCTACAGTCTCCCAAGAGAGCCAAGAGCCATTTGTTAAATTATCAAGAATTGATGGACCAGTTGTTAAATGGTTGAGAGCTGGAAATCTGCCTTGGTGGGAGTATTTACACCATAGAAATTCCCAAACACTACAAACCAGGACCCTCCCCCAAAGAGCCCATTGTTAAACATTTATCAACACATCTCTGACTAGCTATCTTCCTTCCCCCTACCTACCACCTACTCTACCCCTGCTCCCTCCCCTCAACCAAGGCTGCTTGGGACTCACTCTGATCCCTTGCAAAGAGCTCATTTTCAAATCAGTGACCAGTTCTTGCACAAGGGGGCAGGGTAGAATGTAGTTAGAAGCATAAGCTTAAAGTCAGACAAATCTAGAGTGAATCCCAGTCCTGCCTACAAGTCGCGTGACCCCAGGCAGATTTCTTACCCTCTCAGCACCTCCATTTCCTCATCTGTAAAGTAGACATAATAATAACACACAGTGCATCCGACTGGGGTTGTTGTTGAGAATTGATTAATGAGGAATAACCCCAGAAAAAAAAATCTCAGATATTATACACAAATGTTTCAGTGGAGCTAAAAATAACTTAAAGGATGTTATCTCTGCGTGTTCTGCAGAGGGAAACCTGAGAACAGAGCTGAGAAAGGACTTGTCCCAGGTACACTTGCTAGAAAATGGCAGAGCACAGCCTGCTTCTGTGTCTTCAGACCCCTTGTTGGTTGCTCTTTCCATTATTCCAAGTTGAGGGGGAAATGTGCTATGCTTGCATAGATCTCTGGCTCTTATTCACAAAAACTCAAAGCTGTCAGTAAAAATTAATCTATTCCAAGAGGGAGTATTATTTTGTTGGTGATGATGTTGCTATTTTTGCCTGCAAAAAAAAAAAAATGTGCCTTCTTATAACATCTTTTCAAAAAAACTTTTCAGTAAAGTTTTCCTGTTATGAGGATAATACATACGCATCATAGGATAGTGGAAAATATTGAAACGTAAAAGGAAGAGAAAGCCATAATCACACAACCTAAAACCAACGAGCGTTTAACATTTTTATTTGGTAGGAGTGATTTTTACATAGTTGTGAGTATACTATAAATATGATTTTTACCCTTTTTTTACTCACACTGTGTTATTAGTTAGGATAAATAACACCAGCTGCTATAACAAAGATATCTCAGAATCTTAGTGGATTGACACAGTAAAAATTGATTTCTCTAATATGCAAAGTCCAAAATGGATGTTTCTGGTTGGTGAAAAGCCTTTCCATATGACGATTCATGAGCCCAGGCTCTTCCATCTCGGGTCCCCTCTGTTCCTTAGGCCTCAGAGTTCACTTTTCAGTGAATCCAGTTGGCAGATGGGGGCAGTGAAGGAGCATGAAGGACATTATGGGAGGTTTTTACGAGCCAAATCTGGCACACCGTATGCCACTTCTACCCACATCCCATTGGCTGGAACTATCACATGGTCACACACCTAACTATAAAGGGGGTTAGAAAGTGCAATTTAACCATGTGCCCAAGAGGAAAAGGAAATGGATTTGGTGAACAACTGGCCATTGTCTGGCACAATCACAAATCACTTTTTCCACTTTGCAAATAACTTTTTTGCAATGTTTGTAACAGAATGCTCAAGTGTGTGTAATTCAGATCGGCGCCCCTGGCATTCAGAATTGAGCTCAGCATCCCTGATACAGCCTGTAAGGTTCCACATGACCTTGCACCTCTCTGCCTTGCCAATCACATTCCCTGCTCATCTCCTCCTCAGGTGCCTCTTTTGGCTCCACCGGGATCTTCAGCAACTCTTGTTTCTCATCCTGTCTCCTTCCTTGGGAACTTCGCACTTGCAATCCCTCTTCCCAGGACCCTCTCTCCCTCACTCTTAGCTAACTCCTTCAGATCTTGGCACAAATGCCGCCTCTCCAGAAAAGCCCTCCTTGACCCCCACTCTAAGTTAGGTTCTTGCTGTAGTTCTCTCTCGTAGCACCCTGTTCTTTTCCTTCATCTCACTTAGTGTAGTTTGTGAATACATATTTATCAGTGCATTCACTGTTCAATGTCTACATTTCCCGCCACACTACAAAATCCACGCGATCTAGGACGGTGTTGACATTGCTCACCCTTCCTTGGGTGCCTGTCTAGCACGTGCCCAACAGGTGTTAGGTGGTAGTTGATTGAATGCATGTTATCATAATATCTCATAATGTGTCCATCACAGTTTACTTGGCACTTGTTCTGTTATGTGGGCATTCTGTTCATTTCTGATATTTTGCTATTCTAAACAAGCCTGACTCTTGCATTGTAACTGGAAGGAAAGGATTTGGTCCTGCTTCTCTTGGCCCATCCACCTAACCATCTTCTCTTCATCTCTCTCCTCTCCCCTGTGCCCAGCCCTGCCTTAGGCTCGCTAGCTTTGTGACTGATCACCATTGGAACCCTTTGGACCATCAGATCACGGTCCCTCAGAAGGGTGGCTGTGGGACAGGCCACACCTCCCATCCTGCCCCTCCTCTTAGTTCCCTGCACACCCACTGCCCAAAACTCAATAGATTCATCAAGCTTTTCTCCAGGCTTGGACCTATAAAAAGCATTTTCATGTAAGAAAAGTAGTTCAAATAGAATGCAAAATATGACTTATATTAGTCTAAGGCACAGGCAGAAAAAAAGTATTTTTCACCTTTGTAGAGCACGTGGGTAGACATGCACAGTTGTTTGATATTTCTCTTTTAATCGGCTGTCCTTTGCAAAACAGAAGGCACCTTCTTCAAGCCTACATGATGAGCAACTCTATGCCTTTTTAAAAATTGTTTTAATGTTTATTTATTTTTGAGAGAGAGAGAGACAGACAGACAGAGTGTAAGTGGAGGAGGGGCAGAGAGAGAGGGAGACACAGAATCCGAAGTAGGCTCCAGGCTCTGAGCTGTCAGCACAGAGTCTGACACGGGACTCGAATCTACAAACTGGGAGATCATGACCTGAGCCGAAGTCAGACGCTTAACTAATTGAGCCACCCCGGTGCCCCAGCACCTCTACCCTTGATGGAAAATCTGACCAGCATTCAAGCCCCAGTATTTTCTCCAAGTCCTCATGGTTCATTTGAAACCAGCGTTGTCCTGGTTGGAGGGCTGGCAGCAGAACAGTCCAAGGTGGGCTTGGATCATCTACGCAGACAGCAGTGCGCCGACCAGGATCTCCTGTCCCCCTTCGGTTTCCAACTCCTTAGAGATTCTGCTGCCTGTGTGACATGTCAGGGCACATCTTGTTCCCTCAAAGCACAAATCAAGCAGTCAGGTGAGCATGCTTGTTCACACCTCCCAGAGACCAATCAACTGCCAGGGACAAGAGTGTAGTTAGGGTCATATTAAAGATGGAAATTCTTCCCTAAATGCACATGACCTGCAGAAACTATGCCCCTTAGTGAGCCCGGGGCTCCAGGGGGTTAGGCTGAGATGAGCAAGTCTTCATTCTGTCCAGCCTCCAGCTCCAGCCCGACATCAGATCATGTCTGGGGCTGGGCATCCCTAGCCCCTGCTGTGAAATTGAAAGCAACCAAAAAGAAAGAAAAGAAGAAAGAAAGAAAGAAAGAAAGAAAGAAAGAAAGAAAGAAAGAAAGAAAGAAAGAAAGAAAGAAAGAAAGAAAGAAAGAAAGAAAAGAAAAGAAGGAGGGAAGGAAGGAAAGAGAAAGAAAGAAAGAGAGAGAGAGAGAAAGAAAGAAAGAAAGAAAGAAAGAAAGAAAAAAGAGTTCCAATGTAGGACTTGACCCCTACAATTCATAAACTGCTGTTGGAACAAAAAAAAAATTTTTTTTTTTTTTTGCAGAAGAGAGCAAGCGAGAATGCAATTGGGGGAGAGGGGCAGAGGGAGAGAGAGAGAGAATCTCAATTACTCAGTGTGGAGCTGGACGCAGGGCTCGATCCCATGACCTGAGCCCAGACTCAAGAGTTGGGCTCAACCAGCTGAGCCACCCAGGAGCTCCTGGAGTAAATCTCCCTCGCTTAGTAGTGACACATTAAAGGTGAACAATGGAAACAATTAATTTTTCTAAGACGAAGCTGCCGAATCCTGCTGGCTACTGGAATCCTTAGTGTACATTTCATTCACCACTGATTTTCCTGGGGGTTCTGAACTGACACCAGGTGAAATTCTGCTAACTCCAATTCCCTGGAAGAATTATGAGTTACCCTTTATGTGCAGCAGCCCTGTGTTATGCCTTTTTCATAAATACCTTCCTTAATTCTCACAAACAATCCTGACGAGTAGGTATTGCACTTCCTATTTTTCAACTTGAACTGTTTGTTTGGATCGACTTTTATGAAACAGACTGTTTTCTTTGACATTAGCAACATCTCTTTCAGGAAGAAAAAAAAATTCCTTGTAAAATGATCCACTGGGTGGCTTTACTTCCATTATTTTATTTGCATTCCAGATCTGCTCTGTGGTCATTCTTTATGAACTCCTCAGAAGTTAGACTCCATTATCAATCAGCATGCCGTCAAGAAAACAGAAACCACTTCAGGCATTTCAGAGGGAGATTTAATACAGGGAACCGGTTACAACTTTGTTGGAAAGGATGGAGGAGCAAAACAGGAAGGTGCTGTCCCTGGAGATAAGTATTTACAGAAACTACTAAGCCCCTTGGGCTGCAGGAACAGAAGGGATATGGTATTAGCACTGCCTCTGAAATGCACAAAGTGATTTCTATTTTCTAGACTGCATGCTGATTGATAATGGATTCTAACTTCTGAGGAGTTTTAAGAATGACCCCAGAGCAGATTAGGAATGCAAATAAAATAATGGGGACCCAAGGACACTGGCCCCTGAGGCTCTTGCTGCTGCTGTTTCTGCTACTGTGGGGACCCCACCACTGGCCACTGAGCAGTCAGCTCAGAGCTCCCCTGCCCCCCGCTGCCAGTTCAGGGATGCTGGGGTCCACAGACACCTGCCGTCACTCAGAACTCCTGCTGCTACAGCCAAAGCAGGAAAAATATAGCTTTTCCCTTATGCATACTTTCTAATCTCTCGTGAATGCCTCTCATTAGCAGAACCTAAATGGAAACCAGCTGGCAGGAGATGGTGGGGAATGTGGTTTCGGACTTTGGGTCCCTGCAGCACAGAGGAGGATATAGACTGTGAGCCACCAGACAGAACTCGGCCACCATGCCAGCCAGAGCTACCCAACTCCATTGCTTTGGAATGCAGCACGTCACAGGAACTGGTCTCGAGTGCACGTGATGATCCTCAGTTATAGCCTTGGGATCACACACGACGAAAGCTTCAAGAGAGTCATGGCGTTTATATAGACATAAAGAATATGTGTGTGGGGAGAAGAGCAAGACAAATCCCTGCTCAAGCTGGGCTTTAAGAAAGGCAAAGCCAGCCCAGCCTCCTGGCTGAAATGCCAGGCCACAGTGAGGCTGAAGCAAGGGCTTTACTCAGAACCCATCGCCTCTGTTCCCACCGTCTTCTCATGCAGGCTCCTTCAGGATGCAAGAAAGACATAGTCCCCATGACCTTTGGTGGCAGGTGTCTTAGGTCGGGTTGCCCAGGAAACAGATTCTGAGACAAAGATCTGCATACAGGAAGTTGATCAGGCCCAAACCTGGGAGGGAGGAAGTGAAGCAGGATTGGGCAAAGAGACAAGTTGAAATTGATCAGCTGTAACCATGACCTCAGCCATCCCATGGGGGCTTCTGGATCCCATGCTCCTTCACAGTTGCCCAGAATTGATGAAGGGGGTAGAACTGTGTCCCTTCACATTGACCATTGGATGCCGGCTGCCCCCCGGGGAGGGGGCATGACTGCCATTGGCACAGCTCCATTGGGGTGCTAGGCAACTCAGCAGCAGCCAAGATGCCTGACAGCTGGGGAAATGAGTGCCTTCTTCCCAAGGGGGCACTAGGACAGTACTCTGCAGTGTCGACCCGGACAGAAGGCACGTGGGAGTCCACTACTGTTCAGGCCACAATGTCCAGCCACCCTGGTGGTACACTCTGAGCTGGCAAGAGAGAGAATCGGGTCCTCATGCTAGCCTGAGCCACTGTCACCACACACCGCGATGACCGGCTGCCAGAGCCCAAGTTTCTCTGTGTCCTTGTTTCCATACTACCATCCATTCTCTATCCAGCTGCCAGATCGATCTGCTCAACCCTTACATCAGATCACAGTACAGCTTTGCTAAGCCTCCCCACACCCGGGGCTCTTCCCTGTGCTTAAAATCCCCTCCAGAGCCTTCCGTGGCCTCCAGGTCGGATGTGACCTGGCCCTGCCTACCTACCCGCTCCCTCGCTGTGCTCCCCCACCCTGGCCCTTTCTGTTCGTGCCCTGATTCTGCCCTTCCCCTGGAGCATCTCCCTCTTGTCTTGCAGCCTTCAGCTCTTCTAGAAGCTCTTCAGTGAGGTCTTTCCTGACTGTGCAATAGACCTCTGCCCTCGCCCAGCCACTTCCTCTTATTTTCTTCATGGCGCTCTTCACTAACTAAAGTCATCTTGTTCATTTAGTGGCAAACTTGTTTTATTTGTCTCTCCTAATCAAATATAAATCTCTCCAAGGATAGGAATCAGCACCTAGAAGCTAAGAACCTGGCCCAGAATAGGCAAACATTTGTGGAAAGACACCTATTGGGCAGAATTTCGTGAAAATCACCTGATTGGTGTGTGGGCTTCCTTGTGTCCATGTGTCCTTGTGTCTTATTGACATTGACTTGGCTGGGATAGTGCCCCCTGCCCCCATCAGCCATGGGCAGGATAACACAACTGGCTTTAGTGGTCAGACCCAACATGTGCCATGGTAACTCCTTCAGGAAAGAATCGGATGGCACATCTTCCTCAGAAGGGGGCTTCATGGAGCTTCCTGGCTTCTTCTCTGCACAGACCCTCTAAATAGCCCGTTATGTATCTGTGTGTTCTACACCACCCATTGGCTCATGTGGTTGGAGAACTCAGTCACTTGGGGGCTGATGTTTCTGAGAGGTGAGGACACCTTGGACCCAGATCCAACAGTTTATCCCTTTGACAGATGGAATCATATGCTATGGAAAATCCTTGCCTATGGGTTGGAAAGCTTCCTGGTACTTTAAACCTTTTTTATTAAAGCTCTCTGCTATTAAACATCTTTCAATAAGAATTACTACTGCCATTTACTGAGCACCTGCTGTAGGTCAGAAGCTGTGCTAGGTCCATAGCTCCATGCTCAGGAATTTGTCCGAGGGGGCACTGTCCAGGTTTGTGATACTTGGACACTGGCCTCCTTCCATTGCATTACCTGAGACAGAAGGAGGAGCTACTGTTAGTAAAAATAGTTGTTGTGAAAAAACTAAAATGTGACAGCTCTTACTTCAAAGATGGAGTAATTAGTTTTGTTTACAAAGTAAAGGGAGGTTCTCATCCCTACCTCATACTCCAATCGAGTGTCATTCTGTCCAAGTTTTGAAGACCATTTCAGTATATACTTTTTCATTTAACTAATAAAGATTCTGCAGCTATATTAAAAGCTGTAAGTCATCAAGACTGTATAGTACTGGCACAAAAACAGACACATGGATCAATGGAACAGAATAGAAAACCCAGAAATGGACCCACAACTCCTATATGGTCCACTAGTCTTCAACAAAGCAAGAAAGAATATCCAATGGAAAAAAAGACAGTCTCTTCAACAAATGTGTTGGAAAAATTGAATGGCTACATGCAGAAAAATGAACCTGGACCACTTTCTTACACCATACACAAAAATAAATGCAAAATGGATGAAAGACCTAAATGTGAGACAGGAAGCCATCAAAATCCTAGAGGAGAAAGCAGGCAGTAACCTCTTTGATCTCGGCCACAGCATCTTCTTACTGGACACATGGCTGAAGGCAAAGAGAACAAAAGTGAACATGAACTATTGGGACTTCATCAAGATAAAAAGCTTCTGTACAACGAAGGAAACAATCAACAAAACTAAAAAACAACCAATGGAATGGGAGAAGATACTAGCAAATGACATAGCTGATAAAGGGTTAGTATCCAAAATCTATAAAGAACTTATCAAACTCAACACCCAAAAAACAAATAATCCATTAAGAAATGAGCAGAAGACATGAATAGACACTTTTCCAAAGAGACAGCCAGATGGCTAACAGACACATGAAAAGATGCTCAACATCACTCATCATCAGGGAAATACAAATCAAAACCACGATGAGATACCACCTCACACCTGTCAGAATGGCTGAAATTAGCAACACAAGAAAAACAAGTTGGCGAGAATGGAGAAAGGGGAACCCTCCTGCACTGTTGGTGGGAATGCAAACTGGTGCAGCCACTCTGGAGAACAGTATGCAGGTTCCTCAAAAAGTTAAAAATAGAGCTACCATACAATCCAGCAATTGCACTGCTAGTTATTTACCCAAAGGATACAGAAATACAGATTTGAATGGTACAAGCACCCTGATGTTTATAGCAGCATTATCAACAATAGCCAAACTATGGAGAGAGCCCAATGTCCATTGACTGATAAAGGAATAAAGAAGATATATATGTATGTATGTATGTATGTATGTATACATACATGTATATATACAAATGTATATGTGTATATGACATGGTATTTGTCAGAAAAAGACAAATACCACTATGGTTTCCCTCATATGTGGATTTTTAAATAATTTTTTATGTTTATTTTTAAAAATTTTTTTAATATTTGTTTATTTTTGAGAGAGAGAGAGAGACAGAGTGCCAGCAGGGGAGGGTCAGAGGAGACACAGAATCTGAAGCAGGCTCCAGGCTCTGAGCTGTCAGCACAGAGCCTGACGTGGAGCTCGAACCCACAAGCTGTGAGAGCATGACCTGAGCCGAAGTCAGACACTAAACCAACTGAGCCACCTAGTCACCCCTAGGTTTATTTATTTTTGAGAGAGAGAGCAAGCACACCAATGGAACAAGGGCAGAGAGAGGGAGACAGAGGATTTGAAGTGGGCTCTGTGCTGACAGCAGAGAGCCCGATGCAGGCTCAAACTCACAAAATGTGAGATCATGATCTGAGCAGAAGTTGGACACTCAACCAACTAAGCCACCCAGGTGCCCCGAAATTTAAGAAACAAAACAGTTGAATATATGGGAAGGGGGGGAAAAAGAAAAAGAGAGAGAGAGAAACCATGAGAGACTTTTAATGATAGAGGGTTGATAGAGGGAGGTGGGTGGGGGATGGGCTAGATGGAGGATGGATATTAAGGAGGGCCTTTGTTGGGATGAGCACTGAGTGTTGTATGTAAGTGATGAATCACTGAATTCTACTCCTGAAACCAATATTGCACTGTATGTTAACTAACTAGAATTTAAATACAATTTTTTAAAAAAGATTCTGCAAAATTTGTCCACATTTTATACCTACAAGTGTTTGGAGTTCTTCAAAGCTTGGCAGGAGATGGGTAAGTTAGATCTCCACCTTTATCAAAACACGAAATGTCCTCTTGTCCACAATGTTTGCATCTTTCCCAGCTGTGCAAAGTGGTCTATTTGCATAAAAGTGATCCTTTCAGAAGATGTTCTGTGCTCTTCAATCATCCCTAGAAATAAAATCACAGCTCCTGTCTCACCTTACGCTGAAATGTTTTCACACTTCAGGGAATTACTTGCCATCACCTGAATATGGAATTCAGTTGGCATTAGTTTCAAAATGATACTACTTTCAGCTGTCTACAGGATTTCAAAAAGGTGTCAAAGTGGCCTTAGAAGGTGTTTCTCGTTCTGAGAACAGGTTGAGTGATTCTCTTTGTTGCAAAAGCCGCAGGGCCTCAGACTTTGGGTTTCCACCAAAGGAAGATCCTTTTTGGTGCTTTCTCCCGAGAATTGAGTGGAAACCAAAGTATTGTCTGTGCTATTACTTGATGAAGCAAGAGCATAGTGAGAGTAAAGCAGTGTCTCTTTAAAACAATTTCTTTTTCTGGGGTGCCTGGGTGGCTCAGTCGGTTGAGCGTCCAACTTCGGCTCAGGTCATGATGTTGCGGTCTGTGAGTTTGAGCCCTGCGTCGGGCTCTATGCTGACAGCTCGGAGCCTGGAGCCTGCTTTGGATTCTGTGTCTCACTCTCTCTCTGCCCCTCCCCCGCTTATGCTCTGTCTCTCTCTCTCTCTCTCTCTCTCTCTCTCTCTGTCAAAAATAAATACACATTAAAAAAATTTTTTAAATGATTTCTTTTTCTAATTGCATGTTAATGGAAAGATAGGAAAGAATTTATTTCTGGAATAGGAGCAACATGCTGTAGTGAAATGGCGTGGGCATTAAAATCAAACTCGGATCTGACTCCCAGCAGCCTCACTTACAGTGAACCTAATATAGAGTGCATAACCTCTCTTGGTCTCAGTTTCTTGGTCTGTAAAATGAGGATCATCCCCCTTTCCATTCAAGCTTGTCAAAAAGATTCATTGATAGAATGTGTCGATTTCCTGCATGGTTACTGAATTTTGATGGGTCATGGGTCTTGGCCAAGGAGAGACCTCACCCACTCTTCATGTCCCTGATTTATTTAGCCCAGCATATGGAAGCCCGGTATCAGCCAGCAAGGCAAATACAGCAGATGATGCTGTGTGTAGCCCCCGGGGTCCCTAATGAGGGATGCTCAGCTGCCTGTGACACAAGGCAGGTCTCACTGGCTCAAGAAGCTTAATTTTGTGCTGCCCCATAGCCCATTTATAATTGGGGCTGATGTCACCCCTCAGGAAGAACTTACAAAAACATTCTCTATCCTTAATAAGAAATACGAACCAACCTCCAGCCCCCTTCTGGTCCTCACGCCAAACAGTCTGAGCAGAGTCGCCTTAATGGGTAGGGCACAGGCGCAGAGTCGGGGCCAGGCTCCAAGGGCCTCATCTCCGCCTCCATCTTTCCAGCACCCCGGAAGACCTTGTCCCAGGATAACAGGACACATGGGTGTTTAATGGATAATCATGATAATAACGATGATGCATATCTCAGCTTTAATTCACGTGTGTTGTTTTCATTATTGATTTTGTGCTCTTCAGATGAACCAGATAAAGTCACAACCGGTTTTAAAACAATTAGTTTAATTTTGCCTCTGCAGTCTAGCGGGAACCTATTTTTTTCAATATTAATAGTCACATTGTACGATTTATGAATTTCAGCTGAGATCCATAGTGTCTGAGCTAATATGGCATTTCTCTTTTATTTTCGTTTGTTTTGTTTTTAGGGTCAAGTTGTGTTCCGGAATGGGGAGAGGATGGGGACCATTAAATTTACTCAATTTCAAGGTAGGCTTTTTGATGCTTATTCTTTCTAGTTGATGAGTTCTTATATGGGGATGTTGTGTTTCTGCAATAAAATACATCAAAAGAAATGAAAGTATGATGTTCCAGATAAGAGAGAGTAGAGTCAGTAGAAAACACTTCTCTGTGAAAACATTAGTTTCAACTTATTTAGAATATTTTTCTCAACTGCATGACTTCTCAGGCTATTCAGTCTTCCCACATGACTCTGAGAGGCTCGTGAAAGTATAGAGAGTGGGGGTTAAGCCCGCTCCAGTATTCTGAGAAAGCTTGCATTGTTTTTTTGATTTTAGAAATTTTCAAGCAGACCCTAAATTTGAGAGAATTGCATAATAAACCCTGTGTACCCATCACCTGGCTTCAACCATCATCCGCATTTTGCTAATCTTGCTTTATCTTTACTCACCCACCTCACCCTTTTTTTTTCTGTAATGTTTAAAACAGCTCCCAGACATTATCTCATTTCAATCTATAAATACTGCAGTATGCATTCCCAGTAGATAAGGACCTTTCAGAACATAACCACGATACTATTATCCCACCTAAAACATTTGACAAAGATTTTTTTTTAAGTTTATCCATTTTGAGAGAGAAAGAGAGGGAGCACAGGAGCAGGGGGAGGAGCAGAGAGAGGAGAGAGAGAATCCCAAACAGGTTCCACACTGTCAGCCAGACTCGGCTTGATCTCACTAACCGTGAGATCGTGACCTGAGCTGAAATCAAGAATCAGACACTTAACCGACTGAGTCACCCAGGCACCCCTGACAATGATTCTTAGTTGAATCTTAGACACTTCTAGTCTATGTGGATTCTCTGATTTTCTCCAAAAGGCCTTTACAGTGTGTGGGGGAATCCACACAAGGTCCACTCGTTGCATCTGGTTGATATCTCTTTTAACCCATAATCACCCCCCACGTGCTTGTTATAGGTCATTTTTTTTAAGAAACTAGGTCATTTTTTGGATTTTTCTGTTGTCCGTGTTCAAAGGGGTTCAGAAACCTTCCAGACCACGTTCCTCATGTAAGGTGGAAGTGGAGGCCCCGAGAGGGGTTGGGGCTTGTCAGAGAGTACAGGGCATCTGTGGGAGTGGGACTGGGCTTTCCTCCAGGTAGACACCTCCGTCAGTCATCAGCAGGTTTGTTATCCAAAACCACTAGATGCACTGTTCTTTACCGCAGTTTTTTTTTAGCATCTGGATGTTTCTGGAAAATCCAGAAACAAGAGCAGTGCCTTCTGCGTCAGATCCCAAAGTCATCCAAGGGAAAGCAAAAAGTGAAATCGAGTTATTCAGGTTCATTCAGACAAATCCCACCGGATTGAGATCAATGAGGAGAGGTGTTTGGTACTATGGCTCCGTAATTCAATCTTGTAGACTCACCCATTCGTCTTCTGATGGCAGGTAATTGAAACGCATGTCAGCTCCCTGGCATGCACAAAAGATGTAATTTTCGGCAAATGCAATTATTTTCCCATTTGTTAGTCTTGCTTCTTCATTGGTTGAACCAAGTAAGCATCTTGGCAAAGATACTTCCTTTTTTTTTTCTTTTTTTGAGTGATTGTAACTAAATTCTCTTGTCACATTTCCAGTTCTCAAATTATATCATTCTGGGAGAATATTTTATAAAATATTGATTGGCTGATCACAGCTACAAGTGCGTGCCAATTTTATTGCCTTTTTTTTTTTTCATATGTTAGGATAAGACACCAACCCCAGTGACTAGTTTTAGGCATTTGTAAGGAAAGCAGAGGAGCAAACAGAAGTTCAGAGGTGGGTCTGACCCACCTTAGCTCAAGTCCATATAGCACATCAGGCAAGTGACTTCACCTGTGTGGAGTTCTCCTCCGTAAAATAGGAATATAATCCTATTTACCTTCTTGGAATATGGGAAGAACTCAATGAGATAACACATAGAAATATGTGCAAGTATTTCTTGCTCAGCAAGTAGTAGCAATTATGATTAGCACTGTGTCAAAAATTATGACACTTTTCTGGGGCAAATCCAGATTTTCTTGGTGTGTTGAAACCCCCCCAGGTGCCTTTCCATCTGCCTGCCCTTTATAGCTTCTCCCCACACTTAGCCATATGTAGGATGTCAGACAGGGAAGGGTCTTAGAGATGATCCCACTCCACTACCTCATGGTGTAAATGGGAAACTGAGGCCCAGGGGAGGGAGGTGTTCTGCCCAGGGACACAAGCCAGTTAGTGGCAGAGCTGAGACTGGACCTCAGCTCCCCCCGCCTTGTGCTCACATGCCCACCTCTGCCTGTTTTCCCTTCACATTTGTGTCCAGTTTTTTTTAATTTGTTTAATGTTTTATTTATTTTTGAGAGAGAGAGAACATGAGCAGAGGAGGGGCAGAGAGAGAGGGAGACACAAAATATGGAGGAGGTTCCAGGCTCTGAGCTGTTAGCACAGAACCCGACGTGGGGCTCGAACCCACAAACTGTGAGATCATGACCTGAGCCAAAGTTGGATGCTTAACCGACTGAGCCACCCAGGTGCCCCTGTGTCCAGTTTTTATTGAACGTCAGAGCTGGGCCTGCAGAGACTCCTGTTTATACAGGTTTTTTCTCATATAATTTATTGTCAAATTGGCTTCCATACAACACCCAGTGCTCGTCCCAACAAGTGCCCTCCTCAATGCCCATCTCCCATTTTCCCTTCTCCCCCACCCCCAACAACCCTGTTTGTTCTCTATATTTAAGAGTCTTTTATGGTTTGCCTCCCTCTCTGTTTGTAACTATTCTTTTCCTCCTTCCCCTCCTCCATGGTCTTCTGGTAAGTTTCTCAAGATCCACATATGAGTGAAAACATATGATATCTGTCCTTCTCTGACTGACTTATTTCACTTAGCATAATACCCCCCAGTTCCATCCACGTTGCTGCAAATGGCCAGATTTCATTCTTTCTCATTGCCAAGTAGTATTCCGTTGAATATATAAACCACATCTTCTTTATCCATTTATCAGTGGATGGACATTTAGGCTCTTTCCATAATTTGGCTATTGTTGAAAGCACTGCTATAAACACTGGGGGTACACATGCCCCTATGCATCAGCACTCCTGCATCCCTTGGGTAAATTCCTAGCAGTGCTATTGCTGGGTCATAGGGTAGATCTATTTTTAATTTTTCAAGGAACCTCCACACTGTTTTCCAGAGCAGCTGCACCAGTTTGCATTCTGTATGGGGTTTTTTTTTTTAAATATTTACTTATTTTTGGGAGAACACAAGCAGGGGAGGGGCAGAGAGAAGGGTGACAGAGGATCCGAAGCGGACTCTGCTCTGACAGGCTGACAGCAGCAAGCCTGATGTGGGGCTTGAGCTCATGAACCACGAGACCATGACCTGAGCCAAAGTCAGATGCTCAACTGACTGAGCCACCCAAACACCCCTGTTATATGTTTTTAAAACATAGATCCTGTTGACAGAGAGATTCTGTTATTTGGGGGCTGAAATGAGCCACTAGAATGCTGGGGGCATGTTCTTGTCAGCACAAGAGTTCATTTTCCAAATGTAAAGGGTCTCAGAGGTGCACTGTCTGCCTGGATGGAGGGGCATTGCATTATTGAATAGGCTGACCACCTGAAGGGTGCCTGGTTATCATCTGGGAAACTGAGGCCCAGACCCGGGAAGTGACTTGGCTGGGGCAGATCCATCCCATGGTGAGGTCATTCCTTCTAGTCTCTGGCCCCATGCTTCCCTGGGCTGGTCCACACAATGTTTTCTAGGACTTTCCAGGATTTAGCCATAGGATGGGCCTGCCCCTTATCCTGGATTACCCACTCTTATATCGCCACTGGCCTTTCAAAAAGGCTTCTAAATGGGACCACCATGTTTTTTCTGCCGTGTCCTTCACGCTGACTCTCTCCCTGTCTGCTTCTCTCTCCCTTACTCTCCCTTACTCCTGCCTTGTGAACAACAGGGCTTACTTCAGAGCTTGGGTCAGACAGCCATGCCCAGCAGTGGGGCCTCTCTTTGCAGGGGCTGCTTCGAGACTCACACTCAGGCTGTCTCAAAGCCCACTAACCTGATCTTGTAAGATGGCCCATCCCACCCTTCCTCTGAAGACCTCACGAGATGCTCTTTCAGCTCCTTGTTTGTGCAGAGCTCCTGGTGCCTTCCAGACTCTTGTACCTACCATAAAGGAAGCATTTTGTAGGAGGCTCTGTGTTTGCAAAACTAAAACACGAGTGAGTTGGAAATGGGAGGCAGCTTTGGAGAGAAGACTAAAAGGGGAGTCAATAAACCGTCCTCCTGCACTTTCTGATTCCAAAGCTGTAAAGTTGGTAGGACAAATGCCTGGAATTTGGTAGGCCTCCAGTACAAGTTTATTGAATTAATCTGGGAGCAAAAGACCTGGATTCAAGTCCTTGCTCTGAAACTTAGCAGCAGTGTAACCCTGGGCAAGTCACTTTGTCTCCCTGGGCCTTAACTTAATCCTCTGGAAAATGGGATGGCACTAATGCCAGCCCTTGCCCAGTTGGAGTGGGGAAAGGGCCGCATGAGATCTTGCTCTATAAATTCTCAAGAGCTGGGAAGCTAGTCACATTCCCGACGCAGTGCCTGGCTTCTGGCCAGCTCTTGGTAATGCTCACTGGATTAGCTGGTGATAGGACTTGTGGAAGTTTAAGAACATCTTCATTTACTTGTGGTTTGCAGTGACTTGTCTCGCAAACAGCAATTAGCCTTGACAGCAGAGTGAACCAAAGCTAATTCAAGATGGTGGCCATTGTTGCATCAGCCTGGAGAAACTGCCTCTTTTGTAAAGTTAGGAATGCTGGATAAGCAGAACTGTTCTAAAATAACGTGCCAGGGTTAGATTCATGGCCTCCCTTGAGACGGAGGCATTTTTAATCCAGGAGAGGCTTCAGATCGCTACGAATGATCTCTCCATTTACTTCGTTTTCAAGGGTTCCCAGAGCTTTTAACTGTCAACAGGACAATCGTAGAGTGTAGATGGTGGATGCCATCAGTGACACATCCATACTCCCAGAGCATCCATTATTTCCAAAGAAATAGCTCATTAAAGGCACCTGAACCCCTCACCCTGTGCAAGGAGAAGGCCAGATGTCCAGGGAGTTAGCCCTTCCAGGGACAGCCTTGTACCAAGGAGGAGAGAGAAGCAGAGGATAAACCTCTCAGTAGCCTTCCCTCTTGGGTGGGGAAACTGCAAGGTATGTTCTGCTCTGTCTCTGGGGGTCCCCAGTGGGATTTTGCCTCAGCTGCCCACCCAAAAACCTG
The DNA here is from genome assembly GCF_027475565.1 of Acinonyx jubatus. Taxonomy (NCBI): domain Eukaryota; kingdom Metazoa; phylum Chordata; class Mammalia; order Carnivora; family Felidae; genus Acinonyx; species Acinonyx jubatus. The sequence goes on from NC_069391.1 coordinate 33,200,579, forward strand.
CTCATTAATGCCCCTTTACTGGCTCCCTTCCCTTCCCTGTCTCACCTCCCCCACACCCCTTCAAGGTGCCCTAGGATCACCTCTCCAGTAAATTCCATGCCCTCTTACTCTTGCCTCGGGCGCTGTTCTGAGTGACCCACCTGTGGTCAGAGCAGGAGTTAGCGTCCTGTTGGCCGCACATCTTGGGTGGAGTGGGGGGCCAAGGCCCGGACTCCTTTCAGTTCCACATTCACTCACCCTCCCCTACGCTGTCGCTGACTTTCATGAAACCACGTGGAGAGGAGGATGAATGCCAGGGAATTGGCCTCTTTTTTCTCTCAAGAGAAGAAAGAATCCATGTTCCTGCTGAAGTCTAAACACAGTTGGGAGTTTGCAGCAGGGGAGGAAGTCGAGTGAAGCCATGATTAGAGCCTTGTTTGTGCTCTTCGGCAGCTCTGAGCATCTGTGTGCTCCACTCGCCAGCCCTGCCTTCATTAGGCCTGTTTGTCAGAGTCACAGCAAATGACGATGTGCTTGAGTTTCACACGGCTTCTGTGCAACATAAAGGGCTCAGACTTTGGACTTTTATGTTTCGGCACCTGATTTGAAGGGCTGGGGTCTTGCATCACACCAATGGCATAAATGTCATTTGGAAGGTACCTAGTGAAATGTGGGCTCGTCCTCCCCGCTGGCAGCCATTAATTACCTTTAGGTCTTTGGGGTAAGAGATACGGTTCTATGCAGTGCGCATTTCCTGAGCACCTGCCAGGCGCTTTACCAAGTCCTCTGAGGGAAGCCAAGTTGAATAAGATACGGTCCCTGCCTCCCAGGGGCTTCGTGATTTCTCGGGCAGAGAGCCAGGCCAATAAAAGTGGGAAACTGATTTCCCAGAACCTACTAGAAAACTTTCAGAGCTAGTCTGGCCCTTGTTTGAGATGCTCAAGGCTGGTTTTTAGTATCAAGGAGTGTGTCGTAGCTCCCTTCACCCAGCCGTGGGTCTGGAAAGGCCAGTTGGTTGGACTGCCGCTCGCCTTGGTATAATTAAGATGGAGACATAGTCCACTAACCTGCAGGATACGGTGCGGGGCTGTGGGTCAGCAGGAATGGAAGGACACACGTGTATGTGGGCTCCTTGACGCTGGGAGCCTGATTCTGACACTGCCCAGCCTTCGTGATGCAGGCTTACCTTTCAGAGAGCCCAAGAAAGGTAGCCTGGAAGACAGAATTATTAACAGACCTTGTGTTTCATTGAGCTATAGACTCTCCATGTTGAAGGGAGCCCTGACTCTCTTTTGCAGCATTACCTCTACTTAAATGCCTCCGGTGATGGGGAACTCATCTCCCCATACGGAGAAAGTCTATGAGTGTTCGAAGTCTATACCTCTTCATCACTAGCTAGGTGCTGTGGCTTAATCTCTCTAAGCCATCATTTCAGCATTCAGTTTAAAATAGTAAAATTAAAGGAGATCACTTTCTTTGCCTTGAGTGATGGTGACAATTCGATGGTGTGAAGCTATGAACAGTTCGGTGACTGGCACAGAGAAAGGCTGTGGCAACTGTAACCCCAGATTTGCCCCCCCCCCGAATTTCTTGAGAAAAGTAAGATCTTCCTCCCTTAGGACACATTTCACGTTCCTCATTTCATGGGACATTGTTATCATTGGTCCAGGAAAGCCCCTCTCTGTTTGTCTATGCCCTTACCTCTAGCATTTGTTCTTATCCCACACTCCCGCCTCCCCCAGGAGAGGGCAAACACTCTGAGTGTTTTAATGCCTATATTGTGTTGATATGTCCTCACAAAATGTGGGTTGATGTCTTGAATGCATATATTTTGATTTATATCAATGCAACTGGATTACATATCTTCTTCTGTTTCTTTCTCTTTTTTTCCCTCCCACTCAGCACTTCCTTTTTGGAGATGCTTCCATGTTTCTATGTGAACATCTGAGCCATGACTTTCACTGATCATTCCATGGGGTGCATTCATGCTTTACCCATCCATTCTCCCAGTGACAGACACCCAGGCCACCTTCAGCTCCCTACCTATACAAATAACGAGTGTCCCCTTATGAACCCAACTGGGCATTTATTTAGGACAAATGTCCAGGAGCAGAACTGTTGGATGGGGAGGTGGGTGAACACTACACATGCCTAAGATCTGCCAAATGGCTCTTTCAATACCCACACCCATCTCCACTGCCACCAGCATGGAGATTCCTGTGTCCCTCCTCCCACAAGTACTTGCCAATCCCTGGCTCTCTCATTTTCTGCCCATCTAAAGGAAAAAGTAATATCGTATTGTGGTTTTAAATATCATTTCTGTTAACTAATGAGGTTTGGGCATTTCTTCCCGTGCTTAGGGGCCATTTGTTGATTATGACCACTTTTATTTTGAGGATACTGTCTTTTCCTTGTTAACTTGCTAGAGATCCTTATATATTCTAAATCTTGGTTTCCTTTTACCTTTAGGCTTTGTAGATATCTTCTCTAATTCAACCACTTGTCTATAAAGTATTTGTTGAACAGAAGTTCTAAATTTTGATGTGGATGAATTCCTTTTTCTCCCATATGGTTTGGGCTTTTGAGGTTTCTAAAAAATCATTTCCCGGCACCTTCATGCCAGGTCCTGGCTGGATATAGGGGGGTGCCGAGCTGCGTAAGATGCATCCCTGCCCTCAGAGAGCTCCTGGTCCAGTGGGCACAGACACAGAACCTCAAGTGCATACGACATGTGGTGAGGGCATTCAGAAGAGGGGCAATTGGCTCCACCGGACAGATTCCAGGAGATGTGGCACCTGAGACGAATTCTGAAGGGCCAGTGGGAGCTAGCCAAGAAGAGAAGAAAAAAGATATTCTAGGTGCAAATGACCTGTTGTGTTTGTATGTGTCCTGTGCGTCCCCTGCTACTTAGCTTTTGTCCCGGCCCAGTTTACCTAAGTCCATAGACAAATCTGCCCTTAGCAGGGTTATTATATTCCCAGGCCATTTGACCAGTGTCCACCTGGCCTGTTAAAAATTTCCAACCAAAGGTCGCGGACATTAATTTGTTAAAAACGTGGCAGCGACATATTGTTTGTGAAGACAGAGAAGAATGTTTGCAGGATTCGGGCCAAGGAAGCACAAAGTCTGTCTGCTCAGTGCTGCCGAGAGGTGCGGCTCAGCTCTGCTCCTCACCGGGTGACAGGAGGGTGACCCTCTAGGGCCTGCGCTCAGGCAGTGACCAGACCGGGGATTACTTCCTGGGGAATGGCTGGCCACCTGGAGAAGAGTAGAATCAAAGCCCGTGATCACCGTGCTCTGACCTCTGAAGAACCACCAGGAACAGGGGTCCATGTGATGTGTGCCCCCCTCCCTCCGCCCAGGCAGAGCCAGGACCCGTGAAGGGAAGTCTCAGGAGGCAGATTTCAGCTTGGAATGAGGAAGACCCTTCAAAGCAATTGCAGAATCACCGAGCAAGAGTTGGAGGCCGTGAACATCCCCCCATCCAGCCTACTGGCTTTAGCAAAACCCATGAAGGGGCCACGACTTCCTGGGGGCTCCTCACTGAGGCGACAGAGGAGCCAAGACTAACTCCAAGGGTCCTGTCTACCAGCCAGAGTTCTTTCCTGCCCCGAGTTTAGGATTTTGGTAGGGGGTCCTAGAATGAATGGAGTGATTGTGTTAGGCTGTCATGTTTTATTTTTGTTGAGTCAAATCCATCCTTTGTTTTTTGCCTCAGAGTCATACACTGAGTCTGTATGTTTGTGACAAACTTTAAAGAACACGTACACCTCCTTCCATTCAGATCTAGAGCCAGTTGAGGACAAATGGACGGTGAGGGGGGAGGGGAGGAGAGCCCACGTAGCAGGATGTTGGCGACCCTATCACTCGTCCTCCCGCCTGGGGGTTGCGGTCCCAGGAGGAGGCAGAATCGCTCTGATTGAAGCTGTTTCCCGGCCGTCTCGTGCGTGCTCCCAGGCCCACAGCCAGCGAATATTTTCAGACTGGACTTTTTTTGGCAGCCCAATTTTCACCAATAGGACCTATTTTCTTTACGTATCATCCAAATATAAAATTTGAAATAAAGAAGGAGCTTTTTAAAGAAAACCCTTCTTTTTGCCCCACAACAAGGAAGCAGCATTGTTCTGCAGGAGAGGGGCTCTCTGTTCCACACTATTTTTAGCTTCTTAGAACACAAAGTGTCGGCATTGAAAGGCCTTCAGTCAAATGTAGTGGTTCTCAACTCTGGCTGTGTGTTAGGATCAGCTTAGGAGACTTTTAAAAAATCCTGCCGCCCTGGGGCGCCTGGGTGGCTCAGTCGGTTAAGTATCTGACTTCGGCTCAGGTCATGATCTCACAGTTCATGAGTTTGAGTCCCACGTCGGGTGAGCTCGAGCCCTGCTTTGGGTGAGCACAAGCATCGCTTTAGGGCGAGCCCTGCTTGTCTCTCTCTCTCTCTCTCTCTCCCTCCCTCTCTCTCTCTGCCCCTTGCGCACTTGCACCCTCTCTCTCAAAAAAAAAAAAAAAGTACTGCTGCCCAAAACCCACCCCTCAACCCCCCAGAAGTTCTAATATAATGGACCCATATTAGGACTAGGGCATATGTTTTTTCTAGCGGTTCCCCGGGTGATACTAATGCCCAGCCAGGGCTGAGAATCATTGGAAGGAAGCCCTGCAGTGCAGTTAGCAGATGGAGAAACTGAGACCCAGAGAAAGGGACAGTGTGTCCAGGGTCACACAGTGAGTCATTGGCAAGCACGGCAGAGTTGTGGGGGCAGGGAGGCCAGCCAGTGACACTCTCAACACTGCAGCCCTCTGCTCAGTTCCTTCATCTCCACCCCCCACCCCCTGATGGACCCTTCTAGTCTGTCCACAGATCCCCTGGTCCACAGTCTGCAAGGCCCGGCCTATAACCAAATGAGTGGCTAATGTTGTTTGCACGGTGGAGTTACCAAGGAAGCCAAGAGTTAACAATTGAGAGTGCTGCGTACCTCTCATGGTCTCCATCAGCGGGGCCACGGGTGAATGGAAGAGCACCGGGGGGCACCAGCCTTCCACCTGCAGACCCCAGAGGGGCCCTGGGTACAGGGCGGGGGTGGGGGCAATACTCTGTGTTACCTGGGGATGCCAGAAGCAAGACTTCAGTTTCCGCTCAGGAACTAACCAGCCGGCAGGAATCAGAAGGCCTGGGCACACCTCGGGCACAGCTCCCACACCAGAGGCAGTCTGTCCCCCATGCCCGCAGCCCACAGAAACTGAGGTGCTCAGGGGGGAGGAGCAGGACTCATGGAAGGCTTCCTGGAAGAGGTGGGTGTAGGGTTGGGCCGTGTTGGTTTAGTAGAGGGAGGGGAAAGCCACCTTCCAAGCAGAGGGACCATTGTGGGGAACCATGGCAGTAAGAAAACATAGGGAGTGTTAGGGGATCTAGCAAATAGCTCGGTTACTTTTATCATGAGGCAAACGACGACGTATCGAACATTTACTGTGAGTTAGGTTGCAAGCCAGAAACTGCCAGTATTCTCTTTAGTCCTCACGGCCACTTTGAGAGTTCCCATTTTACAGCTACAACAACCTGCTAACAAAGTGCAGGCTGGAGGGAAATACTATCTGCAAATGAGAACAATTTTACCTCCCTGGTAGGACTGGGTGAGGCTATCATCCCTAAACTACAATGTCAGAGACTGTGAATTTTTTTTTGAATCTTTATGTCTCCAAGCCTCCAGCCTGGAGCCTGACACATAATAGTCCCCCCCCCCCGCCCCCATCATTGTTTGTTGAATGAATGAATGAGTGATTAAGAGATTTAGCATAAGCATCCCACAGCACCCAGAGGTCCAAGGCCACCTTGATCATGGGTAAGGACAGAACCTTATCTTCCACCACCCACACTGAAGCTTTTGAGGGATTCTTAATCATGAAATAACCTGGGGCCGGCATGCGCTCTGGAAATGTGGGCTCAGTGACCAGTATGAGCTCTGCCCTGTCTGAATCCAGAAGTAGGGGAGCCAAGTTCAGGCCACTGGTCGCTGCCCAGCACATAGCTCTGAGTGTTCACTTCACTTACTGGGGCGAGTCAAGCCCAGCTCATGTTTTGCCATGAGCCTTAAATCCAAGAACATGAGAAGCACCAGTGATCCCCCAAGCGGTACCCCAGGGAGAGATAACAGTGATTATGGCTTTCTTGGGAAGCCGAGTATTACTTTGGTGCTAAGGGACAGTACAGTAGGGTGTGTGAACCAGAGGGGTGGGCTGTGTGGCTGGGGCGCAGTGGGGTGCCAGCCACACCACTTCCCGGCTCCTGGTGATCTGTTCCAATCAGTCTGCATATTTCATGAGCTGCCTCCCCACGCCAGATAAATAAATCAGGGCCTCCTCCTCCGAGCGGCGGGAGCTGATTGGGGCTGAGGACTTCAAAAAGCCAGAGCAGGGATGCCGGAGCTCCCAGCAGAGTCTGCTAATGTGACATTTAGGAGCTGTGACCCAGGCAAGCGACAGCCACCTGCACAGTGTGACAGCCCCCAAATGGCAGGGAGACCATGGTGGGGGAGAAGGGAGTGACTTTTACAGGCCTGTTTTCCACCCCACAGTCAAAGGCACACAGGCGAAGGTGGCCTATGGGATTCCCTGTTCCGCTTCCTGAATGTTTATAAGGGACCAGCAGCACATCTGCATCTCTTCAACGAAATTCACTCAGAGCCAGAGCCCCAGCCAGCCGGCAGTTCCTGCGGTTACATGTTCGGAATTCCTGTACCCGCGCCACCTTATGGCATTCTTATGCCCAGCATCTGCAGCTCAGGGGACCCGCTTGCCCTACGGTGGGCATGTGGGCACAGCTCTCCGCAGTTATTACACTCAGGAGGCCCACGTGGCCCGTGGCAGCTTGGCACAGAACTGTCACTGCTCAGGGATCCCGTCAAGGCAGCCCCATGAAAACACAGGCAGTGGGAAACGTCCCGGGTTTGAGGCTGGGCTCTACTCTTAGAATGAGGGAGGGGCAGCAAAGCTACAACCTGCTGAGCCTCAGTTTCCTCATCTATTTGGTGGGACTGAAGCCACCAACTCCAGCCATGAGAACTGAACAAAAAAAGGCACCTAAAGTTCCTGGCACAGATCCAGGCACGTTGTCAGGGCTCGGTGACTCTTACGTGGGCCACCCTGCCCTGCCCACTCCCCAACCCTGTCAAAGCCAGTTCTGCCCTGGGGGCTTCACTCTACTTCCACACTCCTTGCCTTTGGCCCTTCTTCCCCTGAACCTGCTTCATCTCCGGTCACCAGCACCCCACACACCAAATCTACTGACCCCCTGCCCTAGTTCTAGTCTCTCAGTGACATATGACATTGTCCCTTTCCTTGGCTCCCGGGATGCCCACTCTCTCCGCCATCCTGCTCCCAGCATCCTGGCCAGTAGTTCCCAGTTCCTTGCAGCATCCTTGCTCTACCAAGCCCCTAGGAGGTTGGTGCTCCCCAGGATTCTGCCCTTGGTCCTCTCCTCCCCTTGGCACTGTCCCTAGGGATCTCCTACCTGCCCCCATGCTCCAGCTCCCAGCCTACATGCTGATGGCCCCGACTCGCTCCCTAGCCCAGAACTCTCCCCCGTCTCCAGACCCAAGGACATCGCCACTCTCATGATCCATAAACACATCAGGCTTAGCGTGCCCAAACCGGAATGTAGCAACTTCCCCGCTTCTCTGACCCTCTCCTGAGTTCCCCATTCAGGGAATGGTACCTGAGCCCCCCAGGCACTTGCTTCACTCCCCTGTTCCCCATATCCCCCACACATTTGATCACACAGTTGTCCAGATTTTACTTGGAAAAAAGAAACCTCTGTCAAATCTGATACCCCCATTCTTCATTCTTCTTGCCACCGCCCTGGGCCAGTTTTCATCATCTCTATTCCTGGAGATGACCAAAACAATGACCTAAACCCACCAACAGAATAGTATCAAGGATGAAGGTAAATTCAAATGAATCACTTGGGTCTGAAAATACACCTGAACAAGTATATATGAAGGAGATTGTGCTCGATATGACCCAGCAGAGCAATGTGGCCTCTGAAAGATACTAATTCCACCTGAGGATGCATTAATAAGAATATAATGTGCACAGCAAAGGAGGGGACAGTCCCCTGTACTTGTGTTGACCAGATCATGCCTGAAGAAGTACATTGGTTGGTCTTTGAGTCTACACTCTATCAGACACAGTGACATTGTATGGTGTAGCCTAAGGAGGGACCTGGAGAGGGCAGAATTGGAAATGATATTCTGTAAGGTGAGGTTGGGGTCTGGCACCTGGGAGATGATCTGTCTTTGTCTCCAAGTCTATAGAGCTGTCCTGGAGCAAAAGGAGCAGAAGTGGTTTGTGTGGTCTTAGATGACTGAACCAGATGCCAGAGGAAGGTTATAGAGAGACCCTTCAGCTCAATGACCAGGAAGGACTTGGTAACTAAGTCCAATTATGAGGGGAGTGAGCCCCCATCCATGAGACATACAGCAAAGGGCGGGTAACCAGTGGGTGAGATGGGGTAAGAGGGCTTCTGTTCCACCCCAGATCAGATTGGAGGTTTTGCGATTCTACCTGGAAGAGGCTCTGGGGAAAAGGAAAGCCTGTGAGAATATAGCCAGGGCCCACAGGGGAGCAAGAACTGGGACAGGAGCAACCAGCCATGGGCACAGGGCTCAATCTAACCAACCACTGTCTCTTGCTCCCGCAGACAGCAGGGAGGTGAAGGTGGGAGAGTACAACGCTGTGGCCGACACACTGGAGATAATCAACGACACTATCAGGTTCCAAGGTAAGGCAGGTGGGCTTCTCATAGAAGGGGGCCTGCTCAATTGCTCCCAGGCCCAGATATTGTCTGAGGGTTGGGGACAAGCTCAGAGTCCTTGACTTCCTAGGGAAGAGGGAACCTCCTTTCCTCTTATCACACATGCTCGCTCACTTAGCATAGTGTCCCCATCACTCACATGGGAGCTGGATTTCCAGCTCCTGAGAGGGGTCACTGGAACTTGCATGGAGAGCTGGCTTTCACTGGGGTATCTACATTTAAACCAGTCCATGGCCAGGAGTAATTCTATTTAAATGTGGCCCAGCTAAATTTAGCTCTGTATCCTTCTTTGAGAAAGCATTTGGTTGGGTTAGTAATAAAGCCTGTCCACCTGCTGGTCTTCCTGGAAGACCATTCCCTCTTCTGCTGGAGAACTCTTCCTCAGCTTCTAGAACGAGATCAAAGGACACCTCCTCTGTACAGCCTTCCCTGATTGCCCCCCACCCCCATTAGCTGAGCTAATGGGTCCCTTCTCTTGGCTTTCACAGTGTTTGTCTCTGCCTTTCCCATAGTCACTGTCTTTTGCATGGAAATTTCTAGGTTATTGGACCATGAGCTCCCTGAATGGATTCCACTTGACTTTCAACCCCTAATGCCAGGCAGGGTCTGACACATGTTGAAGGTTCACATTTGATGAAAAAATAAACACATGATTGATCAAGTGAGTGGGTGACTGGGTGGGTGAATAAATGAATGAACAGGTGAGCATATGAGTGAATAAAGTAGTGGGCGAGTGGGTGAATGGATAGATAAAGGGATGAGTGAGTGGATGGATGGATACATGGGTGGATGGGTGGGCTGTGGATGGGCTTAATCATGCTTAATTCCCTCAAGTCCATTCTGTCCTCAACAGCCAAAGCACTCTTGCCATCAGCCGCTATGCTGAAGATTCTCCACCTTTGCTCAGAGCCCTGCATGGTCCCTACTGCTCAGCAAGGGACCTCACTCCATGGTGTCACCTCAAAGCCCCCCTGCAGAGATCCCTTCCCACTTCTCTTCTTTCAGATCTCCCCAGCCAAACTGCTTACAGCTCCTCGAATATGCCAAGATACCACCATGCCTTTGCCCCTGCTGAGCCCTCTGCCCAGAATGCCTTTTCCTAATTGTCTTCCTTGTGGGCAGCCAGCTGTTCATCTTCTGAGGATCAGCTCCCCCTTCTGTAGCCTTTCCAGACTCCATCAGGGAGAACTACACTCTTCTACACTTTCATGCTCAGGCTTCTCCGTGTCTGATGTTATCAACTACCTGGACCCTGTCTTTAGAAGCAGGTTTTCATCATGGTTAGAGCACAGGATTCAGGCAGATCTGGGTTCAAACCCTGCTGGTTTTGCCACCTAGTAGCTATAAAAGTCACTTAACATCTAGAAAACTGTTGCCTCTGTGTAAAATGGGAATAATCTTCTCTACCTGTGAGGCTGTTGGGTGGATCAAATGAGAAAATCTCTGTAAAGTGCTTAGCCCATGGTAAGCATTCAGTAAGTACGATTGCTTATTATTGCCTTTTTCTTGTCACATGGCTAGTATAGAAGTTTCTTGAGGACAGGGACTGTTTCTTGGTTATCTCTAAATCGTTGGCACCCAGCACAGGGCCTGACAGGTAGAAAGTGATTATTCATGATGATTGATCATGATTAATGATGGTGAATGAAGGTATAATGGGGGAGGAAGGAATAGTAAAGACTAGATGAATAACGAGTGAATGGCTTGGGTGAAGAGCAAGAAAGAAAACTCAAGGCTGCTGGTAGTTACCACGTGGCTTCCATAATGTCTTAGTTATGGTGCATAGTTCTGCATAGTTATGTGGAGGTGCCGTTTTGGGTGAAAGGAAAGTGGAGTACAGGGGAGGAGAATTGACATTGTTTCTACGTGAGCAATTGGTGGTCATAATCATCACATAACCGCTGCTCCAAACCTCAGCCCCTTTCTCAGGGACCAGAGAGGGATTTGTTCCCAGCCAAGAGCTCATGGGCACCCCCAAGATGGCGCTTGTGCTTGGGAACCAGGAGACACCCGAGCCAGCCTGATGCAGCCAGAGGTTCACTTGGGAGCACGGAGAGGAAAATGGAGAACAGGGGAAGACGCTTTCAGATGTAGAGCTTTCACTTCGGGAAGCAAGAAATGGTGTTGCTTTATCCACCTTGCGTCTGCTCTTGCCCTGACTTTCAGGCCTTGAAAATGTTACTTTACGTGGAATTGCTTTAAAGCTTTATGTGAACCATGCCAGCAGGTTCCTAGCTGTTTTCGAACCTGGCAACTTCCCTAGACTGCTTAGATGGTTCAAATTCTTTTTATCCACTGAATGTTTCCAAACACTTTTGAACTTGCTAGCAGAGTTTTTTAAACACAGATGTTTGAGGGGGAAATCTCAAACCCTTCTGCCACACCTGCCCACATCCTCTGCTTATCTCCTGGGAGCGGGGGTATAACCAAGGCGGGCGCCCATGGCACAGCCATGGTGGGGTCATCATGACCTCTGGTGGGTCTCCCTGGGCTCCCCAGTTTCCCCACTGGAGAGAAAAGGCCCAACATTTCACAAGTCCATAGCAGCAACCCAGCTTGAAATAGCAGCTGAGAAAAAAGGGATTTGTAAGAAGTGGGGCAGAGTGAGGAGGATCCCTGCACCCCTCCTCCCACGCCAGCCTGCCTCTGGACAATTTTGCCAGTGACCACAAAGATGAGTTTTCTCTGAGGCCCTCAGGGCTCCCATAGTTTCCTGGTGCCCTCAAAGAATGAGCAGAGGCGTCTCTGCAGTGACACAGAGGAATGGAATCCCACAGTTTGGGCCCAGTCCTGGTGCGGCAGGGATGGGGAGGCATGCCAGTAGCTTCTGCCTCCCACAGTTAGGGAGTCTTATGAAAAGGGAAAACCAGAAAGAGCTTTTATAACCTAATGACCTTGGGGCAGGAAACCTGCGGCCAGAGACATAGCTGTCTCCATGGAACTGATAGGCAAGGTGTCTGCCCTGTTGAAGGTGGTCATTATCATGTGTCAGAGCAGAGTCTGTGAGACCCCAAGCCGGATTCGTCACCCCCAGTGGCACCCGGTGGTACCCACTCACAGCATCTGGCCCTGTGCCTTCCGGGCCACTGTCACCTGTGGGGACAAATGAGGGTGGTTTTTCAACAGGGTAATTAGACCAAATCAAATTCTAGTCTTTTAATGGCTATTAAATGCATCACAAATCCCTTATGGATTCTATTTAGAGAAAGAAATAAGTCCTAGTGAAGGCTCCCTGCCGAGTAGCCTGGCCAAGCGCTGGAGCCCTGCCCCCCGTAGATGTGTCCTGCACAGAGGTTGTGCACAGGTGCCAGATGGCAAGAGCGTGCAGGCAGAGAGGTTCTCAAGGACTGACCGCACACTGGGCTCAGCTGATGTCTGTTCGTGGCCTTCTAGGATCCGAACCACCAAAAGACAAGACCATCATCCTGGAGCAGCTCCGAAAGATCTCCCTACCTCTCTACAGCATTCTCTCTGCCCTCACCATCCTGGGGATGATCATGGCCAGCGCTTTTCTCTTCTTCAACATCAAGAACCGGAATCAGAAGTAAGCCGCTCACACCCTCCTCTTGGATGATGCTTTCTGGATTGACAAAGCTCATGGATAACGTGTAGGGGCATCCTGTGACAGATTCACCAGGGGCACAGAAGAAGTTTCCGGGGCAGTTTTCTAAAGTGGTCATTCAGTCACTGGGATGTGATTAGATGCTCCATGTGCATGGGCATGTATGTGTGCACGAGCGCGCGCACATGCATATACGCAGAGTCAGGGCTGCTGGTTGCACAGGAAGGCTGGGGTAAATAAGATCAAAGGCTGGCTATGCTCCTGTCCAGAAGGAAAACCACAGAAGAGGGAATCCCCCGAAGTCTTTGCTCCACCCCCTCACGTCTTGGGGAAGCATTGCCCGAGGGAATCACTGAGTTCAGTAAGGGACACCACCCATTAGTACAGCACTTTACAGTCTGAGAAGCTCCTCCCTCCCATCATCCTCACCTGAGCCTGAGATAACTCCCCAGATTACAGGTGAGAGGACAGAAGCCCAGTGACAGAGGGAGGGTTGTTGTCTGAGGCCACATTGCTGTGTGTGGTAGAACCTGTCCCCTGGGTTTCTGGCTTTGATTTCTTGTACTTTTTTTAAAATTTTTTTTTCAATGTTTATTCATTTTGGGAGACAGAGACAGAGCGTGAGCAGGGGCAGGGCAGAGAGAGAGGAAGACAGAATCTGAAGCAGGCTTCAGGCTCTGAGCTGTCAGCACAGAGCCCACCACGGGGCTCGAACCCATAGGATCATGACCTGAGCCAAAGTCAGATGCTTAACCGACTGAGCCCCCCAGGCGCCCCTTTGATTTCTTTTCCACCACGCGTGCTCTTCACTCTCTGAAGGAGAGCAGCTCACCGTCTGAGTTATTCTGGTCAGTCGTGGGTAGAACAGGCCAGCACCCAAGTGGTGGTGTTTACCAAGCGCAGCCATCTTCTGTGGTTTCCATAGCAAATCCCTGTACCCAGCTCTCCGTGTTGTTGGGAAGTCACTGGGCAGGGGCTCAGAGCAGGGATCCCCCGGGGCACAGCCTCAATGCCCTGGAGCCCAGAAGCCACACTGTGTGACGTTCTGGGCTGCCAGGAACAAGCCTGATTCTGCAGAGAACAGGGGGTTTTGTTTTTCGTTTTGTTTTGTTTTTTCCCTCCTTGCTTGCAAAGGAGGAGCTTGAAAGCTCTAGATTTTGTTGTTTTGGGGTTTGATTGGGTCAAATCTATTTCCTAAAGAACGAAAAGATTTTTACCCACCCGTTGTTTTATTTTCTATATCACCAATAACACATATACCACCACAAAAAATGGAAGAAAGTTCCGCCTAACTGATGACCATACGAGTTAGCATTTGGCACAAGGCCTGGGCACATAATCAGGTTTCAGTTAATATTAGTTAATATTAGATTCCCTTTCTACAAGTTTCCAAAATACCCATCTTACAGCAAGCTGCCCCTATCATAAGACTAAACTCCTTTAATTCTTTACCAATTCTTTTGGCCTCCTGTGGAAAATTACTATTACTCTTTCCAGGAGGCTGGCGTCTCTGTGAATTTTTTGACTGGCTTTGCAGATTAAAAAATCTGAAAGAGATAAAAATAAATGTCACAGTAGTTCCAAGCTCCCCTCACTTTTATCTTCCTAAATGCTGCCTATTTGCTAAGGTCATTTTCCTCCGGGGAACCTGCCCAACTCCTGGCCTCTCCCTTCCCCCACTTCCTGTGGTACTAAGGAGGAAGGGGTCTTAGCAGTTTGTGGTTTGCAAAAGGACCTCCAGGAATCCAGTCTCGTGTCAGCTTCACACATACATGCCTTGGGCAGTGAGATCTGTGGTCGCGTCTTACCCATGAGGTGACTCCGCAGGCCGAGTATAGGGTGGCCCCACCCAGTGATCCCAGCTCAGAAGCCGTGTGTGATCCATAATTCACACCAGGCTTTTTATCCCTCTCCCACTTTGACACACATTTTTAAAATGTGAAAGCATTAACAGAATGGCAGAGTACAAAAGAAACTGTTGAGGGAACGGACTATGATTCCAATCTGCAAAAGAGTGCCTGGACCATGGGGGCACCTGAAAACCCAGGACATACTGAGTGGATTGTGCAGGGTTAACCAGGCACTACTCAGGGTGGATTCCAGCCAACTGATGGTCTAACCCGGGCCTGGCTTGCTGGACAGCTGGGAGCCAAAGCAGGCTTCCTGAAAGAGGTGAGAGACAAGCATGTAGAGTTTGGGAATATAAAGAATGCCCCCAACCGCAGCCTGGTGAAGATAGGGGTGGGGGTGGGAATGGGGACGCCACTGTCCATTTAAAAAAATTTTTTTTAATGTTTATTGATTTTTGAGAGAGAGAGATTGACAGAGTGTGCACAGGGGAGTGGCAGAGAGAGAAGGAGACACAGAATCTGAAGCAGGCAGACTCCAGGCTCCGAGCTGTCAGCACAGAGCCCGACACATGGGTTGAACTCACGAACCGGGAGATCATGACCTGAGTCGAAGTTGGATGCTCAACCAACTGAGCCACCCAGGAGCCCCATCCACTGTCCATTTTTATCACCTGATGACTAGAGGAGGTGTTCCCATCCACGAGTGTGACCCTCTTTGTGCACAAGACTGTGCGAGCTCCAGGCAGCCAAAGTGAATACTCGTATACCACCTGGTGACCACACTTCCTGAGCAGCCCCGAACACTCACCTGTAGACCTCCCAGGCCTGGCCCCCTCCGCAAGGGGGAGGGGAGTGTGGCCTTCTCGCCCTCATCTCCCTCCTCCCTTAAGGCTGCTGAACTAGAATGTAGAATTCTCTAGATGCACCCTATCTTCATAGCCCCAGCCTAAAAAAAAACCTACAAGCTGCCCCTAGAGAAGTGATAGGTGAACTTGACCGAGGAAAACTCCATGACTAGAATCGGATAGCTTCCGGGGTCCTTTAGTGAGGGCAGAGCGGCCCTTAGTAGCTGGCACAGGCTTGGGGGGCGGGGGGTGTGGAGGAAGCCTGGGCTTACGTTTCTCTCTCCTTTAGCCTTGGCAGCAATATACACGTAGTAGGCATCCAGGAAGTGTTTGCTGGAGGAATAACCACATTAACGGTTCTGTTAACTGTATTGTCTCTCTTGGCAGGCTGATAAAGATGTCGAGTCCATATATGAACAACCTCATTATCCTCGGAGGGATGCTCTCCTATGCATCGATATTTCTCTTTGGCCTTGATGGATCCTTTGTGTCTGAAAAGACCTTCGAGACACTTTGCACTGTAAGTTATTCTGCGTGTTCCGATGGTACAGGATATAAGGTTTTCTTGGTTTTCCATCCTCAAAAAACACAGATCCAAACCCAGAAATGAATGGAAATACGTGAACAGGCAAAAGACAACTCATTCAGCCATTTCTGTAGTTCAACAGGGCAGTATGTCGTTGCTTTCAGACTGGAAGGGACATCAGTATTGCCTGCAACATTAAGATCATGGACTTAACAGGCCACTGCTAGAAAACAGCCCCTCTAGGAATGGCTGGGTAGCCTGTAAAAGGGAGGGAGGAAAACTACCGACCGGAAAAGGATCGATACCTGGGGTCAGGGTTAGAGCCACTTATTAAGGAACAGATCTGCCCATCTATCTCAACCATTACAGATATGAAGAGATGTCTGTATGTCTGTCTATCTGCATGACTTTGAGTCATATAGAAAAAGAGCCATTATTTTCTTTTTTTAGTTTTTTAAAAATGTTTTATTTATTTTTGAGAGAGAGAGAGAGAGACAGAGTACGAGTTGGGGAGGGGCAGAGAGAGGGGGAGACAGAACCTGAAGCAGGCTGCAGGCTCTGAGCTGTCTGCACAGAGTCCGACGCGGGGCTCGAACTTGTGAACCTCAAGATCATGGCCTGAGCCGAAGTCGGACGCTTAACCGACCGAGCCACGCAGGTGCCCCAGAGCCATTATTCTCTATTTAAGCAGTGTTTCTCAATCCCTTTTTCCCCTTATTGCTCCCCTATGAAGCCTTTTTAAACTTTTTTTCTAATTATCTCCTCATGAAAATTTAATACCAAAGATATACCGTATGTTTGTTTATGTACTGTATGTATATCTATAGTTCATGCATGAAAGAGTAGTATTTTCACATTTAAGAACCAATGGTTGCCCCTTGGGAACTATATCACCCTCACTGAGAATGCATATACTTAAGGAAGGAAGCCCAAGACAGGGTAATTTATTTAGTCAATTTTAGAAATCTTATTTTGAAAATTAATTACCATGTTTTGAATATTCACTGCCTCTTTGTTGTTGTTGGTTTTTTTTTTTTTCTAAAAGAGTTTACCCGTTAGCAGCTAACAACTGTGTAGAAGTAACTCTCAGTTGAAAATGTCATTGGCTCATTTTGTAAAATGAGAATGAGCAGTTGGGATTTATTTCTGGACTTTGACTACTGTGATCTCTCGAAACTGGGTTAGCCATTTGGGTCTCTGTATTGTCCCAAATGCAATAATTCATCCAATTCCCAGCCTGGAGGACCAGAGCTAGAAGGGATGGCCAAACGATCAGTGTTGGCCAGATTAATCGAAAAGCAACTCTTCAGTTTTCTGTTAAGGTGTTAAGAGCAAAGTAGGCCCTTTTTTGCACAGCAGTCTCTTTTGGATGGGACTTGCGGCTCTAAGGTCTCGGCATCGTCCACTCCTGCACAGTTCTGGATTGCAAACCGGCAGCAGGTGCGGGATCTCTTCCACATGCTGCAGGCCAGCACCCACACCCTGGACTGTCAAGACTGCATCCTGTGCAGAGAGAGCCCCTTCTTCCCAGAAAGACGCTCCTGACATCTTATACCCTCCCTGGTCAGGGGCCAAAGGCTGTTACTGCACAGGTGCTCTCTGGAATTTGACCTGAATCCTACAAACACCAGGTGACGCAAGCTTGGGAGCAAAAAAAAAAAAAAAAGAAAAGAAAAAAAAGGGACATCCCCCACACCGGGGTTTTTTTTTTCTTTTAATGAAGCCTGACATTCTGTTCTGGGAGTCGCACTCATTTGTGTGAGGGGAAGGCTGGCCTGGGAAGCCTGGCGAGGTGGTATGAATAAATCATAAAGTGCTTTACAAATCAGCATTAGCTCCGAACACGAGGGCTCGGGAGATGTTAGGCCCCCATTCTCACCATCCCTGAGGATTCATTTATTTGCAGTCAGGGCTGTTTCAGAGGCTCTGCAGAGGGGAGCCCATATTCATGACTGTGGGGAAGAGGCATAGATTAACTACTCTGGACTGAATTGGGTCAGAACAAATGTGTACATGGGTTAGGACTGGGGTCATCTATTTAATAATTCCCAATATCGCTCAGGAAGGGGAACTGAAAGCTTGAATTTAGAGCCTAAATACCAGTCCCCAGTGAGTGCAATTCGGGTTGTGCCCCACCTGCTATTCCGGAGGGGTTGTGGCTCTTTATTTCACTTGGTGCCTCGGATTCTGTTCTCTCTGGGCCTGACAGCCTGCCCACCGGTAAACACACAGCGAGCAGGGAGGAGGTAGAATCAGGGCCGTCTGGTGCAGTGAGCACAGATCTTGAACAGCCCGGGTGTGAGTCCCACCACCTACTCTTACTGGCCCCTGGCTGAGGCCAGTGACTTAGCCTCTCTGAGCCTCAGTTTCATCATCTGTAAAATGAGAGTAACAAATCCCCCTGCGGGATGGTAGTGTGGGCTAAATGCGATGGTTCCGGTGAGGCGCCTGGAACGAGGGGGACAGGAGGTAGGCAGCTTTCTCCCCGTCCCCGTTACCATTTCCCGGTATCCTGCTCTGTGTTCTGCAGGAAGTTTTTATAGGACAAGCGACAAGGTAGAACATGAAGCCGCTTCAGGTGGGGAGTAGTTGAAGTCACAGTTCGGTCAGTCCTGCTGCTGTATGAATGCCACCCTTTTTTCTTTCCGTTTTCAAGATGGAAACGGAACACAATGATAAACCATGAACACCACCTCAGGAAGAAACCTATGACAGTCATGAGATTCTGCCTCTCTGGGGGCTGTGCCTCTGCTCAGAAGGGCCATTATGGGAGGGAGGGAGGTGGCTACATGTGTGAGCATGTACTCCCTGCATGTGCGTGCGGACACACACACACACACACACACACACACACAACTACTGCTAGGGAAACAGCTACACTTAGTTCCCATCCCCCGCTCCCTCTGACCCTTTCGGGAATCTTCCCAGCCTGGTTTCAGCAAGTCTTGCAAACAGCTCCAGCTACACTGTGCAGTCTCCCTGGACACTGTGTGGGTAGTGGAATCACCATAGCAACGTGGCCCCTGTGGGCAGGGAGCTGCCTATGAGGACAGTGCTGGGCCTGGGCCAGAGCCCCGGTGCCAGGGGGCTGGGAGGGCTGACTCCAAACTTAACTCGCTGACCTGGCTCGGGAAATCCCAGCCCCTGGCAACCCAGAGAGGGAGCAAGGTGGGTGGGGAAGAGAAACGGCATTTTTCTTCCTTGTGGAATCCTAGGCAGAAACTCCACATGAGTGTGGAGGGGTGAGAAGGGGTGAGAAGGGGCTCTGCAATGAGGATGAGGCCCAGGCGGGCTTAGATGCAACAAAGGTCTCAACAGTTTCTGGGGCTTTCAAGCATTGCCAGCAATGCCACGTTACCCCCCCAGGCCTGAGCCCTCACGAAACTCAGTACTATCCTCCGTGATTCACCAGGCCCAGCTTGCGGCCACCTGCAGACATCCCTTCATATCCCTCAACCTCCTGATGGGGTGAGGTTCATTGTCTCTGCCTAACCAGAGAAAACCGAAAGTCTGCTGTACCTGACTAGGTGGCAGGACTGAAGTTTGGAACTAGCTTTGTTGGACTACAGAGATGTCTGAGGCATTTTGTTCTTTTTAAGAAATATATATATATATATATTTATAAAAAAATATTTTTAATTATATATTTATATATAAATTTATATATTTATTTCATTAATATAAATATATATTTATTTATATACATATATTATATATATATATAAAAGAAAAAAATATATATCTTTTTAAGAAATATATATATTTGTTGCTAGCTGGTTCATACCAGAGAAGCAGGTCCACCAAATTCTTAGGGATGTGGTCAACATTTATCCCAACCCAAAATTTGTCCATTCACATTTTTAAACCTTGGGATATCCTTCACATACCATAAAATTTACCCTGTTGAGGTGTACAATTCAGTGTTTTTTGTAGATCTATTCATTCATTTTTGATACATCCCCAAGTATTTCAGAGTACCTAGCATATAGGAGAATTACAGACTGCTTGTGTTCAAATCCCAGCTACACCATTTCCCAGCTGTGGGACCTTAAGTTACTTAATATCTCTGAACTTTAGTTTACTCCTCCTCCGTATAATGGGCATAATAATAGGGAATGAGTGAGTGAGTGAGTGGGGGACGCCTGGGTGGCTCAGTCGGTTAAGTGCCTGACTTCGGATCTCACGGTTTGTGAGTTCGAGCCCCGCATTGGGCTGTGTGCAGACAGCTCAGAGCCTGGAACCTGTTTCAAATTCTATGTCTCCCCCTCTCTCTCTGCCCGCCCTCCCTTGCTCAAGCTCTCTCTCAAAAATAAATAAACATTAAAAAAAAATTTTTTTTTAAAGAATGAGTCAGTAAGTGAATGATGGGAGTATGTCTGGATAATTGTGTTCCCCCACGGACATGGCTAAGAGAGACACTGATAAAGCTGAGTGAACTTGGGTTGAAGAAGAGGCTGGAAAACTGGTGTTGGTGCTGGTCAGTTGGATGTAGGTTACGTCCGTGACAACTTCTGGCCTTAGGTGACCTCGCTTTGCTAAAACTGGAGCGGGGACAGACTTGCCACCTAAGTCAAAACCAAGCTGCTGCACTTCTGACGCCCTGAGTGCTGCAAGGGGCCTCGGGCGGGGCAGGCTGGGAAGAACAAAGAATGGGTAAGGAAGGTAAGAATTACACAGCTGGGGACTCAGGGCTCTCCGACATGAGTCCCTGAGTCCCCAGACGTTGGAATGTGACACGAGAGCTAGGGGAGGCTGGTTCAGCCCAGGGCCACTCTCGTGGCAGCTCAGAGGAGCATGGCTTAGCTGTAGATCTCCCTCCACTTGCTGACAACCCTGATTCCTTTTTTTTCCAACTTTTTATTAAAGTATACACACACATACACACACACACACACGCACAAGTGTGTAGCTCAATGAATTTTCACAAACCACACTCAGCTGTGCATCCAGCATCCTGATCAAGAAACAGACCATCTCTAGCATCCTCTTCCAGTCCATACCCCCCTGAAGGGTAACCACCAGCCTGTCTTCTACCTGCACAGATAATGTGCATGAATCACCTGGGGATCTCGGTGAATGCAGATTCTGGCTCAGTAGGTCTGGGGTGCACCTGAAATGCCCCATATCTAACAAACTCCCAGGCCACACCTAGAGTACAAAGGTTAAGTTTAGAACCCTGCTTTATTTTTTTTTGTCTCTGGGTGTGAAGAGAAATGGAAACACCAGAAACCTTGTCCCTTGAGCATCAGTTAGGGGAGAAAAGGGGATCCCCCCGCCGCTGCTGGAATCCCTGGAAGCAGAGCAGCCCCATCACGGGGAGGCAGGGTTGGATTCTGGGTCCTGAAACGTGCTCTTAGCCGTCCACACCCTGCTCATGAGAGGTGTATGAATGATCTCAGGATGGGCAGCAGCTGGGAAGGGTTGAGGTGGTTAGGGCCCAGGCACTGGATTCAGGGGTCATCTTCTAGCCCTCCTGGGATACTAGGATTTTCTGACTCTGACTCAAAAGACAAAGGCTACCTAGGAACATCCATCTGGCCTCCCAGTAAATTCAAGTCTAGGAAGAATGAGTGATGTTTTCAGTGAAGATGCCATAAACGTCAGTGATAGCTTTTGCTTGAGGATTGTTTGTTTGTTTGTTTGTTTGTTTGTTTGTTTTGAGAGGAGAGAGGGCGTGAGCAGGGGGCGGGGCAGAGAGAGGGAGAGAGAGAATCTGAAGCTGGCTCCCAGTGCAGGGCTCAATCTCACGATCCCGTAAGGTTATGACCTGAGCTGAAGTGAAGAGTCAGTCATTTAACCAACTCAGCCACCCAGGTGCCCTGAGGATTTCTTTTTGAAGCATTTGAGAGATAACCCGGTGTAATAATGTGGTTGGGGGCTGTTTCAGCCTGTGATCCTGTGCTTTTGTGTCTGGCCATGGTAGTGTGCTTTGTGATTCCAGAAGGTGGCCGGACGGCCGGGCCAGGGGATGCCCAGAGTGTTTGATGGCGGCCTTGCCTGGCAGGTTCAGGTCGGCAGAGAGAGGCAGCCACAGGGACTGGAGCTGAGCTGACAATGCCTTTTGGAGCCACCCGGAGTCTTGGAGAGGCTGCAGCTCCCCTCTTAGGGCAGTGACCTCCCCACCCCAGCTGCTCTGTCCTGGGCCATCCAAGGCCTTCTGTCATGAAGGGCTCCCTCTGGCTTCACGAAGGTGGCTAAGAAGGGCACCAGAGGCTCCCCAGACTCTCCAGCAAATGGTGGGCAGATGCTGTGCTCCTATCCCACACACCTTGTCCTATAAGTCACTCGTTTACATGATAACATTTCCCAGGCACCTACTTGTGCCAGGGCCTGCAGGCACAGGGCTGGCTGCATAGACCACTGCCCTTAGGGAGCTGGCAGCATAGACGGGAAGATGTAGGTAAACAAACAACTACCATTCAGGATGTTGTATGCCCTGATGGAGACAGGCCTACAGGAGGGAGTGAGGTCCAAAAGCGAAGGGACAAATCAGGGCAGACTTTAGATAGGGGAGCCCTCAGAATTTTTGGAAGTCCTAAAGGATGCCTCTTACTTGCCTACAAATTTCATAGCAGCTGCAATCACTATGGTGCATCTACGCTCCCTTCCTGTCTTGGCCCAGCATCTACTCATTTGCATCCTCAGCCCCTAGAGATGCAGGTGGGGCCCCACCCGGCACACACCCACACCCCATGCTGCCACCACCCATCTCGAAAACATCGCACATCCAGAAAATACACCAACTTCTGGCAGCCGAGGCACCTGCTGGGGTCCTGGAGGGAAGGGGAAGGAAGGCCTCTTCCCTCACTCTGTGCTCTGTTGCCTGAGCCAGGGCCTCCAAATGCAGCTGTACATTCTGTGCACTCTACAAGGGTGTTGGCATCAGGGGCAGTGGGAGCTGGATTTCATCCTGTGATCTGCTCACTTCTCTAGCTGGGAGGGCCTTCAGGAGGGAGTTCTTTCAAACAGGGCCCCGAGCGGGTGCCTCTCAGAAATTCCTCCTCCCAAAAGGGAGTCCTTTCTCTGATTTGTCCCAGGGCTCCTAAGATGCCTCCGCTGGTCCCAGAGTACCCCGTTTGCGCCCACCATCTCCCATGGCCCCCAGAATCATACCCCCCTCCAAAAGGCTTTGCTGTATTCCAAACCCCAGAGGGCAATTCCTATTCCAATCTTGCTCACAGGACCCTGGGCAAGACAGGGGCTTCTGGAATAATTTTTGGAGCGTGCTCCTCAGAGGCTTATTGCCTCAGGACACACACCAAATCTCTCCACCACCCCTTGCCCCAGGAAGATGTCCATAACGGAGGCTTGGGTCTTGCTTTTGGACAGTCTGGGTCTTCTCTCCCTGCCATCTCACTATTGGTTGCCTGGGTTAACGATCAGAATGAAACAAAAGACCCTTTTTTGGAACGTTTCTGGACAACAGGAAGGCGGCTTGCCCCTCAGCGTCCAACCAGCCACACCAGAGCTCCTCCTCTATGTGACTTCCCGGCCCTGACCCCACATGCCTCTGTAGTGACAGAAGGCCCAGAGCACGGCAGCCCCAGTGCTGTGTCAGAACAGACCTGCAAGAGAGGCTGTGTGTCCATTTGCACGCTGGTTCCCCCAAAGAGCGATGAAAGCCCTTCCTCTGCTGGGTGGGCCTTCCCGAAATCAATTGAACAAGCAGCTGAGCAGAATTGTTCTGGGCATAGATTTTTCTTTCCATTTGGAGATGTGGCTGATTGTTTTTTCCCTTTTTCATAGTTGAGACTGATACGGGTATCACCTGCCTCAAGTTTTCCCTGCCTCATGGACGTCTGTGTTCAAGGCAGTGTGCAGGGGAGTGGGTGGAGGGCGGGGGGTACTTTATGGCTGAGGGGAGAAAAGAAAGACCTTAATGGCAGGAAAGTAAATATGTTTAAGGCTTTGGGAGAAAAAGTGAAGTAGCTATTTGGCTTGTGTGGATGAATCAGTAGAGACTTGTATTAGAAGTGACATATTGGAAACAGAACCCTTAGAGCCCCTCAGAACCTTCTGGTTTATTTGGCATCATAGAGACACACAGAAGGGAGACACTTGGAGGCATCATCAAGTAAGTGCAGGAAATGCCTCAGTGCAGGAGATGACCCTACAGTGTTCTGGCTGGGGGTCTGCCAAGTTCTACTTGAATATGTGGAATGATGGGGGATCTCACTACCTCACAGAATATTTGGGGTAGAAGGGACCACGGATGCCATGAACTCAGCCTTTTTTGCCTTCAAATCCTCCAGTTCCCTCTCTGGTCTTCCTTTTGTGTGCTTGGCTCAGGCACATTTCTGGTGACAAAGAGCTCATTACCTCCTAAGCTGGCGCATCCAGCCTGATCACCTGCACCCCACCCAGCGCTAGCTCCAGAGATTTAAAGGTGAGCATTGTAGGCCGTCTCCCCCAGTAGCACTATCCTGTGGGAGAGGCAGACAGATAATCAGATAGACCGCATTTCAGTGTGACCAGCACAGCAGAAACGTGTGTGAGGGCGCCAGTCTCAAAGAGGAGGCAGCTGTGATCTCCCTGCAAGGTCTGGAAGAACTTCTCAGAGAAGGTGGCTCATGAGTTTGGATTTCGGAGGACAGAAAATAAGAATTTGTGAAGGAGATCAGAGAGAGGAATGGCATTCTGGATAGAGGACATAGCTGGTGCAGGAGCCAGAGCAGTTTCGGGGTGGGGGGAGGAATGTTCAAGTAGTGAGGAATTACTTGCATGCAGAGCGCCCCGTGGGGGGTGGCAGGAAAGGTGTGGGGTGGTGGGGTCACACCCTGCTAAGACCTGACCTTCAGTGGGGCGGCAAGGGTTTAAACCTAGGAGACTCGCTTAGATTTGTGTTGGAGAACAATACTGCGGGCCGGGGGCGGGGAGGGTGCAGGGTTGGATGGATGGGCAAGAGGCAAGGAGGGTAGACAGTCTGGGTGGAAAGTGAGACAGAAGCTGGGCTTAGCGTTTGAATAGGAGAGTGAAGGTGGGGAGGATTCCCCAGGGGGACTTCGGGGTCCCTAAATGGGTGACAGTGGATAGTGTGGATAGTGGCACCACTCCCGGAGTTGGAAGGAAATGGAACCGATGGAGTCAGCTTTGGCTGTGCAGTGTGAAGTTTTATGCACAGCTAGGTGTCACCTAAGTCTCCGGTGACAGTGGGCTATGCAGGTCTGGAGCTCAGAAGCTGGGGAAGACACAAGAGACGTGTCAGCACAGAAAAAGTGGTTGAAGCCTGAGAGTGGAGACACTAACCCAGGGAGAACCCTTCTGCAAGGAGGGTCCAGGTCTGAACCCAAGGGTCCATTTGCCTCTTAAAGAGATGGTGGAGGAATGGAGAGAGAAATCACATCCCTTTTGCAGAGGCCTCTCCCAGCCTGGGAAGGGCAGCTCTGATGGTGGGGGTCCCACTGTCTTGCTTTCAGACTCTTTCTTCCAGTCTTATTTCATCATGGTCTGAAGAGCTGTCTTTAAATCAGATATGAACACCACAGCGTGCAAGGTGACCCACTGGGATTGTCTTGCAGAAGAGTACAGCTTTTATTTATCTTTGTTTTTTTTATATAGAAAAATACGAAAGAAATTCAGCCTTCCTAAGGTTTAACACTTGGACTGGCCCTGGAGTCCCGGTGCGGCAGGTGTGTCCAAGAATCTGATGCAGGAACTCTCCAGAGAACAGCGTGGTTGATCAATCCATTATGCGAGACAGCAATGGGCCATTGTGCCAAGGGTCCCCAGGACAACCCCCAGTTCAGTGATTCACTAGAAGGAGTCAGCATATGGTTGCACTCACAGCAGTGATTTGTTACAGAGAAAGAACGTAGAGCAGAATCAGCAAAAGGTAAAGACACATGGGGCAAAGTCCGAGGGAAACCAGGTGTAAGCTTCCAGGAGCCTCTCCCAGTGGATCACACAGGACACGCTTAATTCCCAAGCAATGGATGGTGGCGACACATTTGAAAAGCCATCTCCCGGGGAGGCTGACTAGAGACTGTTCCTGGAATTTTTAGTGGGCACCGGCTTAGCACATACCAAAATTCCAGGCTCCTGGAAGGAAAGCAGGTGTGCAGGAAACCACGGTGTGTGCACAAACAGCTCAGGCAAATTGTCACCTCTTGTCATTGAGGGGATGGTGGGAACCGCCCCCACGTCCAAGGTCCCAGACGGGCCAGTGGAGAGCCGACCTTGCCACCAGGACTTTCTAAGGACGGTCTCAGGCCTGTTCTGTTAACCCCTTCCTGCCCAGGCCCCCTCAGCCATTCTTCACTTCCCACTTGTGGCAACATGTTGCCATTTTCAGATGCCAAGTTAGACTGATATTATCAGGTTTTAACTAAATTGTATTATTGGGTCCTAATGAACTGAGTCTTCCAAAACAGACAAATCACCCCAAAACGGTTACTTCAGAGAACCCATAAGTCAAAGCAACTATAATAATGCAAAGCACGTTGGAGTGACGCTTCTACCCAAAATAAGAGATCTTTGTCAGCCACATAAAAATCAAATGATATGATTTCATCTCCTACCATCCTTTGGTAAATTTCCACACTGCATTTATGTTCATGTTTCAGATTGTTTTTCTGATAGGAGAACATGGTCGAAACACTTGGAGGCCATTGGTTTTAATGGTCCTGCCAACCCATCAGTATGAAAAGTGTGTAAAGATCTCCCAGGAGAGTGTTCTCGGGCTGGCAGCTACCCCTAGATGTGTCCTGTCCCTTTGACAGCTGACTTCTGGGTTTGGATGAGCCAGCTTTGAGTCAGGAAAGGCAGGAGGAGCATGACATGGGGGAAAGAGGGCTGGGCAGGGGCAAGGCACTGGGTTCCAGGCTCAGCTCTGCAACTGTATGGAGTGGTTGAAAGAAATATTTTTTTAATGTTTATTTTTGAGGGGGGAGAGGGACAGAAAGCGAGAGAGACACAGAATCCGAAACAGGCTCCAGGCTCTGAGCTGTCACCACAGAGCCCGACGCGGGCCTCCAACCCATGAACCGTGAGATCATGACCTATGCTGAAGTCGGATGCTCAACCCACCAAGCCACCCAGGCATCCCACTTGAGAGAAATACCTTAAATGCCCTGAGTGTCTGAGTTTATTCATCGGCAAAGTTGTTTTCCCAACTCAACTGGTGGCTCAAAAAAAACACTGTTTTGTTGTTGTTGTTTTACTTGTTGTTTTTATCAGTATATTCTTAGCCTCTGACCTAATAATCCTTATTGAATGAACGCATGAATGAGTGAATGAATGAGTGAACGAATGAATGATCTGTAAGGTCCTATGCAACTCTGAGAGACCAGGGATTTGTGATCTGGTCATTGATTAAGCTCAGGGTGAAATTCCCAGTAATTGAGAATTATTCCTCCCATACCCATTTTGTTTACTTTTCTTGCATCGTTGTATTGTAATAGGCGTAATAATGTGACCCTCCTGTGCCTTCTCTAAAGTACTGTTATTCATTCTTGCCTATCTGATTTGTCCTTGTTTTTGAAATTAAAAAAAAAAAGTGAAGTCCTTCCCTATCCTATTGTCAGCACCCACACCTCACACGACCGTGTTTTAGAACAGTTGCTGCGATGCTCTTGTCCTTCCTTAGGGGGCCGGCTTTGCCATCCACCCAGTCACGTCCTACTTTTACAAGTAAAATGGAAGGGTGCCTGAGTGACTCAGTCGGTCAGGCATCCGATTCTTGATTTCGGCTCAGGTCATGATCTCACGGTTCATGAGATCGAGCTCCATGTCAGGCTCTGTCCTGACAGCATGGAGCCTACTTGGGATTCTCTCTCTCTGCCCCTCCCCTACTCATATTCTCATTCTCTCTCCCTCTCTCTCTCTCTCTCTCTCTCTCTCTCTCAATAAATAAGTAAACTTAAAAAAAAAAAACAAATAAAATGGGAAGGGGAAATGTTCTTTCTCTGTAAAACTGGAGTCTGGAGAGCCAAGTTGCTAGAAAGGCAGAGTAGAAGTACTCCATGAAGGAACTCATCTGGGAGTGTTTCTGGGAACTTCTTACCTGTGCTGAAAGGGCCTATAGCAGCCGGGCACACCTGCTGTGTCTGATTCCTCTGCACACCGAGGGTCTGGCCTGTCTGCTCCAGCCTGGCTGTCTCCCTCTGAGTCCTACTAATATTCACCTTCCTGCTGTGTTCAGCTGAGGCCAGTGGGGATCTTTCAGAGGGAACTCAGTTCAGCAGTGCTGAGGGAAAGCAGAAGAAAGACCAAAGCCTAGAACTGGAGCTCACAGAACACACAGCTTTCTCGCCCCAATGAGCAGGAAGCCCTAGAACTCGGTGGTGCGTGGCCTGGAGCTGGGCCAGTGTCCTAGGTTTTGGAGGGTGTCCAGACCAGCCGGTGAGCGTGGAGTCTGGAGACACTGGGGTCTGGCCGTGACGGCAGTGCAGGCAGGGAACAGGCACCCAGGAGGCCCCCACAACCTAACAGATGGTGGCTGGCCATCCCAGCCTGCAGGGCTCCAGGCTATAGGCAGCAGTCAGGGCTGACAGTTCCTGTCACTCACCAGCTAGGGCTGGGGATCAGGAGACATTTAGTCCTGCAGAACAGGTGAGAACCAGATAGGGCCTTAGTCCCAAGGTCCAAGTATGGCCACTGGGGCCAGGCTGGCCTGATGCTGAGTATCCAGACGCTGGGGTCCACAGTGAAGTAGGAACCACATAGTCTGACCGTGGCAGACGGGGCTGGTGGGTAGGACCCAGGCGGCATTCGCTCCTCTCTTTCTCCAAAGGCCCAAGGAGACAGGCCCATAGCAGGTCCTTCTCTAGCCTTCCTCTGTAACTGAACAGCTCCTGCTGTGGCCTGGAGCTGGCCTGGGTATGGCTACCCTGGATCCAGCTCTGGCTGAGTCCTCCCCTGCTCCACCAGAGTGGTGGATTTGCTGAATGCTGGAGAAGGGCCACAGCAGGATGCTTCTCCTACCCAGTCTCAGCCCCTGTGGCTCAGTGTCCTCCCCTACTCTCTGCCTACAACCCGGGAGCTGGGAGTCCTGTAGAAGAGGTTCCCAGAGCCATCTGGTCTCCTGTAGACTCAGGTGAGGAGTCAAGAAATCAGCCATTTGTTCACCTCCGCAGGTCTGTCTCCTCACACAGAGGCTCGCAGGAAGGAAAGGAGGGAGGGAAGACAAGAAGGCTGATCTGTCGCCCCTCAGTGGTCCCTTGGTGGTCCTGGGAGCCTCTGTGCCTCTGTCTGCCACTCTGGACTATGGGCCCATGGAAGGCAGAATTTGAATCTCACAGTCCCCTGTGCCCAGGGCTCTGGGTCTGGCATGTGGCTGATGGAACTAAATGTCTATCAAATTGAGATGTGATTGAAGGAGTCTTGATGGTTAGTGAAAGGCCACAGTATGTAGAATAAAAAGTCTGAGTGTCTATTACCTAGAATCCCTCTGTTGGGACGCTCTAATAGATGGTGAAGTCGGTCCACCTAGGAGATGTTAATGTCTCTGTTTTCTCATGGCCTCTAGGTCAGGACCTGGATTCTCACCGTGGGCTACACAACGGCCTTTGGGGCAATGTTTGCAAAGACATGGAGGGTCCACGCCATCTTCAAAAATGTGAAAATGAAGAAGAAGGTAATCACTCCTGTTTCAGGATATTTGCAGTGTTCACTTAGCGTTTATTTAGCAAATATTATTAGGCACCTACGGTGTACCTAGCACTGGGCTATTTGCTGGGGATTCAAGCTAAACACGATGTCCACCCCTGACACCTTCAGCCTTGTAGGGCAACAAAGCATTTACAACACATGATGATAAGGGCTGGCTGGGAAGGTATAGGGGCAACAGGGGTATGAGCACTCAGACGAGGCTTCATGCAAGAAGTGACACTGATGTGGAGACCTGGACAGGGAGTGGGGGTTAGCTGGGCAGAGGCACATCAAGGGAACTGTGTGCGCGGAGGCCTGGGTTGGGGATCACGGAGGCGGGTGTGTTCACAGAGCTGGCAGAGGTTCATTATGGCCAGGGCATGGTGTTTACAGGGACAGGCTGCCAGAGGAGCCACAGTAAAGAATCTGAACTTGAACTTCCGGGCAATGAGAAGCCCTTGAAAGAGGGGAGTGAAACAGGACACAGACCAAATTTAATGTTTCTATTTTCAAAGAGGCCCTTAGAGGACAGGAGCCCTGCCTTCGTGTGGGTGGAAAGTATTTGCCATCCACGTGGCTGAGTCTAACCAGCATGCTGACTCAGCTTGGCTCTTCGGTGGAACTCCTGGAGAAACTTTCTCCATCACTGTCGTTTTAACTTAACCAGTGGTACTGTCCTTCCCTTGCTCCTAGATAAAAATTCGGGCAAGTCTCATGACTTTGAAGGCCCTCTGGTCAGCAGCTAATATATGGAGTCCATCGTAATATTCAGAACTTCAAACTGCATTTGAGGCACAGCCTCTGCCTCCACCAGTTCAGGCCTGCAGCGGGCCAGCCGCCTGCCCTGGGAGAAGGGGTGTGGCGGGCAGCTTCTCCCCTTTGCCAGCCTGAGCTTTTTCCCTGACGTCCTATCCCCAAGGGTTCTGAACCCTCTGGAGCTGGAGCTTGGAGTGGGGGAAGGGTGGAAGGTTCATTGCCAGGAGCTGCCCTTGGGGTTACTGGGCCTGGAAGAGGTTAAGCAGGTGCTTTAGACTGTCGTAGGGTGTGTCTGTGGGCTTTTCAAAGCCCCCACCCCCCACCCCCACCCTGGGACTGGGACTTTCCTTCCTATGGTGCCCATGACATGGGCAAAATACTCCCCCAGGTGGCCATGTGAGGCTTCTTCCCTAGGCGCGTGGAGGCTTCCGCACTCAGGGGCTCACCTCGCCCCTCTAGCAGGTCTTGGACAGGGCCAGCTCTCCCTCCTCCCTGGCCCACATCTGGTGCCCAGGAAAGCACACACGCGTCCTTCGCTCATCCAAACTCGAGGAGTGCTGGCTGACCACACTGCACGGCTGTCCCCTTGTCCCACCCCCTGAGCACCTGGCCAACTGGTCACCTCGGGTTCCTCAGGTGTCTCAGGCTCCCCTGAGCTGCAGGGAGCCCATCAGTCAAGCCGTCTGAGTGTTCTCCTTAAAGCCTCCCTCTTCATGTGAGGTCAAGGAGGAAACATAACCATCCTCTCACTGTGGGGAGAGATCTCATAGCATCATGACACCTCTTTCCAAAAAGCCTCTTCTTGATTCAACCCCACCCCACCCCACCCCACCCCAGCGTGCGCACACACACACACACACACACACACACACACACACACACACACTTTTTAAACCCCTGACGTGGGTATAACTTGTTTACAGACCTCTCCTCTGCAGATCCTGCATTGTGCCCATATCCCATTTGACAAAGGGCGCTGTTGTTCTGAGTCTTCACTCCAAACTTGCATTTGTCATCCAGTTGCCTGGTTATGAGCCCTGGCACCTGCAGCAGGCAACAAGGCACAGGGGCCAACAGACAAAGCAGGAAAGCAGCCTCTCTTCCCTTCTGTTCCCACCACCGACCTGCTATGGGTCTCTCAGCAAATGTCTTCATCTTTCTGGGCCTCTGTTTCCTTATCTGAAAAATGGGGCCATATCGAAATGGTCCTGTCTCCTGAGCTGTGATTCTGCCTGGTACCCAGTGGCCCCATTCATCCATCAGCCCCTCCACCTGCCAGGGCTGCTTGAGGAGCTGCTGTCCAGATGAGGGAGGACTGTCCTCTCTCCTCTACCCCCTGCCCATACCTGGACCACCTAGGGAAACTGCAGGCTACATTTAGAGGGAAGAAAGAATCTGTCCCTGCCACCCACTGCCGATGTTCACTGGAAGGGCCCTCCCTCATGGGCCTCTGCAGTATTTGCGACAACTCCTTTCCATCTATAAAATGAGAAGCCTGGCCACCCAGTCCTTCTCAGACCTAACTACACATTTCAATCAAATGGGAGCTTTAAACTCCAAGAAGTGACACAGCCCAGACCAATGAAACCACCTCACTGTGGCTGGAACTGAGCATCAGGAGTTTTTAAGACTCTCCCAGGTGATACTGATAAACAGCCAGGGTAGAAGATCTCTGATCTGCCAGGGCCACTCAGAGTGTGGGCTGGACGTGGGAGTTTGTTAGAAATGCAGATTCTTAGGGAGCCTGGGTGGCTCAGTAGGTTGAGCGTCTGACTTCGGCTCAGGTCATGATCTCACAGTTCAAGGGTTCAGGTCCCTCATCAGGCTCTGTGCTGACCGCTCAGAGCCTGGAGCCTGCTTCAGATTCTGTCTCCCTCTGCCTCTGCCCCTCCCCCACTGGTTCCCCACCCCACTTCTCTCTCTCATAAATAAACATGGAAGGAAGGAAGAAGAAAGAAAGGAAGGAAGGAAGAAAGAAATGTAGATTCTTAAGCCCCACTCCAGCCCTAAGAATCAGGATCCTGGGGTGGAGGCCAGCCCTCCCAGCCATCCTGATGCAATCAAAGTTTGAAAAGGCTCCAAGTGACCAAGTGACTTCTGGGGCCCCTCCTGCGCTGTGGCTGTGGTTAGAGACGCTCTGCCATTTACGACAACTCCATCCTGCTTTTGAAGAATCACAATGTTGATTCCTTTGTGTCAATATATGATTCATCCATATTGTCATCTGTAATCAAGAACCAGCCTTTATTTTCCATTACTCATGTGATCGCTGAGCAAGAACACTCCAATTGTCTGGCAACAATTGAC
This sequence comes from Acinonyx jubatus, assembly GCF_027475565.1. NCBI lineage: Eukaryota > Metazoa > Chordata > Mammalia > Carnivora > Felidae > Acinonyx > Acinonyx jubatus. The sequence goes on from NC_069391.1 coordinate 33,232,794, forward strand.
AAAACACGTCAGGGAAGATTTCAGAGTTTAGTTGTCTGAAAGCTACACGGAGGGCGGAGCTGGGATGTAGCCACACCTTGCTGCACGCACTGCCAGAGCCGGGAGACTCGCTGGCTGGGCGGCTGGGCAAACAGAACGCGGGCTGCTGGGGGGCCAGGCACCCCAGGAAGGGGCTTATCCGACAGACCGCCGAAGGCTTTGTGTACAAGGTTTGGTCACCCGTTTTGTCTAGTACAAAAATGACTAAAGCCAGATGAGCACGCCGTTCCAGGGTGAGAAACTTTTTCCTCTAGTTTTGCTTTCTAGGCATTTTCCAGAACAGGTTTGCAGTGCTGCCCCCAAGCATCCCTTATCAACAAATAAGAGGAGGTAGAAGAGAAAGTTATGCCTTATATGGATCAAAAGCTCAAGTTCGGCAACCAGGTGGTCTTAAAAGGGTTGTGGCAATTACAGGTCAAAAGTAGGATTGGATTCTCCATGATTCCGACCTTTTATATAGCCAAGGTTGGTTTTTATTGTTGTTGTTTTATTAGGGTTTTTTTTTTCAGTTTAGACTTATTTGTAAGATGGACCCTTTAACTTTTTTACCGACACGTATACTAGATTTACAGACGTTTGTAAATGCAATATACACTTTTCTGCATAGTCTTTTTGTCCTTTTCTTCCCTCTCTGGCTCCCGCCTCCTCTCCCTGCATCCACAGTGGCATGCCCTCCCAGACACACAAGCACAAACTTCACCCCATATGGCCACATTTTTTAAAGACGCGAAAGGAAAAGGAGCTTATTAAAGGATATACTGGCATGCAGTGACTTATTGCTTCCAAATCTGATATTTTTATAGCATGTTCTAGTTTTTTCTAAAACTCAATCATACAATCTTGAATTGGGAGACTTAGTGCAGTTTTTATTCTGCCTCTTACTAGGACCAAATTGAAACATTGAGACAAGAGCAGTAGGTCAGAGATGAGATGTTTTGTTCCGGGGGCAGATGATTTTTTTTTTTTTAAGACAAAGAAAGTTCACAGGGCGCCTGGGTGGCTCAGTCGGTTAAGCGTCCGACTTCAGCTCAGGTCATGATCTCGCGGTCCGTGGGTTCGAGCCCCACGTCGGGCTCTGTGCTGACCACTCAGAGCCTGGAGCCTGCTTCCTATTCTGTGTCTCCCTGTCTTCTCTGCCCCTCCCCCGTTCATGCTCTGTCTCTCTCTGTCCCCAAAATAAATAAACGTTAAAAAAAAAAAAAAAAACTTTAAAAAAAAAAAAAAGACAAAGAAAGTTCACTACAGAGGCGCCTGGCTGGCTCAGTCAGTGGAGCATGAGACTCTTAATCTCGGGGTTGTAAGTTCGAGCCCCACGATGGGTATAGAAAGTACTTAAAAAACCTTTCTTTGTAATTAAAAAAAAAAGGAAGCTCGCTACCAATATAACTTGGTTCTGTTGCAGACAATGACATGGGCACATCACCTCAGATCTTCCTGTGGACTTACCTTCGGCAAAATGGTTTTTGGCAGCTTCACCAGGAAGTACCGGTTACCTGAGTGATATGCTGTGTACAACTCCAGGAGGCACCTTTCATTTTGTATTCCCCCTGGAATGGCATCCCTGGAACTAGGCAATGAGTTGGTCCTAGCAGAAGGCCAATTCGAATCAGTCAAAAGATCTGAAGTCTCTTGAAGAAATAAAGAAATGCTCTTTTCTGTAAACCAGGAGTCAGACAACTATTTCTGTAAAAAGCCAGATAGTAAATACGTTAGACTTTGCAGGCCACAGAGCTGCTGTCGCAACCACTAAACTCTGCTGGTGGAGAATGAAAGCAGCCCGAGGGAATGGCTGTGTTCCAATAAAACTTTATTTACAAAAACAAGCAGTGGGCCAGATCCATGGTTTGCTGACCCCTGCTCTAGACAACAATGGAAAGTGACATTTAATAAAAACAGCCAACCGCTGTTGAGCAGTTATAGTCAGACAGACTTTGGTAATCCAGTGCCATTTGTGTGGTTACTGCTTCCATTTGGTAGATGAGGAACCTGGCTCAGAGGGGTTAAGAAACTTACCCAAGGCCACACAGTTAATTAGTAAGAGTCACACTCAGATCTGATTCCAGAACCTGTGCTCAGTCATTGTTACTGTATGCCTTTGCACTCAGGGACAATGGAGCACTGGTAGCCTCCTAGCTTCAGAGAGAGAACTCAGTGTGATGGCATCAGTGTGCACCGACATAAAAGTGTTGCGCACGTTCAAGGTCACTGCCTCCTCGAAGGTAGACTGTGGGAAGAGTCGTAGACCTTTTGTCTCACAGACCCTGTGAGACATGCTAGCGCTTGCTGGTGGGGGAGTTTTGGGGAGGGAGAGCGGACCCGAGACTGAAGCCAGCCACTCCGCCTACCTGCTATTTATGGCACCAGCATCCTCCTGACCATCACGGTGTCTCTGAATCAAGCCTCCTCCCTGCTTACCCGGACAACTGTCTCAGCTCCTAACTGGCCTCCTCCTGCAGGCTCCCTGCCTCAGGTCTACCCCTCCAGGCTGCAGAGAACTCCCCATGACTCTACTGCTTAATGATGCTTCAGCCTCCGGCAGCCCCCTGTCATGCAGGCTTTCCACCTCACTAGCCCCCTCTCTAGCCACCCCCACCCACCCCACTCACACAAAATCTCTCACAGAAAGATTAGGGTGTTTCAAACAAAAGAACCAGCACCTACAAAGGTCTGGAGGGCAAAAATCACAACTCTGCCAGAGACTAGGGTGTGGTTAAGCATTAACAAGTCCGGGGTGGGGGGGGGGGGGGTGGGGAATAGTTAGGCCACTCTTGGGAAAGGCTTGAATGCCAAACAAAGGAGTTTGGCTGGATTTATCCTCCCCGCCCCGGTGAGGGGGGGTCATAGAAGAATCCTGAATCAGGGGCGATGTGATGCACTCACTCCCCTGAACCAGCCCCTCAGCTCTCCCAGCTGCTTCTTCTGTCTGACATTCCCTTCTCCCCAGTGGCCCCCAGCAACTCCTCTGTGAAGCCACCTCCTCTCCTCCCGGTACCCTCTTGTAATCGTCCCTGGCAAGTCTGTCTGTCCTCCTAACCCTGGAGGGCAGCACCAGGGTCTGTCCATCTCTGCATCTCCAGTGCCCAGCACAGGGCCTGGCCCTGCATGGGTGCTCAGGGCATATTTTCCTGGGCCATCATCCATCAACCAGTGCCTATTGAGCACTTTTCCTATGCCAGGCCTCAGACATGCACTAAGAATACAGTGATGAGCAAAACCAAGTCATGCAGAGTTCACAGTCTACAAGGGAGTAGGGATACAAATCAAATGATCCCATATATATAGGTGAAGTTGCAACTGTCGTAGGGGCTCTGAAGACGAGGAATGTGGCCATAAACTCCAGTGAAATGTCCCCCAGCCTTCTAGCAAGGACAGGGAGAAGAAGGTGCGTTCCCTGAAGGGTTTGGAGGCTGTCAGGTGGGGAGGGTGGAAACCTGCAGCAGGAGATGCCCCGGAGGGAGTAGAACCTGGGCCCTGGGCAGGAGACAGTGACCTTAAACTTACAGTGCCACTTCCTCCTGGCCTCTTTCTGAGAGCTCATTCTTTTTTTCCCCCAAACTTTCCCCAAGAAGGCCTGAGAGCCAGTCCCTGTATCAGACACCAGAGCACAGAGGGGAGACGAGCTGGTCCCTGCCCCCACTCAGACCGGAACACATCTGCAGCATACACCCTGTGCAGGGCGTGCCTGGGTTCACTGAGAAGCACCTCGGGCTCGGTGCTGAGAAGGGTGTAGCAGGAAGGTGGGAGAAGGACCTGCCAGGGTCCAGCACAGCGTGGGCCCCTGCCTGCGGGCTCCAACAGCCCTGGGTGAGCGTTAAGTAGGGAGGCGCCTTCCAGCCTGTCCCCCGCGTCCTCAGCTCCCTGGGCATGTCTTCCTTATGCCCCAATTTCTCAGGGCTAGCAGGGAGTTGCCTAGTTCCCCAGAGAGCAAGGGTTAAGCTGGATTTCTATAAACCATCAGTGGTTCACTGAATGCTTCCAGAAAACCTCAAAGAGGGGGGCTTTACCAGTGCCCAGTCCCCAGGTAAAGCGGTTTGGGTGGATTTGATCTCTTTGGCAGGAACTCAGCAATACATTTCTGTTCTTCTACAATTCGGCAACAGAGAGACCTCTTGAGTTTCTATTTCTCTTTTTAAAATGGCTTTAATCATTAAAAGCCAGACCTGGTGATATTTCTTAAGCTTCTGCCTCAGTTTTGTTTGTTTTTCTATAGCCTCTTCCCGAATGATTTTATCACATGAGCTTTGGGGGCAGGAGGCACATAAAGGTGCAATGAGTGAAATACAGGTTGTCTTTGGTGCTGGCCTCATTTGTCCCCAGGGCCAGTCCCCGTCAAACAGACATAAAGTGGGGTGGGAGTTTCGCAGTGTAATAAAGATATCCCAGGCTGCAAAGAGGGATGGAAATTCTATTTCTTCTTTTTATACTCCTTCATCGCAATTCAATCTATCAAACTTTTAAGTGTCTACTGCTTGCCAGGCCCTGCTCGGTACCAAGGATGCACAAAAAATAAAATTGGCTTCCCTTCTGTTAGGGTCTCCCCAGTTTACTGAGGAGGACAAACATGTAACACGATATAGCATCTGGTCACTGTAGCATCTGGTTTGTGCTATAAGTGTTTGAGGGTGTGGACTGTAGAGAAAGGAGGAGCTTGGTTTACATCTGGACTTCACCTCTTACTAACTATATTACACTGAGCAAGTTACCTAGCCCCTCACAAACCTTGGTGTCTTCATCCATAAAATGGGAATAATAATAGTATCTGCCTTTGTAAGAGATCATGTATGTAACCCATTAATCAACCTAGAGGCAGGCACAGAGTAAGTATTCATTAAATATTAGCTATTCTTCTCCTTGGTGTTACTATTGTCACTTCTGATAAGTATGTGAACAAAGTGCTATGGGAGTGATTAATTCTGCTGTGGGAGTTACAGGGGACTTCACAGAGGAGGTGACAATTGACCTGGGTCTCTAGGGATTATTAGGAATTTGCTAGACAGAAAGAATAGGATGTTTCAGATAATAGAACTGGCACCTACAAAGGCCTGGGGGTGGGAGTTGGGGGGGGAGGGTTGGGGGGAAAGGGAAAGCGGTGAAAATCACAGCAGGTCCAGAAACTAGGTGTCATCAAACCTAACTAAGTGCACATGTGTGTTCTGGGGAGTGGTCAGACCAAGCTCATGAAAGGCCTTGAATGCCAAGCAAAGGAGTTTGGCTAGATTTATCCTGCAGGTGATGGAGAGTCCTGAGAGATTCTAAAACTGAGGGTGACACAATGCTGTCACTCCCCTGAGGCAGCGCCTCAGCTGCTATTCGGGAACCTCCCTCACGTCTGCTCCCTTCTGCCCCCTTCTGCCCCTGCCCTGCCTGCAGATCATCAAGGACCAGAAACTGCTGGTGATTGTCGGGGGCATGCTGCTGATCGACCTGTGCATCCTGATTTGCTGGCAGGCTGTCGATCCCTTGAGGAGGACTGTGGAGAGGTACAGCATGGAGGTAAGCGCCAGCCCCAGCCAGAAGGAGGCTGGAAGGCTTGCGAGCTCCCACAAGCGCTGGGACAGGGAGGCGGCACAGCTCCCTGGCTGCCCAAAGTGCACTGATTAGCAAGAACTCAAGGTAGTTATGGGGGAATCTTCACAGCTGCACAAGGGCCCACGTTCCCTGTCAGAAACTCCTCATTTAGTTCTGTTTCCTTCCATCTGAGACCTATTTCAGAAAGGCCAGATAGAAAGCCTTCACTCCCGTGGAAAAAAAAAAAAACAAAAACAGTGAAAGAATTGTCTAGTGATATTAATACATGCAGAAATAAGAAATGTTGGGCCCTTTAAATGAGTATATTCTCTGCACATTGCAGAAGCCCCCATTTGCATGATCCGTTGGTCCAGAAATGAGACTGCATTCCAACCTCCCTTATAGGAAGTTCCCTAAGGAGTGCCACTAGGGAGTAAACATCCTGATAGCTCCTTCTAGTTACCATATGATTTTCCAGGTGGTAAGTGCTATTAACGTAAAGAACCTTACATAAAAGTACTGTTAAGTGTGTATTGTAATAGTCTTGCATTCGGCCTTGCCCTTTACTCACACTGGTCTTCCCAGGGTGCTCCAAATTAGGGAAGTTCAAGACCCTTTGGAAGTGGTGGTTTTGTTGTCTTGCTGTTAGAGCAGTTAAACTTGCCTTGGTGGGAGAGAGCTGGGCTCGAATGGCTTGAACGCTGTGCTGTGCATGGTGATCTCCATACAATGTAGCAAATTCTGTTGAGAGACCTGGAGTTTGCATCGTTAGAGAAATCTTTTTGCGGAATGTAGTGTGGATTCTTAAACTAACATGGAAATAGTCGTTTTATGCACTGGGGACAGAGGTTTTTACCCTTCTGGACGAGAAGGTTTTCTAGCACATAAGACGCCCAGCTTCATTTGTAGGGGAATACATAGAGGGTTTACTCGGCGCAGGGAGAAGTCACGAAGCTGGAGCCGTGTTAGAGGATGCTATTCTGTGCCAGCGGGGTTGCAGGAGAGAGCTTTAGGGCTGGGCCTGCATCTCCCGGCCTTCCAGCCTCACTTTGGAAGGAAGCAGGACTCCAGAGAGGCACAGCCAGGACTGCCAAGGAGGATAACCTGGACGCGGACCGTACCCACAGCCAAAAGGGCAGGAGGTCAGAGGCAGACAGACTGTTTCCAGAGGGGAGGTGGCACCTGGTCACCACTCATGGTGCACAGTTGGCAAAGTTCACCCCGGGGACTTCCTCATCCACTGCCAGAACAGGACCTGGAAATCCAGACAGGATGTCAACAGGAGGAAGAACCGTCATGGCTAAGCGGGCCTCCCGGCTGGGGAGAACCGGGTTGGGTGCTAAACACAAGCCCTAATGCCAATAATGGCAACAGCAATGACGGTGATGGCTAGTTCTGCATGTTAACTCACTAGATCCTCCCAATAATTACAGAACAGGTGATGTCCTCAACCGAATTTTAATGATGAGGAAACAGAAACCCAGAGAGATTTAATTTACGCAGGTTACCTAGCAGGTTAGCAGCAACACCACGAACTACCCTCTCATGCATACCCTACCCTGCCTTTCAACACACAGATGGCACTCTGTGGGGTTTAGGGGCTCTCGTAGACCTTTGGCCATCAGCACAGGTCTGTGAAGTGGGCAGGGCAAGGGAGCGTTTTCAGGTCGTGCAGATGAGGGCTCAGATTAGAGCGCAGTCCAGAAAAGTGGGGGGTGGCGGGCAGGGGGCGGGGAGGGGGGCTGGGGCAGGATGTCAGGGAGGGAGAAAGCAAGTCAGGCAGAGCCAGCCGGAAGACCTGGATCTGGGCAGGTTGACAGAGGCCAGACCCTACTGGCTTGAAGCCTAGCCGTGGGTGGCTGGGGAGGCGGGGCATTGCTACCTCCACTGGAGGTTAAAGTGGAGGCCAGGTACACACTAGGGGTCCCCCAGGCTGTGGCCGTGGCAGGGAGAGGCCGCAGGGCTGGCGTCAGCCTGAGTCAGCAGACTCCGGAAATAGATCCGGGAAGCCTGTCCCCCCGGACCCTTTAAAGGAGATCAACCTTGTGCAGTCCGATCCGTGTTAAGTGACAGTTTGCTATCACTGACCTTACCTTTCTTTCTTCCTTTCTGAAACAAGTACTGAGGCTCTCAATGGCTCTGTGCGGAGAATTGCGGTCCATTTGCGACCTTTCGGGGCATTGGGTCTCAAAGGCAGGAGCTGTGGGGTGCCATGGAAAAGCCTCACTGCGTAGATGAGGAGACTGAGTCTGGGGACGGGATGTTCCTGCCCAGGGGCATCCAGAGTTTCCAAGGTGGAGCCTGGAGGAGAGCCAGCTCCCTGGCTCTCTGCCCAGAAATTCCGTCTCTGTGTTTCCCTCCAGGTATCTGCTGAGATTTCTCTCTGAACCTTTTCTGGCCTGCTCCTCTTTTTCTCCTCTTATTTTAGGGTTGCCCTGTCATTCTGTTGCCATGGTAGCAGAACCCTTTGATTTGTCGACCCACAGCCCTGTAGGCTTATTGTCGGTTTTCAGCACCAAGCAGTCGGTTGATTTCTCTCAGACCCTCCTCTGTCGGACACAACGTGGTGGTTGAACAGTGTGCCTGGGGGATGAGGTGTCCTAAATTCTCCTTCAAGGGGCTGTTTTTCCCAGGACCCCCCAGTGAGAGAGAAAGTCTTTGCTTAGGGGAGAAGTGATCAAAGATCTTTGTCATCTGTCCCCACCTCCCCTCACCTCTCTTGGATGACTTCCATTGTTCTGAACACTCTGAACACCTCAAGATTTCAGTCATAGGCCTTGGTCTGTGTTACACTTTCAAGCCTTTGCCCGTGCTGTCCCTGCTTCCAGAACCTTCTCTGATAAGTAAATGAACTTCAGTTCCAGACCCCTGTGTTATCTCTACAGGGATGTGTCCCTGAGATTCCTGGGTCTACCAGATTTAAGCTCCTGCTCCTCCTCCACTCCTGTCCCTAGCTTCCTGACATTTCCCCTGTCGGGACACTTAGTGTGCTGTTTGTCTCTGCTGAGTGCATCCCTGCCCCTACCGCTGCTGGACCGCCAGCTTCTCCAGGACAGAGCCAGGTCAGAGAGAGAGAGAGAGACACACACACACACACACACACACACACACACACACACACACACACTGCCCAACCAGTACCTCTGCACACGGAGGTAAGCACGGTAGCCGTGGCCCTTGATCTCATGGCCTCCCCACAGGCTAGTTGATGGGCAGACAGCAAACACGGAAAGAAGCATGATCACTTTAGATCACATAGCATATTGAGATTCTGATAGCAGTTAGAAGTAAATTAGCAGGATGAAGAGTTGGCAGATAATGGGAAGAACCCCGCGGGGGAGATTCTCCCAGTGAGAGCATGTGCAAGTGTCCGGAGAATGAAAATCTGATTCTGGAGTCCTACTGGAGACGTCCCAGCTCCACACCCTTATTCATTTCCATGCAATAAATATTTATATGGCACTTGTTACGTGCCAGATCATATTACGTGCCAGCATAGAATGTATGATCTATCTATCATTTTAAAAATTTGGATACTTAATAGACTTTGTTGCTTAGAGCAGTTTTTGGTTTACAAAAAAGAAATTAACAAAGTACAGGGAGTTCCCGCATACACCCCACGGTTTCTTCTATTAACATCTTGTATTGTGTGATATATTTGTTAACTGATGAATCAATATCGATTCATTATTATTTACTAAAGTCCATAATTTATCATTAGGTATGGTTCACTCTTTGTGTTGCACATTCTATAGGTTTTGCCGAATGTAAAAGTCATGTGTCCACCATTACAGCGTCATACAGGACAGGGTCACTGTCCTAAATATCCTCAACACTTTACCGACCGCTGGTAACCACTGATCTCTTTATTGTCATGATAGTTTTGCCTTTTCCAGTATGTCATATGGTTGGAATCATGATAGGTGGCCTTTTCAGACTTTAAGTTTCTTCCATGTCTTTTCACAACTTGGTAGCACATCTCCTTTTATCACTGAATAATATGCCATTGTATGGATATACCACGGTTTGTTTATCTATTTGCCCATCAAAGGACACCTGGGTTGCTTCCAAGTTTTGGCAATTACGAATAAAGCTGCTATAAGCATTTTTGTGTAGGGTTTTGTGTGGACATAAGTTTTCAACCCATTTGGGTAAATACCTAGAAGCATGATCACTGGGTCATATGCTAAGTCTATGTTTAGCTTTGTAAGAAACTACCAAACTGTCTTGCAAGGTGTCTGTACCATTTTCCATTCCCATCAGCAGTGAATGAGAATTTCTGTTGCTGTACATCCTGACCAGCATTTGGTGTTGTCAGTGTTTTGGATTTTAGCTGTTCTAATAGGTATGAAGTGATACTGCATTGCTGTTTTAATTTGCAATTTTTTAATGACCTGTGATGTAGGGCATCTTTTCACGTACTTATCTGCCATCTTGGTATCTTCTTTAGTGAGTTGTCTGTTTAGATCTTTTACTCACTTTTTAATTAGATTGTCTTCTTATTGTTGAGTTTTATTTATTTTTTTTCAATATATGAAGTTTATTGTCAAATTGGTTTCCATACAACACCCAGTGCTCATCCCAAAAGGTGCCCTCCTCAATACCCATCACCCCCCCCACCCCTCCCTCCCACCCCTCATCAACCCTCAGTTTGTTCTCAGTTTTTAGGAGTCTCTTATGCTTTGGCTCTCTCCCACTCTAACCTCTTTTTTTTTTTTATTGTTGAGTTTTAAAATTTCTTTGTATATTTTGGATGCAAGCCCTTTATCAGATTTGTTTTGCGAATCTTTTCTCTCAGTCTCTATCTTGTTTTTCATTCTCTTAACATTGTCTTGCAAAACAGAAATTTTTTACTTTAATAAAGTCCAGCCTATCCTTTTTTTTTTCTTTCATTGATCATGTTTTTAGTGCCATATTTAAAAACTCGTTGCCAACCCCAAGGTCACCTAGATTTTCTCCTGTTATCTTTCAGAAGTTTTATAGCTTTGCATTTTTCACTCAGGTCTACGGTCCATTTTGAGTTAATTTTTGTGAAAAAATACAAGGTCATTTCCTAGATTCATTTTTATGCATGTGAATGTCTTGTCGTTCCAGCACCATTTATCAAAAATACTATCCTTTCTCTATTGCCTTTGTGTCTTTGTCACAGATCAGTTGACTATATTTGTATGGGTCTATTTCTGGACTCTCTATTCTGTTCCATTCATCTATTTGTCTCTTCTTTTGCCAATACCACATTGTTCTGATTACTATAGTTTTATAGTAAGTCTGGAAGTCAAATAGTGCCTGCTCTCCAACTTTATTCTTCTTCAATATGGTATTGGCTATTCTTGGTCTTTTGCTTCTCCATGTAAACTTTAGAATCAGTTTGCTAATGTCCACAAAGTAACTTACTGGGATTTTGTTTGGGATTGTGCTGAATCTATAGATCAAGTTGAGAAGAACTGATATCTTACAATATTGAGTCTTCCTATCCATGAACATGGAATGTCTCTCCCATTTATTTAGCACTTCTCTGATTTATCAGAGCTTTGTAGATTTCCTCACATAGATCTTATACATATTTTGCTAGATTTATACCTAAGTATTTTATTTTGCTTTTGGTGAAAATGCAAATGGTATTATGTTTTTAATTTCAAATTCCAGTTGCTCATTTCTGGCATATAGGAAAGAAATTGGCTTTTGTATACTAACCTATATCCTACAGCCTTGCTATATAATTGCTTATTAGTTCCAGGAGGTTTTTTTGTTGACTCTTTGGAACTTTCAACATAGATAATCATGTCAACTGCAAACAGACAATTTTATTTCTTTCTTCCCAATCTGTATACCTTTTATTTCCTTTTTTGTCTACTATTTGTATTAGCTAGGGCTCCAAGTTGCAATGTTGAATAGGAATGGTGAGAAGGGAGCATTCCAACTTTATTCCCGATCTTAGAGGGAAAACATCTAGTTTCTCACCATATTAATTATTAGTATATTATTTTTTTCTTAAAGTGTGTGTGTGTGTGTGTGTGTGTGAGAGAGAGAGAGAGAGAGAGAGAGAGAGAGAGAGGGAGAGGGAGAGTTCTGCTGGCTAAAGTCAAGGGTGCCTTTGGGGAGGTGACAGGAAAGACAAATGAAGACGTGGGCAGAGCTGGTCGTTAGGGACATTACGTGCTAAACAGAGGAGGTTAAACTTCAAAATTAAAGACATTTAATCAGGGGAGTGACATGATCAGATTTGCCCTGGCTGCAGAGTGAGAACAGATGGAGGGGCGAGGCTGGAGGCCCAGAGGTGGCTCAGAGATGGGTTTTGCTATAATCCAGGCAGGAACTGATGGTGACCTAGAGCAGGACAGTTGCAGCGGGAACAGGGAGAAGCAGGTGGCTTTGAGAGAGATTAAGGAAGCAGATGTGATGAGACTTGGTGATTGATTGACTCTAAGGGATGGGGCAGGGAGACAGCAAGGGCAATGCCCAGATCTCTGGGTGGTGGATGGCAGACCTCTTCACTGAGGCAGGGTGCAGAATAAGGAGCAGGTTTGGGAGGGAATGTGAGGAGCTCACTTCTGGGCAGAGTGGCTCATATTGGATACAGGGTCCTAGAGCACGAGGGAGTAGTTTGTCCTATAGATAGGGATTGGAGGAGGGGGGCTGTGGGCATGAGTGCTGTCACCCAGGGAGTGGGTGCAGTGACAAGTGAAGATGTCCTGACTGGAGCCCGAGGAACTACAAAGCAGTGATGGGGACAGAAGAAGCCTGGGAAGGGAATTTTGAAGCAGTGGTCAGGAAGGAAGGGAGTAGCCAAGAGAGAGAGCTGTCCACAAGCTGGGCCATGGGAGAGAGAGCTGCCCATGCACAGGGGGCATTCGAAGGTGGGAGAGCTCCCTGAGACAAACACCACAGACCAAGGCAAGGGCTGACAGGTCCACCCCGACTTGGCCCCGGGCTTGTATCTCCCCCATATCATCTCATCCCTCTCTTCCTCTGCTTTACAGAGTCTGATGGGAAGATGGGCCGTTTCTGCATTTCAGATATAGCAGGTGTGGGCAAATCTGCCAAGCAGGCTAAACGGGGGTTTTTAACTGTGATTTGTATTCTTGAGAAAAAAGGGAAAGCACTTGTGTTTTGATACTACTCTACCAGTGGTGATGGTGAATAGGTGTTACATACACAGGTCTGGAGTTTGGGGAGACATGTAAGACATGTAAGGGAGATGGGAACTTGGATGTGGTCAACACACCGATGGCATTGAAAACCTTGGATGAGAGCCCTTCAGGGGGAGGGAAACAAGCATAGACCCTCAATCAATCCAGTGTTTGAGTATCTAGTGATACTCCCATATCAGGAAGGTAAGAAAGAAACACAAAGGACCTAGAAGGAGAAGCCACCAAGAGAGGAAGGAACCCAGATGAGTCTGGTGTCTAGGAAACCAAATGAAGAAAGTGTTTCAAGGGGGAAGTTTTGACCACGTGTGTCAAATGCTGCTTTTAGATCAAGTAAGATGAAAACCAAGAATTGACACTGGGCATGTGTGTTCATACACACACACCCATATGGCATTTTTTTTTTCTTTTAAGGAAAATAATTTGAGATGATTTCCCCTGGAAGTAAAAGCAGTGTATACTCATGGTGTGAAGACAGCCTGTGAATCTAGGTGGAAGAGTTGTTTGGGTTTTTTTCCCAAGCCTTCCTTTTACACCAAACCACCACCTCCACCTCCACTCTGAAATGGTTTTGAATGAAGAGAAAATGGTGGACAGCACAAAAAATCGCCGAATGTTGAACACCCCTCAGAGCCACAGGGCAGCATCCTTAGACCACCTGCCCTCCCTGAAGACATTCCCCCATCTGCTCCCAGGCAGGTGGCAGTAAGAGATGGAATCATGTGCAATACAGGCACCCATGGGAGCCATGTGTGTGGCGTTTATTTATGGAAATGGTGAAAGGCTGTCTCCATAGGCTGCAAGCATTCTGCATCAAGAATTCCCAGCACTCCGGGTTCTGTGGCTTTCTGGCCATTCAAGCAGTCATCACGTTAAGGGCAGTCTGGAATAGAGGGGTATTTCAAACTTCCCTCCACATTCCATGCTTTTACCGTCCTTTATGAGGAAGCAAACCAGGGCTTTCAAAGTCATAGACTACACTTGGCTTTGAAACTGGTGGCTTATTCCTGTATGTTTCTATGGAAACAGATATTGGAAGAGGCGAATACATAGAGTTTTAAATAATTTTCACTCTTATCTTCTACCTCCCTCTACAGTTGCTCTGCAGAAAAATCCAATCACAAAGCAGATACTTTCTGGAAACATCTGGTATCCTCATAAAGCTTGTCCAAGCTCCATCTCACACTATTCATTTTGAAATAAAGAGGTATCAGAATGGCCAGGGTGAGGGTAGTGCTAAGGATCAGGGTCCACTCTTCTCTGTGGGCTGTTCACAGGTGGCCCAAAACTTTGATGCAAAGGGTCACATTCCAAGCAATGGGTCATCACTGCCAGCCCTGGACAGTGGGACAGGTCTTTATCATCCCTAGTCATCTATGGGGTCGTGGATGGCTGGGCTAGGGCCCCAGCCAACTCCCAGGCAGGGTGGCAGGACCCCACAAGGACCTCTGGTGGAGTCTGCTAGGGCACCAACTCCTCCCCGGGGGTGGCTACATCATCTGAGCTTCTGGCCAGTTCACTCTCCTGGTTAAAATCCTCCCCATCGGCGAGAGGATGAAGCTCACACTCCTTAGCAGGCCCAGAGGACCTCGACATTCTGGTTTTATTTGCCTCCCCATCTCTGAGCCCCTCCTCACTCCTTGCGCTCAGTTACCCGGAATGAGTTGTGTTCTTCCAAAATACCACTTTCTCTCTTCCTCCACGCCTTTGTACATGCTGTCCCCTCTACCCAGTACAGCCTCCACACCACCTCAAGGCCATCTTCATGCAAAAAGTTCCTATTTGTCCTTCAAGAAGCAGCTCTGAAGCATCTTCTCCAGGAGTCTTTGGAACACGCATATCTGCCTAAGCTCCTTACCCTGTTTGCCCCTCATTCCAGTCACAACACCGGTAATTGACTGTCTGTGCACTTGGACCCCTAGTCCGTGACCTCCTTGGAGGGCAAGGCCATCTGTGTGTCCCCAGTACCCACTCACTGGCAGGGCCTGGCTCAGAGTAAGTGCTCGGTAAATATTTATTGAATAAATTGTTTCCTCCACCTGGAACTCTCTCCCCATGCCTCCATATGTCCAAATTCAACCCATCTGTCTGGGCCCATTAAGCCGGCTTCTCCAAGAAATGTCTTCGCCGAGTTGCAATTTAATTTAATACTACACCCTCGCCTTTTATCAAGGGCCCACTTATAGGGCTAAAGCTGCCAATTGAAGAATGATTCAGCATCTTCTATAAAGGACTGTTGTTCAGTTTGTGACTTAGTGCCCCTAAGATGAAGATCCACAGGATAGATCCTCTTGGAATTTAGCTTCAGGAAATGGATTGTGCTCTCCCCATGAACTTGTATCTGCTTCCTTCCTTCCTTCGATCAGGCAATCGTAACTGAATAAGCCACTCTTTCTTTTTAACCTTGGCTGCCAGAAAGTAGGAACTGAATTCAACACTCTCGTTGCAGTAACCATCTTATCTCAAGTTCCTGGAGGATTATCTTGCTTTCTGATCATTTGTCTTTATTTTTAACAGTCCTCTTGTGTTTGGGCTTTTATTGTGTGCTGCCTCAGGCCCTCCAGGAGAGGAGACAAGGTGTAAATTCCAGATTAAGTTATTAAAATGAGAATGCAGGGCAAGATTTAATAGGAGTAATATGCCAGAGAGACATTTAGGGATGTCCACAGATACTCGCCTTCTGGCGTGGGTCCCGGCTCAGCACCAGCTGCAGTCAGCATCGTGGGCCCCATGTGTGGACAGACGGGCTCTGCTGGCCACAGCCACATTTCTGGAACATCTTGTATCATCAGAAGGCATCTTAGATATGTGAGAGATTACAGTTTATTTCATCTTCCTTGTTGGATTCCCTTGTGCTTTCAGGAGGCACTCCGGCTCCAAAGTTCCCTCAGGACACAAAACAAAACACACAGAGCCACAACACGAGGGCACAGCCCTGAGGTTAGAGATTCTCTGGTCCCTACCTGTCCAGGTGCTCTCCAGGGGATGATCTATTTACTAGAAATTCTCAAGTGCCTGGAACAGAATGGCTGGAAAATTGTCGGTAATCCTGACATCTTCTGGCCACTGTGTACCTTGGTAAAACCATTCTGGAAAAAATAAGCCTTAAATTTGGGTGATCTTTCCCCACCCCCACACATCCATGTCAGCAGAAACATAAGCCATTTCACTCACAGAGACCTTCCCTCTTTTTAGTGGAGAAAATTCCAAATAACCTACTCTTTGTAAATTATGTGTCATTGGGGTGCTTCTTCAACGGTTATTGGGTGCCCCTGTGTCTGCCATACTCAGGCTCCCTCAAGGACTGCACAGGCTGGTGGGCAAGATTAGATACACACACACACACACACACACACACACACACACAGATACACACAGATACACACAGAATGGATTGTCACCAACTACATCCTCTCTATAACACATGCCTCCAGATTCTTGGTTTAAAGCTTAAGTTACAGGGGCACCTGGGTGGCTCAGAAGGTTGAGCGTCCGACTTCGGCTCAGGTCATGATCTCACAGTTTGTGAGTTCGAGCCCGCGTTGGGTAAAAAAAGAAATTTTAAGTTTAAGTTACAGTGCTGAGATAGTGGGCTTACTTTTCTAAAGTATGAGACAGGATTGAGTTTGGATTTAATGCCTTTCAGAGAGTGAAGAAGTAAAAGAGAACATGTATTAGTCAGGGTGTGCTAGGTTTTGCTGTAGTAGCAAATAAATAAATAAATAAACAATCCAAGACTAGGATAATAAAGGTTCCTTACTCATCAGAGTACCTGTCCATCAGGAGTCAACAGCAGCTTCCCCCCATAGTGTCATAACTTCAGGACACAGCTGGTGGGGCATCTTCTGGGACACTTTGTGCCGCAAAGGAAAAGAGTACATGGTGAAGCTTGTACTGATTTTTAAAGCTTCCACTCCAAAGCGTCACATGTCACTTCCACAGATATTCTACTGGCCAGAACATGTTAACAGTCCCCACCTGAGTTTGGTGGAGCAGGAAAGAGCAGTCCTAATATGTGGACTCTCCAAAAGGAGAGAGACAACCAGGTTTTGATATACAGGGTTCTCTGTATATAGTGCATTGACTATATACTATGGTATATTCTGTATGAATGAGTTTGGCACATTCCATCCAAATTCTTATCTCTGTCACAAATACTGCCCCATCCACTAGAATGTGAGCTCTGTGAGGACGTGGGTGGGGAGGAAGGGTTGTCTTTTATTCACTGCTATATCCCCAGCATCTGGAAAAGTACACAGCCCATAGTACACACTCAATAAATAATATTAACTGAATAATTGAACCCTTAGAGCGATCATATTAGGAGATCAGTGGGATATTGTCTGAGACGTTTTGTAATAATCCTACAGACTGTACTGCCAAATCCTTTGCTAATCCACCACTCTACTCCACTGCTACCACTAAGGTCCAAAGCACCATCACGCTCATTATCTGGCATCCCAGAAGAGGACGCTATGAAGCAAAGCTACAGTTGACACAGTGAACAAGAGGTGTGATTAAGTAAAGCACCGTTACTGCTGAAGCCACTGAGTTGTTGTTATCACAAATTTCTAAGCAGGCGTCGTACTCCTACTCATTGCCATTTCCAAGCCATTCTCCACACAGCAGAGAGATTCATTTTTGATGGAGTAGTTTTTTGAGGTATAATTCAGATGCCATAAAATTCAGCTTTCAAATGTATGCTGTGGTGGGTTTTTAATACATTCATAAGATTGTGCAAACATCCCTACTATCTAATTCCATAAGTATTTCATCATCCCCAAATAAACAGTCTTTCCTTTTATCCGTCACCCCAGATTTCCCCTTCTCTCCGGCCCCTGGCAACCAATAATCTACTTTATATTTCATGAATTTGCCTGCTCTGGACATTTCATATCAATGAGATCATACAGCATGTGGCCTTTTGTTTCTGTATTCTTTCACTGACCATAATGTTTTTAAGGTAGCCTGTGTCAGTATTTCATTCCTTTTCTGGCTGAATAATATTCCTTTTATGGATATACCACATTTTGCTTGCCCATTGACCAGTTAATCGATATTTGGGTTCTTCTCACCTTTTGGCTATTATGAATAATGTTGCTGTGAGCGTTCGTGTCTAAATTTTTGTGTGAATATATGTTTTCAATTCTCTTGGGTACACACACACACACACACACACACACACACACACACACACGTAGAATTGCTAGGTCATATGGTAACTCTAACATTTTTAGGAACACAGCAGCTGCACCATTTTACATTCCCACCAGCAGTGTATGAGGGTTTCAATGTCTCCACGTTGTCACCAAAAAATGTACTTATCTGTCTTTTTGGTTGTAGTCATCCTTTTGGGTGTGAAGTGGTATCTCATTGTGGTTTTGATGAGAATTATTATCAAATAACTAATGATGGTGGGCATCTTTTCCAGTGCATGTTGCCCATATGTATATCTTCTCTGGAAAAGTATCTATTCAAGTCCTTTGCCCATTTTTGATTATTTGTCTTTTTGGTGTTGATTTGTGAGGGCTCTTTACGTATTCTGGAATACTACTAGATCTATACCAGATATATGATTTGTGACTATTTTCTCCCATTCTGTGGGCCATCATTTCACTTTCTCAGTAGCATCCTGTGACGTGCAAAAACATTTTTTATTTTAATGAAACCCAATTTATTTTTTCTTTGGTTACTTGTGCTTCAGATAACATAACTCAGAAACCATTTCCTGGTCCAGGGTCATGTAGACTTATTACACTTCTGTTTTCTTCTAGGAGTGTTATAGTATTAGTCTTACATTTAGGCATTTGATGAGGTAATGATACAAATTACTTCTTTTACATGTGGATACGTAGTTGTCCAAGGACAATTTGCTGAAAAAAATATTCTTTCCCCCATTGAATAGTCTTCTAACCCCTATGCAAAATCAGTTGGCCATTGATGTATGATTTATTTCTGGACACTCAATCTTATTCCATAAATCTACATGTCTGCCCTTCTGCCAACACCACGCTGTCTTGTTTACTATCACTTATGGTTAGCTTTGAAATTGGGAAGCATAAGTCCCGCAACTTTGTTCTTTTTCAAGACCATTTTGGCCATTCAGGGTCCCTTGATTCCATTAGACTCACAGGATCAGTTTTTCCATGTTTGCAGAAAAGACCACTAGGCTCTTTCATTGGGGTTGCATTGAACTTGTAGTAGATCATTTTGGGGAGTACTGATATGTTAGCTAATTAACAAACCGTAAATGGCCCCCAACATTCTGTCTCACCTCATCCTGTTTTTCCATCACATCGTTTATCCTTCACTCTCTCCTCTGTTTTCTGTCTTCCTCCACTGGAATGTGAGCTGCATGATACAGGGCCCTTGCCAGTCTTGCTTAGTGCTCTACTCCCAAAGCCTACATAGCACCTGGCAAGCATATAGGAGGTGCTTAATTTACGTTGGTAAAATGAGTGAATGAGTGAATGAATGAATGGGCATGATTCCCTGGCATGACTCTTTTCAGCTTTGGCAACCTCTGACCAGGTGATGTGGTTACTCAGCAGCTGGCTTAAATTATTAGGTAAATATGTTGATACTGAAAAGAAAAATAAGTAACATTTTAAAGTAATATTTGAAGAGGAAGATTTTTAAATGATTTTTTAATCTTTTTTAATGTTTATTTACTTTTGAAAGAGAGACAGAGGGGTGAGCAGAGTAAGGGAAGAGAGAGGGAGGGAGACACAGAATCCGAAGCAGGCTCCAGGCTCTGAGCTGTCAGCACAGAGCCCGACGTGGGGCTCGAACTCACGGACTACAAGATCATGACCTGAGCTGAAGTTGGATGCTTAACCGACTAAGCCACCTAGGCACCTTTAAATGATTTTAAAGATAGGCTACATTTGTGGTTCTCAATCCTGGCTGCATCACCCAGAAAATACCTTTTGTAAAATACTGTGTTTGGGTCACGCTCCCCAGAAAATCAGAATCAGAAGGGGTCCTGAGCATTGGGATTTTTTTTTTAGGTTGCCCTGGGTTCTAGTGTACAGCCAGGGTTGAAACCTTCTGGACTAGCCTCTCACCTCTCTAGGAAGGGCCCAGGACTGCACTGTGGATGCCACAGTTAGATAGAAACTCATAATACATTAAAGGCTAAAAAGGTAAGAGAAGAAAAACTTGAATCCAGAAGACCTCAAGTCCAGATGGTCCCCTACTACCCCCCACCCTGACCTCCAGTCAGAGGATGTGATAGTGACAGAGGACAAGCAGACTCAGAGAGAGGGCCACCTGGGAAGGCTCACGTGTGTGAACCCTACAGAGCTGAATGAGTTCCTCCAGGCTCATGATTTTCTGAAAATCCTTCATCTTCATTTAAACAATTGTTTCCCCCATGGAAGAGAGAGAGCAAGGAATAGGAAAAAGGAAAAGCTACAAGATTTCTGTTTGTGCCATATTTTTCAATTGCAGTTGAGAGGCAGGTGAGCAAGTTCCAGACCAAAACATTAGGCAGGTTAAAAAACAAAAAAACAAAAAGCAAAAAACAAAATAAACCTGTGCCCTTCAGTTGCAGGAAGCCACCAACCACAGAAATCAACAAGAAAGCAAGGGCCACCACAGTGGCCAGGCACCTTGGCACCCGCAGTGGCTCTGAAATGGGACCATCGGCCACTGAATATTTGTTATTCAGTGAATAGTTGTTATTTTTGGCCATTGTTTGGCTTGAAGTTTCTCCCTAAAGCAACGGTGGATTAAGTTTCAAATACTGAGTCATTTTGACCTTGACATAGGATGGAACACTTAACATAACCCAAAGATGCTCAGTTCAGTTCAGAGAACACTGACACAGTGTGGACCCCTCCTAAGTGCTCAGTGGATAGCAACATAATCTCAGGTCCTGCACAGTTCTCGGTGCCCAGCCTACCCGCTTTCCTGCCCTTCTATGGACTGGGGCTCTGACTTTCGGTCTCTCCCACATGAACACAGGCGCTGAACAGTTGGCAAACGCATACTATAAAAACAACAGTGCCTCATATTTCCACAGCATGGCCTAGTTCACAAAACACCTGGACATCCCCATTTTAGAGAGGAGGAAACTGAGGCTGGAGAGGTAAACTGACCAGCCCGAGATGACCTTGCAACGCATTGAAACTGTCCCCAGCCCTGGCCATGTGGTGTCAGATGACGTGGGATCCCTTCTGCCAGAATGGGCCTACTGGTCTCTTGATACTTCCGGCTTTTTTTTTTTCTTTCCCCGCATCAATCCTGTGTTTTACTTGTTTTGTTTTAAAGAGACATTTTCTTCACTGGTGCTTTCAAAATTATTAGCATCCATTGTGCGTAGTGTTCTCTTATAAATGTTTAAATCTCTTTTACATCTGTGATTATCTGGTTGATGTTTCATAAGCATGGAGCACTTGTGAGCAGATGTTCAAACCCAGCAAATTTAGATCCGAGAGCATTGTCTCCCAGTCCAGCTCGTCCTCAGTAGCAGTGTGTGTTGAGTGCATATACTATGTGCTAGGCCCTGTTGCAGATGCTTTACATTGCCAGCTCATTTCATCTTCACAACAGCCCCCTGCAGTTCTTACCATTATCTACAGGCGAGGAAACTGAGGCACAGAGGGGTTAAGCAACATGCACATAGTCACACAGCAGATAGGTAGGTAGCAGATGGTCTGTAATGGTTATGCAAATAGACTCTGGAATTAGATTTAGCTTCAGATCCCAGCGTAGCCACTTACTGTGTGAAATTAGGTTAGTACAGTGGGTTGACTTGTGGCCCCAAAAGATATATCAACATCCCTACCCCCAGAATCTATGAACAGAACCTTATTGAGGCAAAGTGTCCTTACAGATGTAATTGAAGATCTTAAGATGCAATCGTCTTGGGTTACCAAGATTAGCCCTAAATCTAGTGACCAGTATCCTTATAAGAAACAGAAGAAGACATACACGGAAAAGAGAAGGCCGTGGGAAGGGGGAAGCAGAGACTGGAGTTATATGTGGCCACAGTCCAGGGAACTGCAGCCACTGGGAGCTAGAAGATGCACAGGATTCTCCCCCAGAGCCTTCGAGGAGGCAAGCCCTGCCAATACCTTGCTTTAAGACTTCTGGATTCCAGAACCGTGCAAGAATAAATGTCTATTGTTTTAAGACACCCAGTTTGTGGAAATGTGTTATAGCAACCATAGGAAATTGATACATACAGTGAGGGACAACTTCTGAGGGCCACAGTTTCTTCATCCAGAATACGGGTCTCGATATTAATAGTTCCTACTGCAGAGGGCTTTGGGAGGATTAGAAGAGGATTGGAGAGGACATTGAGGGCTCTTGATGAAGGTTAGCTATACATGGAGCCTTATTTATTATCTGGCCCCTGGCCACCCTGCCCCTCAGCCCCCTGAGAACTAGTCCCTCAACTTGCCATTTCCCTGTGTCTGACTCCTTGTCACTGGGTCCCCTGAGCCCAGACCGGTACGTTCCTGGCTCGGGAACCTCAGAGGAATCAAATCTGATGCCCAGACCCAGACTGCACAGCCTGTCTCCCTGAACCATCGTCACCAGAGCTGCTAGAGCGAGACGATGAACATCCGCGCATGGCGTTTTAATATTTCACCCAAGAAGTCATTTTCCTACATGAGTCAGACACAGAAGTCTCAGAGAATTAAATCGAGAAAGGTAACTCTGGGCTGGAGTGATTTCTGCCAACAGGTGTGGAGGATTTTCCTGTGTCCGCTCGGCTCTTTCTTTCTTATCTGTGTCTTACAGCAGACGGGAAGCCAGCTGATGAGAGATTGCATGTTCATACCAATTATTAAAAATATATGGCAGCCTTCTGGAAATGCATTCACATGCCAAGGGAATGGAATGCATTCACAACCCAGGCTCCTGCACTGTGAGCTTTGGAGGAATGATGAGGTAGATACTACAGTCCAAGGTTGTGATCCATATGCCGCCATCTCCTAGCTGTGTGACCCGGGGTGAGTGATTCACCCTCTCTGAACAGTGCCTATTAGGAAAGATTCCTGCCTCCCTCACAGGTTTACTAGGAGCATTAACTGGAATAACATGTTCAAGTGCCTAGCACTGAGCCTGACCCATAAAAGGCGTTCTATCATTGTGACTTTCGTTCTCACCCCTGACTCCACAAACCTTCTGACTCCATAAGGAAATTAACCCAACTACCCTGCCAGCCTCCCAGGGAAGTCCTGAGGGGCAGGGCTGCGTGTGAGGTAGATTTATCCATTCCGATGCACTTCTACCAAAATGCATTCACTTAATCCTTACACAGTCACCGTGAGCAGAGAGAGTCCTGTTCCCATTTTGCAGGTGAGCACCTGAAGGTCTGCAGAGTCAACTGACCGGCTCTGGACCATACAGGTGGTGGGTGGGGCCCCGAGGCACGAAGCTAGGCCTGCTGCTCCCAAAGCTATGCTCCCTCCGTGCTCCACGCTGACTCTCACATAAGACCACGGAGGGGGAATTGCTTCATAAGTAGCAGAGCTCCACCCCCGGGTGAAGTCTTTACTGTTACTGCCTCCAGCATTTGTCTGTCACCAGGCATCCTAACTGCCATCTTGCCCACATTTACTGTCCTCGCTTCCCCCTTCTAGGCATAAACCAGTTGGATCAGTATCATAAGGCCCATTCCGTGGGCGTCTATGAGCATAAGCACGGGTGGGTATAACCCATCCACGCATGCACACTCCCCCCCTGCCCCGTGGCTTCTCCCACATCTATGCCCCGTGCCCCTCCCACTCGCTCTCACTCCCACATCCAGGAGGCTCTCAGCACAACCCACCCTCTGTTCTGGAGAAGCCTTCGTGATGCTCAGCTGCACCATGAGGCTGCTAGAGAGGCAGGAGCCATTCATTCATTTGCCCAAACTTCATTTACTAGGCTCTGCTACGTGCCAGATGCTGGGGCCACAGCACTGGGGGAGGCACAGCCCCTGCTCTCAGGACTCCACCAGTCCCAGGGAGACAGAAGCGTTCACTGACAATGTCAGTACTCCGCCCCCAACCCTAGAGGATTACAGAGGCTGATCGCACAGGCTAATCATCCTGCCTTGAGAAATAGTTCACCAAAAAAACGAGAGAGGGGACTTTTTTCTCCCCACATCTTGAAAGAACAAGAAGGACTTGGGTGGTTTTAAGACCACAGGAGCTGTGTGAAACAGCCTAGCATGTCCTCAAAAAATTAGACAGTCACCATCGGACCCAGCGATTCCTCCCCTGGATCCGCACTCAAGAGAGATGACAATGTGCGCACTAATAATGGCAACAACAGGTCAAGCCCCCACAGACCTCCAGCAGCTGGTGAATAGGTACACGAAATGGGTGTATCCAGACGATAGAATATGATTCGGCCATAAAGAGGAATGAAGCTTGAATACACAGTGCACCTTAACAGCATCATGTTTGGTGAGAAAAGCCAGGCGCTACCTGGCCCCGTATGGTACAGTTCTGTCCATGTGAAATGTCCGTAGGCAAACCCACAGAGGCAGAGAGTAGATTGGGGGCTGACAGAGGGGGATGGGAGGTAGGGTTCTACTCCCTGGGGGGGGGGGGGGGGTTGTAGTGATGGTAGCACCACATTGTAAATACAATAAAAACTGGTGATTGTACACTGGAAAATGGTTAAGATGATGCATTTTTGGTGATGTGAATTTTATCTCAAATTTTTTTTAATTTTTTTTTCAACGTTTTTATTTATTTTTGGGACAGAGAGAGACAGAGCATGAACGGGGGAGGGGCAGAGAGAGAGGGAGACACAGAATTGGAAACAGGCTCCAGGCTCCGAGCCATCAGCCCAGAGCCTGATGCGGGGCTCGAACTCACGGACCGCGAGATCGTGACCTGGCTGAAGTCGGACGCTCAACCGACTGCACCACCCAGGCGCCCCTATCTCAAATTTTTAAAAACAGACAAGTAAAGGTAGACACAGGCACCCCAGGCGAAGGACGCTCCAAAGCAAGGGTAGGAAGAGGTGGAAGTTCTTTGGGAAGCAACTTTCCAGTCCAACTAGAGCATAATGCGTTGTATTTTTCTATGGCTGCTTCACAGCCTTAGAAGACTGATTGTCAGCCCTAATCCCTACCGTAGCCATTAGGATCTTTTCAGTTGCAAGTAACTAAGTTGGAGTGCACAGTGGAGGCCACGTACTGACATCCTGGAAAGGTGCAGAGGTAACGTGGACTCTTCGGGCACACGGTTTAATCAGGGATCCCTTCCGTTTCTCTGTGATTCTTTCGTCCCTGCCTCCCTCCGTGCGTGAAATATGTCATCACACTAGCTTCCCACATGCTATGGAGATATGAAAAGAAAGATGCATTTCATCTAGAAAGACCTTATAAATTTGGGGCAAAATAAGGGGCTCCTGGGTGGCTTAGTCAGCTAAGTGTCTGACTCCCGCTCAGGTCATGATCTCACGGTCCTTGAGTTCGAGCCCCACGTTGGGCTCTGTGCTGACAGCTCAGAGCCTGGAGCCTGCTTGGGATTCTGTGTCTCCCTCTCTCTGCCCCTCCCCCACTCATGCCTCTGTCTCTCTCTCTCTCTGTGTCTCTTTCTCAAAAGTAAATAAACATTAAAAAAATATTTTTTGGACAAAATAGGATTTTAGCTGAGTTTTAAACAACGGGCAAAGCCTCAAGGAATAATGGCATTCCCGGTAGATGAAAATCCTTGAGCAGGCAAGTGCAGGGTATGTGTAAGAAAGAGTTCAAGAATCGGTTGCATCTGGCTGCTTTTTTGGTTGAAAGCAGGTACAGGGCTGGAAGGAGCTTGGATTTTAACCTCAGAGGCAGTTGGGAGCCATTAAAGGAGTTGTAGCAGTGGAGCAATGTGATGAGGTCTTTATCAAGGTTCACTCTAGTTACCAGCTTCTACTTGTCGTAGGTGTGATAAGAGATAATAACGTGCTTGTGAAGGACAACGTACTTATTTGTGCTGAAGTGTCATGGAGTCTGAAATTTACTTCCAAATGGTCTGGGGGCAGGGAGAGGGTGGAAACGTACATGTGTGTGTCTATATCTGTGTGTGTGTGTGTGTGTGTGTGTGTGGTAGAGAGAGAGAGAGAAAGCAAGACAGAAAGAGAGAAGGGGAGCAGATATGGCAAAACGTTAGCAGTTATTGACTCCTAGAGGACAGTGCACACAAGAGTTCTTTGTACCATCAGCTAATGGATGTTTGGGAAAAAAAGTTTTCATAGGAATGAGAGCAAAGGAGCAAAGTGGGGGTGGGGGACAGACCTCCCTGAGGAAGGGACAGGCTGGGAAGGTGACACAGTGAGGGCGAGAGAGCATGAGCCCCGAGGGACAGGGCGTGGTGTCCTCAGGGTGAGATGGGCAGAGAGACTCAAGCCACAGTGCTCAGGGCGGGTGGACATGCTGGTGAGGAAGGCACAGGAGGCCAAAAACTGGGCAGCTTCCAGCCTGAGGGCCCAGGAGGACCAGTACCAGGAACAGAGGGCCGAGGAGGAACTTTCAAGGAGGGCTCGTTTTACATTCTTTATAATTGATGTTTGTCTGTGTGACTGTTGTGGACTCAGAATTTCAGAGCTTGAAATGATCTAAGAAACCACCTAAACAGACCCCTCATGTCCCTCATGGGGAAACCAAGGCACAGGCTTACTTAAAGCCTCAGAGCCCGATAGGTGACTGAGGATAATGTGCCAGGTTGAACCAGTCCTCAGATGCCTGTTTCCAGGTTCCTGCTCTTCCTCTGAATGCCCCGGGGAACCAGACACAGGAGCCATGACATGAGGGTACAAGAGTTTGGTCTGCCTTTCTTTTTTTTTTTTAATTTTTTAATGTTTATTTTTGTGAGAGAGAGACAGAGCGTGAGTGGGGGAGGGGCAGAGAGAGACAGAGGAACACACAGAATCTGGAACAGGCTCCAGGCGCTGAGCTTTCAGCACAGCCCCCCCTCCCCCCCCCCACACACAGACACAAGGCTCGAACTCGGGAACAGCGAGATCATGACCCAGGCCAAATTCAGACGCTTAACCGACTGAGCTACCCAGGCACCCCTGATCTGCTTTTCTTAATGAGTCCTTTGAAATGCTTTTTGAACTTATATCTCATCAGGGAGCTTTTGGGGGGGCAGACTGCAGCAGGGGGTGATGGAGGTGTAGTGATAGTAACAGTTGGCCCTGACTGAGCCCTCCCCTGGGGCCAGGCACTTATCTGGCGGTTTTCCACATCAGTCCATTTAATCCTCAAACCTATGAGGTGGGCACTGTGTTTACGCCTATCTTACAGATGGCAACAACAAGGTTAAATAGCTGCTACAAGGTCCCGTCATTTGTAAGTGACAGAGTTGGGACTAGCACTCAGGCAGTCTGGCCCCAGAGCTGGCACGTTTAACCACCATGCCATCGACCACACCACCTGGCATGGGTCTGCTATGCTCTCCTCCTGTTCTCAGTGACTGGCTGGCTGACTGATGATTGATCTGTTTATTTTGCCAGAGGGAGGGTCCACAGCGAATTTTGGCCCCAGCCTCATTGGTATTTTTGCAGTAAGTCAAGACCTATTTATTACTCATAGAGTATTTGGGGGGTCCATGATAAAATAAGAAATGCAAAACTTAATTTCACTTCTCTGCTAGCTACACCGCTCATTCTTTTTTAATAACGCTCTCTTATCAGCCTCCTGGAAGCGTTTGCGTTTCCCGTGCATGTTAATTACTTTATTATTAACGTTGATATCTCTGGTTCGGCCCAGCATATCTTGGTGCTTTTTGTTTCCAACGTGCACCCATTTTGCCTTGTTCATTGGCATACGCGGGCCCAGTTCCTGTTTCTAAAAGGGATTCTTTGAGCCTCGGTAAACATATGGCTTTCAATTAGTCGTGCAATCCTCATTCCCATTTTCATCTCAGCCACGTCACTAATAGAGTGTTCTTAACATTTCCCCAATACAGGCTGTATTGTGTCAGGTTTCTGATATTGTTCCTCAACCCTTGTTTTCTCTCCAGGTTACAGCTCAGAGAACCCCACAACCTAGCACTGAGTGATATGACAAACAGTAAGATGTCCAGAGATTGAACCCTGGGGTAGTCGGAGACAGGGCTTTGTGAGATGAGCCTGGAGGGTGATCCAGGACCAGATTCTGGGAGGACTTGAGTGTTAAGCTGAGAACTTCAGACTTCATCCTAAAAGCCAACATCCTCCCAAAGTAGATGATACAGAATGCTAATCCCATTAGGTGTCCCAAAATAAAAGGGAATGGGGGATTTCATGGTCCAACAGCTTAAGAAATCCCAGAAACTATACATCTGCCTCTTGGAAATGTACAATGGACTTGAATTTAGCATGTTAAAGGCTCTGAAAAGTCCTGCAGTTTAAAATTTTTTAAATAAACATTTTAATATTTAATAATAAAAAATGCAATTAGCATTTTCAAAACTTCTTTGGCCACAGAACCCTTTTCTCATGGAGCATATTTACACTTACATATTCTGAAGAATATAATTTAGAAAGTGCTGCAGGAGGGGACGAGGAGTCTTTATGGGTTTTGAGCAGGAAGGGAGCATGCTTAGACTCTGTTTTAGAAAGGTGGCTCTGAGGGCGCCTGGGTGGCTCAGTCCATTAAGCATCTGACTTCGGCTCAGGTCATGATCTCATGGTTTGTGGGTTCGAGCCCCATGCCATGTTGGGCTCTGTGCTGACAGCTCAGAGCCTGGAGCCTGCTTTGGATTCTGTGTGTGGGTGTCTCTGTCTTCCCCTCCCCCACTTGTGCTCTGTCTCTCTCTCTCTCTCTCAAAAATAAATAAACATTTTTTTAAAAAGAATTTAAAAAGTCGGGGCACCTGGGTGGCTCAGTTGGTTGAGCATCCAACTTTGGCTCAGGTCATGATCTCACGGTTCGTGAGTTCAGGCTGCGCATAGGGCTCTGTGCTGACAGCTCAGAGCCTGGAGCCTGCTTCCGATTCTGTGTCTCCCTCTCTCTCTGCTCCTCCCCCATACACGCTCTGTCTCTCTCTGCCTCTCAAAAATAAACAAAACTAACAAAAAAATAAACAAAATAAAAAATAAAAAAGAATTTAAAAAGAAAGAATTTAGGAAGGAAGGAAGGAAGGAAGGAAGGAAGGAAGGAAGGAAGGTAGCTGTGGCAGCCAGTCGCAACGGGAGAGACTGGAGGCAGGAGGGGAGAAGAGAGGCCCTGAGCAGTTCAAGCAAGATGTAATAAGGATTGAAACCAAAGGTTTCAAATGTTTCAATGTTTTCTTTCTCTTTTATTTCAAGCCGCATTGTTGTCTTAAAATTGGAAAATCAGTGTTGCTATAATAAATCATAGCACAAGGATTTTACTCAGGCATAAAATCTGAATGAGAAAAGCAATCTGTGCAATCTTCCATCTTCAAAGGAAGCATTTAGCCCAACAGGGTGTTGGAACACAATGGCCATCTGTTTCTGCAAATCACTGGAGTTCATCGAGGCTTTCCAATCAGATAGACCCAGATTCATGTCCCGGGTCCACACCTTAGTGGTCCTATGACGCGCGGCAGGTGGCCTCACTTCTCTGTGTCTCCATTTTCCCATACAGTGAAGAGGAAGAACAATCCTTTTCTCACAGGCAGCTTTAAGGACTGCGTGCGGTGACATGTGCTAAGTCCTTAGTGTGGTGCCTGGCACGTGATAACATAAAACAGATGTCATTGCCCTTCTGTATTAGTGGGGACAGGCTGCGCCGGGCTGCAGTAACCCTCTAAATCTGGGAACCCCTAACTCTCAGCAGCCAAACGCATCAAAAGCCTATTTCTCACTCAAAGTCCACCTGTGAATCCGCATAGTCTCCAGGGTAACTGTCTTCCACGAGGCCGCTCAGCGATCTGGGCCTCAGCCCATTAGGGGCAAATGGTGCTTCACACACAGCACACTGGCCAGAATTGGCCATGTGACACCCCCCCCCCCCACTGGTAAAGGAGCTGAGAACTGTGGACAAGCAGCTGGGGTGTGGGGGGAGCCCCTGCCTCTGCCGCTCCTTCATTCCCTTCGGTCAGCCCACTTAACCTCTCTGAGCCTCAGTGTCCTCATCTGCAAAATAGGGCTCATACTTCCTGCCCTACCTTGCGTGAGATTGTCATAGGGGTATGTGTGATTATGTTGATGAAAAACGCTAAGTTAACGTGAGAGGTGATTGTATGCTTACTTTTTGCTATACCAAAGCTATGTCACTTTCTCTGGTCCATAGGAAAAATGTACCACTTCAACCCTCCTTAAATCTACGTTCCTATTCTTATTGCCCTGACGCATCCTGTCCCTGGATTGCTCGCTCCCCCCTCTCATTTGGGCCTTTTTAATTCTTTTTCAGTGAGATCATTAGGTCACAGTAGCCTTTGGTGGCTGGTTCTTGGAGTGGCACAGTAGGGCAGCACATCCTACATGGAAAAGGAGACCTTGAAGTGTCACGAGGGATGACAAAGGGGCCACCAGCACATTTCTCCTGGACAGCAGAGAGAGCTCTCAGGGGTTCTGCATCACAGGATCTATGGTTGCTTAGATCCCTAAGGAGCAGCAGACAGGGGTGTGTGTGTGTGTGTGTGACCAGTATTCCCTCAAACATGGACAATGACAATGTGGACCGCCAAGCTCCATGGTATGCTTCAACTGCCAAATAACCAGTGCAAACTCAGGGGACTGTAGGTGCGGGGAGGGGACAGCACTCTTGCCCTACTCAGGCCCCCTGGGAAACTTGTGTCTCAGATGGGACCCAGACCCCATGCAGAGAGTGACAGGAGGACAGGAGGACTGTGCCACATAGAAAGGGTTGATGTCAACCCAGCAAAGAGAGGTGTCCGAGGAGCACAACCGCCGGAGCTTAGGAAGGAGCCATGGCTTGCAGGGGCCCGGACGGCAGAGCCCATGACCGTTGGGCAAAGTTCTGGGGATTCAGGTCTCAGCTTAGGATGAGGAAGAACATTCCCATTTTAATCTGACTTGTCCCAAGAATGAACTGAGCTTCCTTAGGAGGTAGTGAGTGTCTCATCATCAGAGGTGTGCAAAGACGAACCCTTGGCAGAGAGTACACACTAAGGAGTGGAAGCGAAAGAAAATGTTTGAGTCTCTTCAAGCCCAAAAGGTGTGTGAATCCACAAACTGGAACAGTGTGATCTCAGAAGACTTTATATGTGTGTATATAAGGAGAGAAGGGCGGGGGCGGGGAGGAAGAGAAGAGGGCCTAGAAAAGTGAGCAGGCTGTGGGGTGAAGAAGGGGGCATGCCCACCCACCCGTTGGTGGGGGGGGGGGGGTGCTGGAGGATCCCCAGCGTGGCCAGCGGGGGCAGCAGCGCCAATCACAGCATCCTGTTTTGGGACAATCTTTGCAACATTGCACTTTGGGGGCTCCCAGTCCGCCTGCCTCCCTGAATGACAACAGGAAAATGAAATGGATGCTTCGTTCTCACTTGCATTACCCTGGGGCACGTGTGTCTCTGGGCTTTGTAGTCTTTTGTCTTACCCGGCTCTTGCTCAGTGCTCAGAGCAGCCCTTTAAAGCAGGTGACTCTGGCATTTCTCCAGGAGAACCTGGGGCTCAGCAGGAGCAAGAGCTTGGGGCCAGAACCCTCATCCAGAGGCAGGGCCCGTGGCTGTCCATCATCCCAGGGCACTGTGCTGTCGCCCTACTGCCACTTAGCCAAGGGCAGACGGTAAAATCTGAGATGCAGCGGAGAACAGGAGAGGGGGCACTTGACGCCCGCCCACGCAGCCACCTTCCTTTCTCCTTGATGAGCTGGGACTCCCAGAACTCCAGATGAGCCAGGGTTCCAGTGAGCAGCACAAACAACAGAAAGGGCCCTGGGCTAGGAGTCAGGACGCGGGGATCAAGTGTGTGCCCCTGGGTGAGTTGCAGCCTATTCCCGGACTAGGTGTTCTCTGGGCAAAATGGGAACAAGGGTGATGGCCCTACTAAATTTTTAGGGTTGTTAGGCAGATTTAATGGCGTTGAAAACCATAAAATTGAGTGCATGTGCCCAGCAGTGGTGAAATACAGTAGCTCTGTCCAGGACCCTTCATGCTCCGGCTTCCTGATTTAGAGCATTCTCACACCCTAGTTCTGTCCCCTCCCTGTTCTCACCAGGCTGGGCGTGGACTTGACAGCAGGGAGTCACTGTGAACCAGAAGCCAGGCCATGCGGCAGGCTCCTGTGAGAGGACAATGAGAAACACCGCACCTGCATGGCCAGGCTGAGTAGGGCCAGCTTGGCAGCCTTGAGGCATCAGCTGAGCAGGAGAGACGGCCAGTCCTGCCAAGGACCAGGGCTGGGCAACTTGAACGGGGCCCTCTGGGAGCTCTACTCACTTCTGGGGCCACAGACCTCTCCCCAGACCAGGGGCAGTTACCCCCACAAAGAAGCCGGAGGGATTCTGGCCTAGAGGCAGGATGTGGGTGAGTGGGCACTTGAGCAGGCATGCCCAGGTCTGACTGGAAAGTACAGGAGGAGGGGCTGCCTTTGGCCAACTCGGGGCCAGGACGAAATCTCGAGTAGGGCAGGGCACCAGAGTGACCGCGGAGGCAGCTCGTGGCTGGAGGTGCCTGGCCAACTGTGTGCCCTGGGGTGGAGGAGAGCACCTCCACCATTGAAACTTGAGAACTCATTGATGGCACTCTAGTGACCAGGGCACACTTTGGTGTAGTTTGGGATTTGTGGTTTACAGCAAAGGTTTGGGAAGTTGGGCAGACCAGGGAGCAAGTCGCGGCTCCAGCATTTAGTGCCTGTGTGACCTTGAACACGGCACTCAGTCTCTCCTCTACTCATTTAGCACCCCTGAAAAGGGGCTCACTCATGCAGTGATTGTAGGAATGCAACAGGGTGTATATATGACACGCTTAGCCCAGAGTCTGGCATGTGGAAGAACAGGTGCCATTCACACAGCGGTGAAGAGGGGTTATCCCAGGACCAGGAGGGGACTTTATGGGCCTGGCCATGGATGGATGAGGCTGATGATGGGCATCAAGGCTGGAGAGATACATGGGGCCCATCATAGAGGGTCACGATGCTGCGGTCACGAGTCAGTGCATCTTTCCTGCGGTCTGAGAAGCATTGAAGGTCTCTGAGTTGGGGGCCTGGGTGGAATCAGAAAAGAAGGGACACCCTGGGTTCTGGTCTCACCTGGGTGGAGTGGTTCTCTGAGCTAGACAACACGAGAGGAAGGGCAGGTTTAAGGGAGAGAGTGACAAGTTCAGATGGAAAACGTTAGGTTGGAGGCCCAGGAACATCGAGGAAAGGGGTGCCCCACAGAGAGATGCCCTTCCAGGGGAGGAAGGGGAGCAAGAGGGCCCCAGCAGAGAAAGGCATAGACCTGGGAGAGGGCAAGGCCTGGAGGTGACAGGAGAGAGCCCATCCACAGTGGCTTTTGAGGGTAGGAGACTAAATAGGGTCCCTCATCTCTGGCCACTAGGGTGGGTCGTGGAGACGATGGGGAGCATCGCAGTGGCCTGGGGAGAGTGGTGACAGGTACAGAATGTAGATGGCCTTCCAGATGCCTTTTTCAGAAAAGCTCGGCTGCAGGGCAAGAGGAAGGGGCAACTAGCTCGAGAAACAGAAATCGCCCAAGGAAGAGTTTTGGACGAGGCTGGGGGCTGGGGTGGAGGAAGAGGGTAACTCCCCAGGGAGACAGGAGCACAGCGTGCCAGAGGCTTTCCTTCCCTCAGTCACTGTCCGGGTGGTGCTGGGTACACATGAAGTGACTGTTGCCTCATGAAGCTCTGGGTTTTGTTTATGCTTAGGATTTACCTTACAGCTCACAGTCTCACCGTTCCTGCGGGCTCTGCAGGTCACAGGCCTCCCTTCTCTGCAGCCCCTCTTGTCTCCCGCTGCTCTTTTCCTTGATCTGCTCATCCCCTGCCTACCCCCTCCTCACTGGGGCGCCACCAGGGGGCCCTCTGGCCTCTGCCTGCCCAGGACACCCAGCCGTGGCTCCCACAGGCATGCTGGGAAATGCCGGCCTGTGGCTTTCTGCCTGTGGGTTGGGGCATCCTGGTCCTGCTGAGGTGGGTGCGAGCCAGACTCGAGGCAGACGACCCTGCGTCCCATCTGGTGCTGCCACCGCGGAATCATGGAATGTTGGCGCTTGAGGGGACCTCACAGGGTAAGGGGCCAGCAGACTTGCTGCTTCTAGAAAACTCAGGTGACCATGTGAACAGTTAACCCATATTTCCACGTACCTCAGTGTCAGCTGAGGTCTCATGGGCCCTGAGATCTGGGAAGAACTGCCTCAAACCCCCCAGATGGGGAAGCCAGGGACTAGGAACGCGCTGGACAAGCAGCATGGACGTGGGTGGGTGGCAGACAGACCCAGCTCACGCGGCTGGGCCCTGTGCTTCCTAGCATCTCATTCAGGAGAAGCCAAAAATCTGGGTGTTCCCGTGAATCACCTGAGTTTTAAGTCCTGCCTATGAAGACAAAAAAAAATGTAAGCACTGTGTGGATCAAGTAAAATGTGTCAATGGCCCTCACGCTGCCCAGAGGCTGTGAGCTTCTCCCTGCCCTAGAACTGAGGGAAGACCCACACGCTGGCACCCAGCCGTCCCCTGGTGACTGTCTCTCTTGAGGATGTGCCACTGGGTCATCGACTCATCTGGGGAGGTGTGTGTTTGGGCACTGGTCTCATTCCCCAGCACAGGCAGGCTTGTGCTGACAGGGGCCGCTGCAGACCATGACACTGACACCCGAGAAGCAGGGGGGCCACCGCCCGTTCACCGGGTGCCTGGTGAAAGCACCCTCACGATTGAGCGCCTCTTGGCTTTGGGTTTGGTGGCAACATCCGTGAGCTCTTCCTGCTCCAGGCTTGCCCCGGAGGCCTCAGACACAGGCCCAAGGAAAATAGGGGCGCCTTCGAAGGCCCACCTCCCCAGGAAAGGGAACAGAGGCCGCAGGAAGTGGAGCTTCCCCCCACCCCCACCCCTGCTTTGCAAGAAGGAGATGGTGCTTGCCTCCACCTCTGGCTTGCTGTGTAACCTTAAGCAAGTCTCTTGTCCCATCTGAGCTCCGTTTCCTCACCTGTATAACATGGGTATCAAATTCCCGGCTCCTTCACCAGACTGCCCTGAGGTCAAGATCAAAGAGGGACTCTCGTACGAACATATATGGGCTCCAAAGGGCTAGAAAGATTAGCACCTATTACACCTATTACGGCACTCGTCAGCCCTTAACTTCCCCCAAGACAGTCCTCACCCCAGCGGTGAGCCTTTCACAACCATGAGATTTCCCACAAGATTCCAAATGCAGAATGCCTGTCTGAACAGGACCAGGCGGGGGTCTTGCTGTCCAAATGGTGTCCTCAGGCTGACCAGGGCTCCTTGCCCTCCTCAGTGAGGTCCTGGCCACCTCCTCCACCTCATCTCCCCTCCACAAAGCAGGGCTCTGTGAGGATGTGGCCAGAGGGCATCAGGTGAGTGGCTCTGGGCCCCATGTTTGTTGTTCTGGAAGTTGTTCCAGGCCTATGTGAGCAAGGACGCATAGCACCAACGGATCGGATACACCCAAAAGCCAGCTCCGGGGGGCTGATAGGGCAGTGCCTAGCACCCATGAATGGCAAATCCCCATAAATGTTGTGGTGAGCAGCCCACAAGGCTGGCCCCTCCTGTGCCAGCCTGCAGCATGACCCAGTGCCCAGGGCACAGGACCAGGCTCAGGACACCTGCATCTGGGCGTCTACTCAGTCACCCACTCGCTATGAGTGCTCTGCGGGCCTCAGTTTTTCCATCTGTAAAAAGAGGAATTGGACTAGTGCATTTAGTGTTTGGAAATGGGCAGCCAGGGGAGGGAGATTTGCACAGTGACCAGAAACCACGCCTGGCTTTTAGGGTCCACAGCCTAGGAGCTCTGAGTGCCCTGCACTGAACAAGACAGTCCCTCACAGCAAAGAATTGTACCCTCTCCAAAGAAAAACATGTGGGAGCATCCCTGTTGAGAAACCCCGGTGTGTGATCTCACAGGTCCCTTCCAGATCTGGGATCCTGAAAAAAAATTCACCCAAACTCATAACCAAACATTCTAAAAAGAAATTCTTACCTTGAAATGACAGCTCTAGCTTTACTGCCTCAGAGATGTGGGGCTGCTGCTGTTGAGATAAGCAGCCCAGCCCCAGAGGGATCCAGAAGGTTCCTCCCGGCTCTAGCGCTCTGTGACTCTGCAGTGGGAGATAATGATGATGGTTTACATATAAGGAGCGGGCTTTCCAGCCTCTAAGGCCTGCTAAACACACCATTTACCTCCTTTGATGGTCTTGCCAACCCTGGGAAGTTGCAGATGAGCAAATCATGGCTCAGAAAGGCTTAGGGATGTGTTTAAAGTCACATAGCTGGCAAGTGATGGACCTGGGGTCTGAACCCAGGGCCCTTTTCCGTCCTTGCCCAGACTTCCTTGATGAGACTCCCTCACCATTTCCCCCAGAAGAGGAATTCACCTGCCTTCCCAGGAAAAGAAAAGCATCTCAGGATTCTGAAATGCAGCCCATGAAGGCCAGACACCCTCCCCTCCCCTCCCCTCACCACACACATTCAAATTCACATTGATATATATACATATACTCTCCTCTAGTAGAAAAAAACACCAATTTTACTATGTATTTCAAAAATCAACTTTGAAATTAAAAAAAGGAGAAGAGGAAGAAGAAGGAGGAGGAGAAGGAGGTGGAGAGGAAGAGGAGGGGGAGAAGAAGGGGGGGAGGGAAAGGAGGAGGAGGAGGAGGCAGAGAGGAAGCAGCAGCAGCAGCAGCAGGAATGGCCCAGTGAAAAAGTTCTGAAAGCCAGCTTCTGGGAGCTGGTCAGAAGGTAGAAGGCACCCCTCCTTCAAAGAAGCACAGGCTGAGTAGGGCTTGGGAACCTGAGCCACTCACAGCAGTGGCAGGCATAAAAGGTCCAAGGGACCAAGAGCCCCGTGGTCACAGGTGAAGCATATGGCTCCCTTCACTCCCACCATCCAGAACCCCCACCCCAACCTCCCTGCCCAGACTTGAAACCCTGGCCGGCCCCACGCAGGACACACAGAAGCCCAGTGTGGTTGAGATCTGTTCCAGGGTCAGAACATACAGACAAGCTGTGTCAGGTCTGTGCTGGTACTAAGCTATCACTCAGTGTCAGGGGTGTGTGAGTGACAAGAGAATCTGGATTTTTGACCAAAGATCTGCTAAGCTGAGGACCAAACGTCACTCTGTTGTCTAAGATCCTTTAAGGCCTCACTGCCCAGAAGGCGGTCCCTGGACCAGCAGCATCAGGGTCACCTGGGAGCTGCTTGGAAATGCAGCATCCTGAGCTGCAGCCAGACCTCCCGCCCCCATCTGCACTTTAACAAGCTCCCTGGGTGGTTTGTGTGCACAGCATGGAGTAAAAAGCAGTGTCAGCCCCTCACTTACTACCCGCCAGCCACGCTGGCCTCCTCTTGCTCCCTAAAACATGCCAAAGTCTTTGACATTTCAGATCTTTCCTACCTGTTGTTCCCCCTCTCAGGAATGCTCTCCCCCTACGTGCTCACATGGCTGCTCTTTCTCACCCTTCAGGCCCTCAGACTAAATGTCACCACTTCAGAAAAGCCTTCCTGGACTACCTGACCTGCAGTCGGTGCCCCCCTTGGCACTTTTCTTTGGCTGCGCTGATCACCGTTCTGTTCGCAGCTGCACTGTGTGGTTTGCGCTCGCTAGAGTGACCACTCCAAGAAGGCAAGCGCCCTGCCGGCGTCTATACCTGGACCCGGCGTGGAGCATAGTCCATGGCACACAGCAGGCACACGAGACTGAGTCGATTCTGAATGAGTGAGTGTAGAACAAATACAGTCATGAAATATAGGACAAATGTAGTCATCCCTCAATGTGCGCAGGCTCACATTAACTGCACCATAAGTTAACCCTTGGACTCGCTTTGCACCTGGGAAACTGAGGTCTCCAGAAGGGTGGGGCGTGCCAGACGCTCACCCAGCAAGTCTATGGTAGAGCGAGACCAAAGCCTTTGGCCTTTCAGGACTCACCACCTCCACCCCTGCCCGACTCCCTGCCTGTCCGTTTGTGCGGCCTGACAAAGCAGGATGTTTGCAGGGGCCACTGACCTACATTGTGAGTAATTGCATTATGCAGAGGGACTCTCGGGCCAGCTGCTCTCCTTTTGCTGCACAGATGGGGGAGGCTTTCCCGGGCAGCTTCTGCAGGCCTCCTGCCGAGCAGCGGTCGGACCAGGAGTCAGGTGTGAGCCCTTCCAGCCTCTGGCCCTCACGGACAGGCGTGGCCTCTCTGCTGGGCACCGCACCCTGTCAGGCAGGAAGAGCATTTTATCAGCTTGCATTCCACTCCCAGCGCCAAAGCACAGCCTTCACAGAGCTCCGGGGGCTTCAGAGGAGGCCGCTATTGAATGTTCAGCGGTTAAGTCATTCCTCCCACAAACAGCACCTCACAGTTTATACAGCAGGGTTATAGGATTATACATACCCACTGTCTCCTTGGAATGTGATGTGGTGCTTGTGAGAGGCAGGGCAGGCTGGGAAGAGCATCTGGTGAGGGAGGAAAGAAAAGTGACTGGTTCGGGAGGTAGACAGACCTGGGGTAGAACCCAGCTCCAACAGGTACTAGCTAGAAATTTGGGGCAAGTTCTTTCATCTTTCTGTGCCTCGGTTTTCTCATCTGCAAAATAGATACAACACTTTGTTGGAGGCTTCAACAAGACAACATATGGAGACCTCACAGCTTAGTACCTAGCACGCTGCTGTCACCCGTGACAAGAGAACTGGGTGTTCTTAGGGTGCCTGTTACTGGGTGAGGTCAACTCACTCCCCCTCTGAGGCTGCTTCTCGTGGAATCGTCCTGATCTTACTAGAATGGAAGAGCCCTGAGGACAGGGCTTTTGTCAGCCCTGGTTACTGCTGTATTCCCCCCTGCCCAGAACAGTACCTAGCAGGTGGTAGTGCTTTATAGTTGTGTGTTGAATGAATGAATGATTACTTAGGTAATTGCCCAGGTGGACAGCAAGTAAGGAAGAAAAATAGAGGAAAAAAAGCAATTTGAAAGCTCTTGTAGGCTATTCAGCCATGGAAATTGATTTAGACCAGTCGAAATGCTGTGTAGTGCCCAAAAGTATGGAGAAGCAAGATTGCAATCCTGGCTTAGACCCTTATACGAGATCGCAGCATGGCATCTGCAGGGGGTAATGCCCTGTGATCGCTGGCCCTGGACTGCATGACAGGCCCACGCTGGGAGTGTGGATGAGTATAGGGCCAGATAGGCCTGGGTCCTCCCGCCCCACCTTTCCCAATATCCCCTACCCTCCCACAGCACTCCCACTGCGGGGAACTGGCGGGGGGGGGGGGGGGGGGGGCGGTCCTCCAAGGTGCCTGGAAATCTGGCCTCCTGTAAGACCACTGGGTGCTTTCTTAAGTAACCCAGGATGCTGCTTCCGGCTTTGCGGCCCCACCGAGCCACAAAAGTAGCTCTGTGTCCTCAGCAGAGGGTGTTCCACGGCGCCGGTCCAGACCCTCCACGCTGGTCTTGGATGCCCTCTAGTGGCACTTTGGTATATGACAAATCCAAGTAAGGGCTCAGCTGGTGGCGCCTTTCCACACCCCCACCATCCTTCCTCCCCCAACATCCCACCCTTTGCATCATCAAATGCGTCTCTCCCCATGTGTGTGACTGTTCAGACCACTCTGAAGTCAAGTCCCAGGCATGATTAGAATCGATCAGAGAAGAAAAGGCATGGCTTTTACAGTTGGCTTTGAGATTCAGTACAGGGGTACTGACTATTCAAACTCCCCACCCCCTGGCCCCAGGAGTACATGAACCTCATCACTCCTAAAACCACCCAACCCCTGCCACTCTTATCCATGTACAGTGTGAACAGACATGGGGTTGTGTGAGGATGATGTTAATGACCAGGAGATTTTTGTGGCTTACTTCTGGTTTGCACCTTTGCACTAGCTCACCCTCAAGACCACTGACTTCTCTGAACTCTTGACTGGCCCTTGATTTTTTTGCCGCGCTCCCACCTCTGCAGTGGTGGCTGTGCTTAAGTTTATTGAGATGGGTAAGGGACTAAAAAACCAGATGTAGGGATTAGGATTTCAGGATGGGGAGCATGGAGGGGGTGGGAGTGGGCAGGCTACTGGCAAGTTAAAAGGTAACCTGGCTAGAATGTCAGCTGCAGAAGGAAGAAGACAGAGCTAGCAGCAGTTTGATAAGAACTACCTAATGGAGTCTTAGTCAACCGTAAGGAACATATGAATCACCAGTGGAAGGTAGTTGTTTAGAAAGCCAAGGATATGTGGAGCAAGGGCATAGGCAGACTCGCTTAGGACCACCACCTGGAGTGCTGAGCTCGATTACAGGCCTATAGATCAATGATGAACTTGAGCAGTTTGAAGGACCAGGTCGTCTCGTGGCAGGAGGTGATGTGTACCTTCACAGCAGCTCTTTCCTCCTGAGGAAGGGTGTGCGGACTCAAGAAGAGAGCTTGGGATTATTCTGAGGACCCCAGAGGAAAGGCAAGGACCAATGGGTGGAAGTACTGGTGGAGAAGGTTCTGGTTCAGTAAATGAGCTGTGTAACCACTCACCAAGAGTGGGAGGGGGCTCTCTGTCACTGGGGATATAAGAGCCAGACAACCATTCTTGGCCTCCCACGAATAGAGTTTTCATAACATTGAACAATGGTGTATGACAGCATCAGTCCTTTATACACAAAGAATCTAAGAGTCTGTCATAAATTATTGCCTTTCATTGGAGAACAACAGATACTATCATCATTAATGGGTTTGCTATTCATGCATGACCGTAATGGGCCTGTGCTACTGCATTCTGATGTCTGCTTGGTTGTCAGACATTAGAGAAACCCAAGTTTCACTGTTATAAGTCACTGGTGACCTTGGGACCAGCTCCTTTCTCAGTCTCCTCAATTAAACAGTGAAAGTAAATTAGGAAACCCCCATTACCCTTACTAGAATCCAGCCCAGCTCCTGGGCAGGTAGCAGTAGAGGGGAAATTTCTAGCCTGGCAACTCTGACTGTGGTTCCTGGAGATCACCTCCTGGGTTGGCTCTCACTAGTGCCCACGGCTGCCACTGCAGAGGCCTCAGGGATCCATTCCAGCCTATGTGTGGACTCAATGACCATGGAACCAGAGTCTGAGCTAAGGCTTTCTGTGGCTTGAGAAAACAAAAGGAAAATCAAGCTTAAGAGAGGATGCGGCTGGATGATCTGGTTACAAAATGGCCTTAGTGCGCCATCATTTCCCAAATCACAGGAGTCCAGGCCATTGCCTGCCTCAAAGGCCAGGCCTAGAGAGCAGGGCCAAGAGAAATAAGTTTCCCATTCCTGGTTACCTAAGGCCTGCTTTCCACATCCCTGGATCCCACCAAAGTGCTCCTTCTTCCTGGTGAGTGACCCTGGGGATGCCTACCTCTTCTTCTCAGGCATGTGGCTTTACTCCGGGCCTCAACA
The DNA here is from genome assembly GCF_027475565.1 of Acinonyx jubatus. Classification (NCBI taxonomy): domain Eukaryota; kingdom Metazoa; phylum Chordata; class Mammalia; order Carnivora; family Felidae; genus Acinonyx; species Acinonyx jubatus. The sequence continues at coordinate 33,273,895 of NC_069391.1, forward strand.
GGACAACTTCATCCTGGACACAGTTCTTTGATGAGATACCCTCAGTGTATATCTGTTCCAAAGGCAAATAGATTCACAAATACATCTTCAACTTTACTTAGTAAATTTGTTGTTTGGATGTAGAGATCCTAAAACTATTTTGTATCTATTTAGCATTGAGCAAATGAGTGACTATTGTGATATTGTGGAAAACCAGAGATCTCACTGCAAGAAGAGAAGGACGCAAATACGGAATGGGAAGAAGAGTCCCGTGGTGTAGGATTTTATCTCTATCTATCTATAAACAGATGGTAGAGATATAGGGATAGCTACATAGAATGATGACGGATGGATGGATGGATGGATGGATGGATGGATGGGTGGATAGATGGATGGATAAGTAGGATGGATAGATAGATAGATAGATAGATAGATAGATAGATAGATAGAGGAAGGAAGGAAGTAATGATACCCTAGGAACAGTGAGCACATCTGGTGCCCAGATCTTGGTTTCTAAATATCATTCTCCACTAAAAAGAACCAAGACTCCTCAGAGAAATGACTGATCCTAGGCTGGGGAAAGGAAAGCACAAAAAAGTGCAAGTCCTTGGTGTTCTGAGAAGTGGTAAAGTGCTCCAAAAAATTATGGGGATGTATTGAAAAAACACATGAAGCTGTATGAAGGAGCCAGTTTCCCACTGGCCAGATCTCGGAAAATTTGAGCAATCAAAATGAATGATAGTAAGGATCATAAAGCACTGAATGAAAAATTAACCCTTAAATGCATACTGACCTACATAAATAAATGGAAGGAAAAGTAAGATCTTGTTTACAGTGGCATGCCAAGTATTTAAATAAAACGATGAGTTAGAAAGTCACCATTTTGCAGCCACCAGAGGAACATGACTCAGGTAGAAACCATCACTGGATGCTGAAACCACTGGGTTGATGATGGGGAACCGGGATACTCACACAGTCTCAAAGTATCTCCCACAGATTATTTATTAATTACAAGAGGGAAATGGTACCTTTGAAGTGGAGAGATCTGGCAGACATCACCTGAATCAAATGATCACAGTAACATCACCAATAACGGGACTAAGTGCCATCAAGTGCCTCTGATGTGAATCTCCAAAGAGGGAAAAACATCACTTTACATAGGATTCCTGCCATGAATGCATAACCCGAATCCGATTATGAAAACACATTCGGACAAACCCAAATTGAAGGACATTCTACAAAATAGCTAAACTGGATTCTTCAGAAATACCAATGACATAAAAGACCAAAGTAGGATGAGAAATTGTTGAAGATTAAAGGAGACTAAAGACATGACAAGTAAATGCAGGACCCAGTCCCAGATTGGATCCTGCTTTGGAAAAGCCACAATTGTCTTAAAGGATATTATTATTGAGCCAATTGGCAAAATTTGAAAACTGATAGTATGTTAGATAATATACTGTATCAGTGTTAAATTTCCTCAATTTGGTAAGTATATGTGGTTATGTAAGAGAGTCTCCTCATCCTTAGGAAATACTTGCTGTATATTTAGGTCAGGATGTCTGTAACTTACTCTTGAACGGTTCAGAAAAAAATATGTAGAATATATATATATTTTTCGTTCTCTGGGTGTGTTTTTCTCCTTTTTCCACCATGTGGCTGATTATTTCCCAGAGATTGCCAGCTAAAATTGTTCAGAGAGAGAACACATTTGGGTAAGATCCTCTCCACCATCCCTTTTCAAGCAGAGCACTTTGTACTAGGAAACCTCGTAAGTCTTTGACCAGACTCTGGATTGGCAGCTGTAAGTCAGGTACCCACACTTTGACCTATCAGCTTTGGCCCAGGATAGGTCATGTGGTATATAACATGGCTGCTACCACTGCTCCCTCACTCAGGGTGATGGGCAAAAAGGTCTCCTTCTTCTGGCCTAGCCAGTAGTTACGGGGGTTAATCCCAAAGACACCTGAAGGCCTCTTCACATAACTGTGTGCCTCATTCTCACCTTCACTCTTTCAACAAACATTACAGATGTATGCTCTGGGCCTGGTCCTATGCTAAGTACTAGAGGCACAGGAAGTGACCCACTCCCTACCTTCAGGACATCTGAGTCAAGTTTGAAAGGCATGAAGAACAGATGACTAGAGTGCAGGGCTGAATCATGACCAACAAACAGAAGGCAGCCTCATGGGAACACAGAAGAGGGGCCCAAAAGGCCTCCTGGGCAAGGGATTGGCTATGGCTCACGGGAGGGAAAATGGCCATCAGATGGGGCCCTGGCTGCTGGAAGGGTGCCCAGTGCCATCCCTGGGTTTCTGTTTTCTCTTTGCACAGCCGGACCCAGCAGGACGGGACATCTCCATCCGCCCTCTCCTGGAGCACTGTGAGAACACCCATATGACCATCTGGCTTGGCATCGTCTATGCCTACAAGGGGCTTCTCATGGTAGGTGCGGAGCAGAAGGCAGAGGTTGGGGGATGCTTCTCTGTCAGAGCTCTCTCTCCCAGGTGCCTCTGTGAACATAAAAATAAACAGAGCCCCCAGGACTAAGCACTTAACTGTCTGCCAGGCCCGGCGTCTGCCACGTGTTACCTCAGTTCCCACAACAGCCCTCTGAGATAGGTGCAGACAGTGCCGAGAAGGCTGAAGCTTGGTTTGCCCGAGGTCGCTCAGCTAGTAAGTAGCAGATTCAAGAGCTTAACCACAGAGTAACCCCAAAACTTGTGAGTGTGCCTCACGGCGGCCACCATACCACTCCCGGAACAACGGTCGGTCAACATCTACCACGCATTCACATCCCACATTTTACTGGATTCTCTCAAAGTCTGTGGGAGGTGAGTGGAGTCATCCTCATCTTATGTAGATGAGGAAAGTCAGGCTCACAGAGGTTAAAGGGCGCCTGGTAACCTCCAACCTCTGAACCCAGTACTCCTTCCACTCCACCCAACTGTTGGCGTCAAAGGTCACATACCAAGCCCACCAGACACATCTGGAACGATTTGAAAAGGACAGCCGCACCCCCACCTTATCCCAGCTTGACCCCTGAATCTTCTCTCCACATCCTGTGCAAACCATGCCTCCACTGAAATCCCTCCAGTGACAGGAAACCAGGTACCATACCCTCCTTAGGTCTTTGTACAGGAAAGTTAAGTCACCATCCGTATAGTCACCATCTGTATATAAGTCGCCTCTGTATAGCTTCCACTTAGAGACCAAGAATGAAGCCCTCTCCAAAGGTCAGGTAAACCAGGTTTTCTTGTATTGCTCAAACGTATCCTGCTGCTCCAGAGAACTGTTACTGAGGGGCCACACCAGAGAAGCATATACTAGGCAACCCTAGGCAAAGATTGTCCCCAACTTCATACTAGTTGAGACCAGTTTCCATAGGGATTCTTTGAAGATCACTGGGCTGCAATCTGGGCCCCACAAGGTAATGACCCTGAAGGTGTCCCCAGGAGGTGCCCGGAGTGGAACTGGGACTTGGAGGCTGGCCAACAGCCCTGCGCTTGGAGAAGGACACTCAGGAGACATGGTCACTAGAGCTGTCAGAGACAGTGGCATGGACCGGAAGGCAGATCCATCATTAGTGGGCAAAGTTGCCAGAAGGCAGCTTTCGAGTCCACATTAAAGAAGGATTTTGTCCAACAGAGCAGTGTCTGCAGATGTGGTGGCGCCCCCTAGGAAGGAAGTGCTCCCTGTCACAGGAAGCATGGTGGTACCTATGACTTGAGACCCCTAGCACTTGCTGAATAAAGAGAGTGAAACCAGACTCTCCAGGATGCCTCCGGCTCCATGTTCCCTGATCCTGAGACACTGTGAAATTAGATTATGCTGAATCCGATTGACTCTTTAAACTGGATTTATCTGTAACGTTTTGACCATCCATTATCTTCTCCACCTACTTGCAAAAGTGGCTGGAGATGACTATATCTCTTCCAGTGAAGCTATTAGCTTCAGTCAGATCGTGTCAATAAAAGCTGTATTTGGCAGCACAAGTGCTTTACTGTTTCCAGTGTATGCACAGAATAACCCACAGCCCTCCTGGCCCTTAGGGTCTGTGACTAAAATTCTACCCACCCCCCAGGTCCTCCTGCTCTGAAACCACAGCATTTCAAGGCTGGAAAGAGTGTTCCCAGCCCTGCAGGCCCACTCTCCTGTCAGATGTTTCAGGACTCCTGGCCCCTAGTGCGCATCCCCAACAAGTTTTGTTCACTCACTGCTTCCACACCTCTAGTGATGGGGACCTCACCCACTCAAAGTGGCCTGTGCCACCCAGGGATGATGTATTAGTGCCCTGTGGCTGCAGTAACAAATTACCACAAATGGGTAAACACAGAGTGGCTTAAAACAACACACATTATTCTCTCACAGTTCTGGAAGCCAGGAGTCTAAAACCAAGGTTGAGTTGTGCCCCCTCCAGAGGCTCCAGGGAAAATGCTTCCTTGCCTCTTCCCAGCAGCTGATGGCTCCAGGCATTCCTTGGCTTGGGGCTCCATCACTCTGTCTCCACCTCCATCTTCACATGGCCCTCTCTCTTTTCCAGGTCTTTCCTCTGTGTGTCTCTTACAATGACACTTATCATTTGATTTATGGCCTACCTAGATAATCCAGGATGATCTCATCTCAGGACCCTTAATTATATTTGCAAGGACCCCTTCTCCAAATATTCAGTCTCCGTGAATTAGGATATAGACATGTCTTTTAGGGCCACTGTTCAACCCACTATAAATGGGTTATTTTTCTAGAAGGTTCTTCTCTATCTTCAGCTAAAATCTGCCTTGATGTAACTTGTGCCCATGAACCCTCATTCTACTCCTTAAAGGCCTAAGAACAAGTTACTGTTTCCTCCCAACAGTCTTCAGAGATTTGCAGCCAACCACCAGGTCCCCAGACTCGCCCACATTTTACGACTGGTAGAGACTCTTGTGATGGTGCAGTGGGCCCCCAGACAGGTCAGTGAGGCTCGTCCGGCCTGTGATTCTTCCCTGGAAGAAGTGGACCGCAGAGCCCAGCCAGCATAGGCACTGTGGGACTGAAGGGCCCACACACGAAGGAACTAGCACAAAGCAGACTTTCAACAGCGTTGGATTCTTTCCCTCACTCAGCATCTGCTTCCTGGGCTTCTCGCTCCCCCATTTTAAAAGGAATCTTTAAAAAACAAATAGGTCTGGGGGTGCCTGGATGGCTCACCTGATGGAACATGCAACTCTTATAGGTTTGGGCCCCAAGTGTGTGTGTAGAGATCACTGAAAAATAAATGAATAAATGAATAAATAAATAAATAAATAAATAAATAAATAAATAAATAAATAAAATTATAGGTAGATAGATAGATAAGTAAATAAATAAATTGGTCTGTGAGATAACACATTTAGAGAAAAGGAGAGGAAAGCAGCCATGGTTGTATAAATAATACCAATTACAAAATGACTTTTAACTTACCCTTGTACAGGACACTTTGGTTTGCAAAATGCTTTGTGCAGCACTACAGTCATCTTCTCATTTCATCTGGATACAAACCCTGTGAGGTGGTATTATTATTATTCCCATTTCACGATAGTGAAACTGAGGCCCTGAGAGATGAAGTGACTTGCCCCAAATCACAGAGCCAATGGAGAGTAGCAGATTCCAGATCCTCCGGCCTTGTGCCCAGCTGCCCTCCACTACATGGCATTTTGCTGCTGCCGTATTAAGTCAAACCTGAAAACAGAAGCCCTCAGGGTGGTATTAAGTGGCCGTGCAGTTTTGGATGCCCTGAGCTGCGATGATGAGGTCAGAGGAAAGAGGGGCCTTTGGGGAAAGTCCTCTTGGAAGGGCCTGGACTACAGCTGAAGGCCCTGAACAGTCAGCAGTCTTGGTCAGCTCTCCACCCAGCCCCCCGCCCACACCACCATTCTGCTGGGCATTCCGGCTGCACTTCCTCCACAACCTTCCCTCCCCTTAGACCACCCAGGAAGGCTAAGGCTTAGATCACACTGAACCTCTACCTTGTCCATTTCTGTTGGGAGATATACTGGTTAGGAGTAGAGCTGCAAGTGACAGAAAAGATAGTTTCTTAAGAGATGGTTAACGTCCTTCTTCAGATAAGCAATCTAGGATTGGTGGGGGGCTCCCAGAATCTCAGCTCCTTGGATCTTGTGGCTCCCCCATCTTTATCATACAACTCCCACGTCTTGGTCTAAGATGACTGTTGTGGTCTAAGATGGCTTCTCAGGCTCCACCCACCATACTCCACTCCTACTAGGAAGGAGGAAAAGGAACACCGTTTCCCTTAATAGACACTTCCCAGAACTTGTACACACCACATCCACCTACGTGGTGCTGTCCTGAACCTATCATACACCACACCTAGCTCCAAGGACAGTTAGGAAATGTAATCTCCATTCTGAGTGACTTTGTGCATCGGGAGGTAAATAGAAGTCCCAGACACAGGTGCTCTGGCTTGTTTAGCGGTAAAAAAAGACAGGACTGAACTTCTAGAAACATAGTCCACTTTTGCCACTGTTTTACTGTGTGGCCTTGGACAAGCCTCTTCCTCCTCTCTGGGCCTCAGTGTTTGCTCTAGAGTGAGGGGAGGCGGTCGAGATCCCAATTGGAAACCCTTCCCACCACCGCCTCCTGTATGTGAACTGTGGTGGGGCGAAGGAGAACCAGATGCTCTGACACCCCCAGTCTGCATTTCCTCAGCAGGACTCCACCTGGGGCCACCAGTGGAGACTGAGGGTGACATCCAGAAGGCCTGGCCCTGACCCCCCTTCTCAGAGTGGCAGGTGTGTGCCACCATGTGATAATGATGACTTCCCCTTTCTGCTCACCATTTCAGTTGTTCGGTTGCTTCCTGGCTTGGGAGACGCGTAACGTCAGCATCCCTGCCCTCAACGACAGCAAGTACATTGGGATGAGTGTCTACAACGTGGGGATCATGTGTATCATCGGGGCCGCCGTCTCCTTCCTGACCCGAGACCAGCCCAACGTGCAGTTCTGCATCGTCGCCTTGGTCATCATCTTCTGCAGCACCATCACCCTCTGCCTGGTGTTTGTGCCCAAGGTACGGCCCGCCCTCTGCACCCTGCACAGAGGGGACACCTGGCCTCCTCCGCCTTCTGGCAGTTTTATGCTTTCTGTACTTGTTATGATCATGGAAAGTTTGGAAAATGCAAACAAGTAAAGACCAGATTTTCCAGAAATCTCACAGAGTCGCATCACCCAAGAATAATCACTGTTTAATGTTTTGTTTTAGTTTTTCTTTTTACTAAAAACTACATAATTTTTATGCGTTTCCTCCCAGGATTTTTTTAATAAGTGTTTCTTTTTTTTTTTTTTTTTAATGTTTCATTTATTTTTGAGACGGGGGGAGGGGCAGAGAGAGAGGGAGACACAGAATCCGAAGCAGGCTCCAGGCTCTGAGCTGTCAGCACAGAGCCCGATGTGGGGCTCTAACTCAGGAACCACGAAATCGTGAGCTGAGCTGAAGTTGGACACTTAACCAACTGAGCCACCCAGGTGCCCCCCTTCCAGTCTTTTTTAAATGGTTAGGCAGTGATGCTTTTCCCATTAGGGCTGCGATGATAGCTCACATATCATTTTGTAGTTTGCCTTTTTCACTGTTAATGTCTCCTGTGCATTTTCTCACAGCATAACCACCATTGACGGGGGATACCCCGTGTCTTCTTATCTGCTTGATTCCCTTATTGATGAGCATTACAGTCATTTCCAGATTTTTTTTATATTATAAATTAACTTTTTTCTACATAACACACGATCCCCATTTCTGGCTACTCCCTTCAGATAGAGTCGCAGAAGTAGCGTTAGTGGGTAAAAAGGAATAACCACTTTGAACAGCCACTTACATTTTCCATTCATCAGAAGCACTGATCTTGAAGACCAGCCTGAGAGATGTTTCTCAAACCTTATCCTTCCCATCAGCAGGCAGGTGAACCAGAGGCCTTGGTGTTTTGGGAGCCCCTGCAGTTGGCTGGTCTCAGCATCAGAAAAGAAGGGGAAATAGAGAGGGTAGAAGGAATTATTGGCCTGAGTAGGGGAGGGAGAATGGGGTGAAAAGAGATCACTCGGGGTCCATTGTCCCCCAGACAGACTGCCCATGGCACCTCCATCCAGTCAGTCCCAGAGCAGTGTTTTCCCTGGAACACTGATGCCGTATATGCCTTCTTTCTCTGGTTGTCAAGGCTCCAACCCAATGCTAAGATCTCTCTGCCTACACTCTGACATCCTCTCCTTCCAGTCAAAGATGCCAGATGGCTCCAAGCCCAGCCCTGACCATGTCACTCTCCTCTGTTACCCTCAACAACTCCTCATTGCCCCTCTGGCTCCAGAATCAAGTCCCCAATATGGGCTGCCTTTCAGGAACTTTGGGTCTCCTCCAGTTTCTCCTAAGAACCCTGTCCACCATCCAAACTGTCCTCCATAAGCACCCTGAGTCCCAGGCCCCCCCTGCATTTGCATATGCCTCTTCTTCCCCTGGAACTCCCTTTCCTCACCGTCCCTCAGGCTCTCCACAGCCCAGCCCAGGCCCACAGCACTCACAGCCCAGCCTGCCCTGGATACTTCCGGCCTCTGGACCATGGGGTCCTGACAGACAGGGGCCACACCTCCCTCAGTCCTGGCTGTCTGGTGCAGGCCCAGAGCCAGACTCAAACCAGAAATGTTTCTTGAATAAATGAGTAAGACCGGGATCAAGAGCGGCCTTTTTTCTTATATAACAACACTTTTGTCCATGACAGAACTAGTCACCAGTCTGTCCTCAACACTCATCAATGGTTCTAAAAAGCAGAAGGCTTCATTTGCCTCCATCCATTGTCTTCCAACGTCATCCTCAGGGTTATTTTCCATGTGAAACGAAGCCTAAGGCAGAGTACGGCTCAGCTGGAATCAGGCCTAGGGGTGGGCTCTGCAGGGGGTTCGGGATGCAGGTGGCCTCGGTCAGGAGACCAGACTTCTGCTGACAAGGAAAGAAACAGACTCGACGAGGGAGGGGGGTGGGGCTGCCCAAGGTCACACACCAGCGAGTGGCAGAGATGAGCCTGAACCCAGGGCTCCGGGCTCCCAGCCTGTGTCTGTGCTGCCTCCAATGCAGGACCTGCTGTGGCGGAGGGGATGGGACACCGGGGAGGAGGACCCCGGGGTTCTCCTTTCAGTCATCCCTTGTCCTTCCAGCTCATCACTCTGAGAACAAACCCAGATGCAGCAACCCAGAACAGGCGATTCCAGTTCACTCAGAATCAGAAGAAGGAAGATTCAAAAACGTCCACCTCAGTCACCAGCGTGAACCAAGCAAGCACATCCCGCCTAGAGGGCCTGCAGTCTGAAAACCATCGCCTGCGAATGAAAATCACAGAGGTACCTCCCTCAGCACTGGCAGCCAGGGCCCCAGCCTCCCGGTCTCGTCCCTCTGCCCCAGAGTAGGGCCTCTCAGGGCTGCCGCTCCTGACCTCGCCCCCTCTGGACACCCCCTTGCATCAGGCTGTGCAGTCCCAGGTGCTGGAGTTACGGCCACCAGAACCAGGGGGGACATAAACTAGACATAGGCAGTTTGTCAGAATCCCCTGGCCCAGGCTCATGGAGTCCAGCAGTGCCCCGATTCAAGGCATCCTCAGAAAGAAAGGAGTTCTTAGAGATTTGTGAGCTCCAGATTATAGGAGCTTCCTAAGTGTGTGGGGACCACCCCCCTTAATTTGTCACTCTCCAAACCCAGTAACCACCCTCATTTATATGAGGTACAGCGAGACAGGAAGGTGTGAAGAGAAATTTTTCAGACAGGAGAGTTTGCTGTAGCATATCTCACTGTTGTCCTGAGGGTCCTTAACTGGTCCTTCAGTATTCCAGAGAGGCCAGAACTAGAATCCTTTGTGCCCAAGCCGGACCTCAAATTCTGGATTTTCTATACCTGGGAGGGGAGACCAAATTACCTTCCCCTTCTGCACACGTCTCTTTGGGTCCATGTGTATGACTGGCCCATGGTCTGCGGGCTGTGTGTTTCATAGAGAACTCCTCATTCAATGAGTGGAACAGGGAAGAAATAAGGGCAAGTGTGTTGGTCAGGATACTTGCTAAGTTGCTGTAACAGAGACCCCAAAATGAAGCGACCCAAAGAAAATATTTCTCTGTCACATAATGGTCGTGAGGAGATTGGCCCAGGTTGGCAGGAAGCTCTGCCTCCATGGCCTTGGCTGGATGAGGTTTGTTCACTCTTCCTGTCCGCCATTCCCCAAGGCATATTCCTCACCAGTACAGTTAAAACCGAGTGGAAGGCAGGTCCTGTCCTCAGTCGCAGGAAGGGAAGAGGAAGTCCACACAAGGGATAAGCAAGTGATACAAAAATTTGTACAATGTTGGTTCTGCTCCAGTTGCCTTGGCAAGAACTTACATGATCACACTTAGACACAGGGGACGCTGGGAAATGTAGTCTCTAGCTGGACATTCGTGAGGAAGAAGGGAGACATAGGGTTGTCCGATGAGATATGGGATGCCCAGTTAAATTTGAATTTCAGACAACCAATGGTATTTTTAGTATAAGGATGGCCCATACAATAGTTGGGATATACTTACAGTAAAAAAAATGATTCATTGTTACCTGGAAATCAAATGTGACTGGGCATTCTGTATTTGCCTTTGCTAGATCTAGTAGCCTTTTGGGGGGCTCACCTTAGTCTGTCACAAAGATCCATTACACAGTTGTCTGTGCATCGAAAGGTGACTGCTTTAGAAGGGATAGCCCATTTGCCACCAGAGCAAAGTAGGAAAGGATTCTGCCCCTCAAAGCCCATTGCTGGTTCTGTGTTACTATCAGATCTCCCTGTGCCTGGAACTACCATATCTTGACATTTGACTTTTACTGGCACACTCCAGCAATAGAGTTCACCCACTTCAGGAAACGTGAAACCAAAGCCACTGTCAAAAGCCCTAAAATGTTGGGTTGTTTTTCCTGAAATCGAATCACAATCTGGCTTCCTTTGATCCTAGCCCTGCTGTTTGAGTCACACAGAAGAAGGTATCTCTCTCCTTCTCCACAGGAAAATGTATTTAAAAATTAATGGCCGTGCTCTTGACATCAGGACAACACTTTACTGTTTGTAACTTTCTCTTCCTTATACTATAGTAAGATGCCTGCTGCCTTCCCCAGCTACCACCCCACAACACACACACACACACACACACACACACACACACCAGGCTTCTCAAGGGCTGAACTGCCCCAGGGCTTGCATCTGATTTTCCTATAACCTGAAAGCCCCTGCAGTCCATCCTCTGGAGGAACCACTACTGGCCTGACCTTCTGTGTCAGTGTGAGACCCACAGCTAACCAACCGTAGATCTGCCCTCCCCTACAGGGGTCTTGCTAGGTACCAATAACAATAATTATAGTAATATCATTGTAGTAGCACGCTACCCTTATTATGTGTCAAGGACTGGGCTAAACTTTAAATGCATCATCTGATTTAATCTCCACAATAACCACAAGAGGTAGCTACTGTTATTACCCCATTCTACAGATGAAGGAGTTGAGACTCAGTTCTCACAAGCCAGTACACAGGCAGTAAAGGGCAGCTCTGAGTTTGCCTCCAGGCCTGTCCACCTTCAGAGCCTGTGCTCTGACACTCTCCTGCCCTGCGTCCCTGGGCTTGCCCAGCTGCTCCATCATGATGGGCACAAGCCTACACTGAACACGTGGTTGCAAAGCCCATTCCCCCTCCCTCCCCATCACAGTTTCACCTGCAGCAACAGCCCTCAGGGGCCCTCCGCATCTCTTCCCCAGCATGCGGCGCGTCTCTGGCTCTCAGTGCCCTCCTGAAGGCAGCCTGAGGCCCAGTCCCACGACCCTGTGAGCCGGGGAAGGGACTGGGCCAGGGGCTCTGACTCAGCTAGAACCTTTGTCTTCTAGCTGGATAAAGACTTGGAAGAGGTCACGATGCAGCTGCAAGACACCCCAGAAAAGACCACCTACATCAAACAGAACCACTACCAAGAACTCAACGACATCCTCAACCTTGGGAACTTCACTGAGAGCACAGGTAGGAGGAGACGGGGCCCCTGGAATGTGGGGATCTGGGTATCAGACACCAGCTGTCCACCTTCCACTTTACAGATGAAGAAACTGAGGCTCAGAGAAGGGGTGAGGCTGATGTGAAGCCACACGGGCAGAGTGGCAGCATCTGGAACCCACAGCTCAGTGTCCAGCCTAGAGCGGGGGCTTCTGTTTCTCAGTCTCTTGGGTTCCAGTGGCACACGTACATGACATGGCCAGCATTCACAGTGTTCTGACTGGTGGCACGTTGTTCCTAATGAATAGTTTGCCTTACTTCTCCCAGCAACGTTTCGGTTTCGGATGTGCTGTCTCAATATATAGGAAAGGAATGGTCAGTAAGATCTGACCTGACATTCAATCTCCCCAACCACTTGGGAAATGCAAGCCAAAATAACACAATGCAGTCTTTACCTACATTTCAGCAACATTTCCAAAGATCACCAGTGCTGTTAAGAGTGTGTGGAAATAGGCATTCTCCTGCAATGTTTTGGAAGTCAGTCTGGCACATCCAAATGTTAGATGCTAAACCTCCTGATTAACAAGACCACTAGCAAGATCTTGCCCCTGGGAAGTACTCCCACGTGGGCAAAGATGTATACACATGATGTTCATCCCAACATTATTTGTAGGTGAGAAACACTGGAATTAAATGTTTATCATTTAGGGTGGTTTCGTTAGTGATGATACAACTAAACAAGGCACATAATACAACTATTAGAAAGTGGGGCGAATCTATTTGTGCAAATATGGAGAGATCCCCAAGTGAAAATAGCAAGATGAAGGCCAGCATTATGGTACACATAAATGCACACACACACGCACGTGTGTACGCGTGTGTGTTAAGTGCATTTTTAAAAAGGTTTGGGAGAACAAACACTGAATTAACAGTCTCCACCTGTGTGAAGGGAACAGTATGTGCATAGTGAGAAAGGATTCTTCTTACATTTCATTTAATATACTTCTCTATTGTTTGCATCTTGTCATTAGCATTGATTCACTAATTTGCTATAAAATTATTTTTTAAATCAATGAAAAATCTTTACTTTCTTTTTTGTTTTTGTTATAGTTTCCTTTATTATTACATAAGTAATAGCATTCTTATTATAAAATCAAATTATAAAATTTTTACTATGTAAGATGTTGATTACAAAAAAAGTTTAAATTGAGATTAGTAGCAGGTAAATTGAAAGAATAAAACTTACTGGGGCACCTGGGTGGCTCAGTTGGTTGCACATCTGACTTCAGCTCAGGTCATGGTCTCACAGTTCATGAGTTTGAGCCCCACGTTGGGCTCTGTGCTAACAAACAGCTCAGAGCCTGGAGCCTGCTTCAGATTCTGTATCTCTCTCTCTCTCTCTCTCTCTCTCTCTCCCCCTCTCCTGCTCATGCTCTGCCCCTCTCTGTCTCTCAAAAATAAATAAATTTTAAAAAAGTTTTTTTAAAAGAATAAAAATTACTCATAGTAATTTTTGTATCTGGAAATGTGGGCATTTTAAATTAATGAAAGGAAAGGAATTATTCAATAAATTTAATTGGGACAAGTGGATAGCCATCTGGAAAGGAGTAAAGTTAAATCTCTACCTCACACCTTACATATAAAAGATTTAAATGTAAAAAGTGAAACCATGAAAGAACTAAAAGAAACCATAGGAAATTTTTTTTAATAATCTCAGATAGGGGAAGGTCTTTCTCAGTTTGAGGCAAAACCCAGAAACCACAAAAGAAAAAGTTGATAAATTTAACTACAAAAAAAATTTTTTTAACAACACAAAAAGCATAAGTAACCAAAAATTCAAACAAACTAAGCCAAAAAATATTGTAACTCAAGTAATGAGCTTATTGTCTTATATATAAAGAGAAATTTTATATACTTTATATAAAGTATATATAATTATATGCAAATTAATAAGAAAAAGACCAACAACACAAAACAAAATGGGCAAAGACAGTTCTCACAGAAGGAAGTGCAAGAGATTCATATGCTTATGAAAAGATTCTCAATCTCACTCCTTATTAAAAGAATGCAAATAACATCTTTAGTGAGATACCATTTTCACCAGTAAGACTGGCAAAGACAAGAGATTAAAAAGTTGCAGAGAGTCTGAGGAAACAGTCGAGGAAATGGGCATTCTCAAACATGGCTGGTCGAAATAGAAATTGATCTGATCCAGTGGTTCCACTTTTGGAATTTACCCTAAGAATGTGCAGTCAACTGTCATTATTCATGGGGATTATGTTTGATAAAGCTGCTGTGAACCATGAATTAATTGGTGAACACTGAACCACTGCTCCCCGGGGAAATAGGTCCCCAGGGCTAGCTAGGTTCCTGCAAGGCTCTCTCAGTTTGGCATTTTGGCCAACCAATCAGTACATAATTTTGTTATACATGTGTTTCTGTTTGAAGACCTCTTATTTAATATATATTGTTGATTCATTAACATTGACCTCCTGGTAAGCAGCACTAGAACGCATGTCTGAATGAAGATCATCTAACCCGCGGATTTTCTCCATCAGACACATCACAGCCTTCTTGTGCGTAGGCATGCATTCTAGTGCTGTCGACCATAAGGTTGGGGTTCATGTTCCAACACAGTGTGTGTCAGCAAATGACTGCGAAAGCATTACAGGTATTGGTTTGGGGTTACAAATTACTTTTAGTGAGTAGGCGAGTTCGCAAATACAGAATCCATGAATAAGGAGGATCCACTGCACTCACGTGGGGCACAATGACATTCACTAAGTTTGCTCACTGTAGACAAAATAAAAACCAGTGCTCCTCCAGATCCCTCAAGTTGGGGACCCAGGTTTTTATGTTTTGTATTTCTTTAAATCTCCCTGGGTCGTTCTGAAGCAGAGGGCTGAAAGCATCCATATCATCACATTTTGTGGCTTCACAGTATTTCTTTGAATGGAGACCCCATACATACATGAGTATATAACTAATCCATTATAACTGGAAAAATTCAGATTAGTTCCAACTTTTTTATATTATAAACAATGCTGACTTGAACATCCTGTGTATAACTGCACACATAACCTTCATCATTTCCTTCGGATAACTCCCAGAAGTAAAAATTCTGAGTAAAAGATATGCACGATTTTTAGTGTTCGATGCTTAGTGCCCCCCAGAAAGATTATGCCAATTTACACTCCCACCAGCAGTTTACTCTTCCCAATCTTTGGCAATCTTATGGATATATATTTTCCCTTGGAGGGTTTTTTCCTTTGTTATTATATCCCTAGGCACCAGTGAAAAAGGACTTTACATTAAAAACTCTCATTTCCAAGTTAGGTTGCCTACATTGGTTGACTTGATTTCCCCCCTTTTTTCTTGGAGAAAAGAAATCCCCCAAGACACCATTTCTATCCCTGGATGGAAGCTTCTAGGCTCACTGCCCTGGTCCTGGAAGAGCCACTGCAGAAACCATAGCTCTGGAAGGATAATGGGCTCTTTGCTATTCTCTCTCCTTGGGCACCATCCTAAAAAGCTTGCATTTTTTAAAAATTTGTTTAACATTTATTTATTTTTGAGAGAGAGAGAGAGAGAGCGTGCATGAGCAGGGAAGAGGCAGAAAGAGGGGGAGACACAGAATCTGAAGCAGGCTCCAGGCACAGAGCCCAACACGGGGCTCAAACATACAAACTGTGAGATCATGACTTGAGCCGAAGTCAAAAGCTTAATTGACTGAGCCACCCAGGCGCCCGAAAGATCGCATTTCTTAAAAAATGAAGTTAACAGAATGTGTTGTGATATTGTTGTTTTACATTCAGATGGGGGAAAGGCCATTTTAAAAAATCACCTCGATCAAAATCCCCAGCTACAGTGGAACACAACAGAGCCCTCGCGAACATGCAAAGATCCTATAGAAGATATAAACTCCCCAGAACAGTAAGTACTTTCTCCCTGAGAACTATTGTGGAAGAGTACATTACTCCTGCACAGCAATCTCAATCTGCACCACATTTTCTCATGCATCATTTTATTTGAACTCCACAGCAATCCCATGATGCAGGTCAAATTACAATGCTCATTTTACAGATGAGAAAACATATTCAGAAAGGGAAGGTGACTTGTGAAAGCTCACCCAGTTTCTAAGTGCAGGAGATAGGATTTGAACCCGGGTCTGTCCACCATCAAACCTGCTGTAGCACACTGCCTTTGTTATGTATAAAACTTAACCTTGCTAAATGCACTGACTCCACAAGTGTTTACCGAGATCTACTGTGTGTCAGACATAGAAATGAAGAAAACGGACAAAAATCCCTTCCTTTGTGGAATTTATGTTCTATCTGGTGACAAAATAACTTCATTTAAAAAGCAAAGTCATAGGTGCTTTGGAGGAAAATAAAGTAGGGAAAGAGGTTGGGGGTCATAATCTTACAGAGAGCCATCAGGGAAGATTCAGTGAGCTGACATGTAAGCAAAGACCTACCTGGACATTTCCATCAGTTTTGTTCCCACTGGCCGTTGTTAGTTCTTCCTTGCTTACAGCAGCTTGGAAGCAGAGATTAGAAATGTCAGCACTGAAATGTGGTCCCTGGGAAGTGACAACCAGCAAAGACAGCCAAATCACCAAGTGTAGTGTAACTCAAGGACGTTTCGTTCTAGAGACAATAGCCTCTCAACCCAGTTAGCTCCAAGGCCTGACTGGCTAACACTCCAGAATAATTCCTGATGATTATATGGCAGTCATCAGTGGTTTACTTGTTAGTTCCCTCCACTGGAGTGTAAGCACCTTGGGGATAAGGTATGAGTCCCTCCCGTGTCCCTTGGACTGAATGCAGGTTCTGGCACTGAGTAGGTTTTCAGCACGTGTCTGTTGAGTGAATGCCAGTGTAAACAGGATCCCACCAGATAGCAAAATGCCATGGCTCTGAGAGGCACAGACAGATGCCCACCTTGCCCAGCCAGACAGATGCAGCCCTTCCCAGGTGCCCGGGGAGGACACCATTTTCCCACGTCACAGTTGATTCCTCAGCTCCCCTTTTCCTGGTCTCTTTGTCAGCACCCTCTTGCCTTAAGGAATAGATCGTAGCTCAGGTTACAGAGGTTCAACTTGAATTTCAAAAGGAAATCTCCAACACACTGGCCTCATGAGCACCTGTGAAGGGTCCTTGGTAGAGCTCTCCAATGAACAAGTCCTTTGGGAGTGTGGGGACAGCACTGCCTCTGTCCCCATCCGTCTCAGGAGCCCATCGGTGCCACACATGCACACTAGGGGCACGCCTGTTGGGATGAGGTGGCCCCACATGAGTTGATTTGCCTCCCTCACAAAGCACTGTGGTTTCCCAGAAGCAGGAGACCCATCTTCCCCAGTTCTGGCTTTGTTTCCACGAGCAAGTTACAGAAACCCTGTCCACTTCCCTCGTCGTTATAATGGGAATAGCAATACTTCTACCTACTGGGTTTCTGTGAAGATCTGGGGGATGGGGGGCTCTCACCCTGAGCAGTCAGGCACTGAGGACACAAGGAGGCCTAAGGATGCCAAGAATTCAGCTTCCCAGGTACCAGGGGGAACCGCACAAGACACGGTTAAGGTGACTTACTGCCCGGGGTAGACTCTGATGAGAAGCGGGCCAGGAGAGAGTGGCAGTGAGAAGGGAGTCAGAAGGCTGTCGCCTTTCCCCTGCTGCCAGCAGTCACACACCACCCCTGGCTCCCAGGGGTCTTCTGGCTGTGCTTCTGGAAATTTACCCAGAATTCTGGGAGCTCAGGGGAAGAAGGAGCTTGCTCAGAAGACTTTAAACTGGATATTGAAGGGAAAACAGTAAACAGTTCATCACAGCAGGAGGTGGAGAAAGTATTCCAGGCTGGGGAAAGAGCATGTGCAGAGGCAAGGAAGGGTGGCCATAAGCAGTGTTTTAGGGGAAAGTAGACGCCAGAGGGTTGGGTTTGGGTGGAGAGAGGGTAGAAGTTTCACCTGGAGAATTAGGCAAGAGACAGATCTTAGGCAGCCCTGAATGTCCTCCCCCCGGTTGGAAGGATGACACTAGTCGCCAAAGAAGCTGAAAGAGCAGGAAGGAACCTATCGGAATCAGCCCAGCAAGAAGGGCTGCTGTCCTGAACCAGGCAGGGGCAGAGGAGCCAATGAGGAAGGACAGAGCAGCGAGAAGCCTTTCAGTCCATTTGGAGGCTTGCGAGAGTGAGAACTGTCTGTGTCAGCAGCAAAGCCCGTGAGATGAGCGAACCTTGTTCTTAGGAATCACCGCACACTCAGGAAGGCTGCATCTCCCTTTGCTCACTATCTCCCCGGTTCTTCCCAGGGCAGTCGTTGGCAGGTGTAGGCCTGCACCACATACCTGCTAG
The DNA here is from genome assembly GCF_027475565.1 of Acinonyx jubatus. Lineage (NCBI taxonomy): Eukaryota > Metazoa > Chordata > Mammalia > Carnivora > Felidae > Acinonyx > Acinonyx jubatus. Next base: position 33,292,224 of record NC_069391.1, read on the forward strand.
ATGGGTGAATGGTTAGCTGATGGGACAGGCAGATCTTGGATTCATGAGAACTGTTCTCCTACCATCAGCTTCTTACCCAAAGTGAGTCCACGGAACATTCTGGTGAGCAGCCAGATAGCCTTTACTGAAACTCCTCTCTCCCTTCTTCTCTCTCTCTCCTTTCTCCTCTCTCTCTCTCTCTCTCTCTCTCTCTCCCTCCCTCCCTCTCCCTGCCACAGCATCCAGCGCCGGCTGTCCCTCCAGCTCCCCATCCTCCACCACGCCTACCTCCCGTCCATTGGAGGCGTGGACGCCAGCTGCGTCAGCCCCTGCGTCAGCCCCACCGCCAGCCCCCGCCACAGACATGTGCCACCCTCCTTCCGAGTTATGGTCTCAGGCCTGTAAGGGTGGGAGGCCTGGGGCCGGGGCCTCCCCCATGACAGAACCACACAGAGCAGAGGCTACAGGAACACTGTCAGCTCTGGCTGCAGAGAAGCTGGGCGCCATGGCTGGCCTTGTGGGACTGCTCGATGGCACTCAGGTGGACGGGATGGGGGCACTTGGCACCTGACCTCGCGCCTTATTTGTGAAGTTTTTATTCTTTCACAAAGAAGAGGAATGGAAATGACTTCTTCCTTGATGTCTGCAAAGAAGGAGGAGCTGGGATATTTGAAACTTTGCAAAAAAAAAAAAAAATCCTAGACAAGGAGAGAATCACTTGAACTCCAGCTAGAAGTCACCGAGTGTCCCTGAGCAGCCTTGAGAAGAGGCGAGGAGGGGCTTCCAGAGAAACCGTCTCTGCCTCTGCACACACATCCCTGGCTGTGGCACCCCAGGCCAGCCCTTCTCCCCTCTGGGGAAGGAGGTGGGCAGGGCAGCCGGGTCCCCAGCTGCCAGTCCAGCCAATCCCAGCCTTTCTGGAACAGGGAGTCCGCAGGTGGCCCTAAGGCTGGGGTACGGGAGCAGGCTGACCCGTATGCCTCCCGGTGGGACCTTACTCTCTGGTAAATGCCACACATTAACACAATAACACCCGTTCCGGGACCGTGGGGATTTAGGGCACGTCACTGCAGACCTGCTCTGCACCATTCAGCGACAGTCGGTCATGCACCCACCACGTTGGCCATGTCCTTGTGTTTGTATCAGGTGTTCCAGTAATCAGGGGGACTACCCGAGCTAATCATGGAATGTCTGTTCCCAGCAAACACGCTAAAGAAAGACTGTGCACTTTAACCTCTCATCAGGGCCCAAGGGCTGCCTGGGGTTGGTTTTTTTCCACTGACTTTGTTTCTGACCAAAGTGAATTGGGCATTCTGCTAGAAGACATCCCTGTAGTCGTAGGGAGAGAGTTGCTAGCTGAGGGCTCCCCTTGGCTTCCCGAAGGTGGCCTTGCATTTGGACAGGCCAGGAGCTCCGCCCTCGGGAGTCCTGGGGGTGACCTGTCAGCACACTAGTCCTCTTCATAAGATCATTCTTCCCTTTCAATCGAACCCCAGAGGGCACTGGCCTGGGAGTCAGACAGACCTGGGCTCAAGTCCTCACTCCATGGCTGACTCCCTCCATGACCTTGGGAAAGTCACTAGTGTCTCTCTGAGCCTCAGTTTCCCCTCCCCAACAAATTGGGGTTGAAATAACAACACCCATCCTGCCTACCTCACAGGGTCACTCTGAGGATCAAAACTTGATCTCCTCCAGGAAAGCTTCGTACCAAATGGTGAAGCAGCCCTGACCCATGAGGTATCAGGATGACCACGACCTTTGGCCCTCACGACCACCAGGGGTTTGGCCCAGAGGAGCTCCCAGCATAGCCCCTCTACCAGGATAACCTGGTGGAGAGAGGCTCCCGACGACTTTTGTGACATTCCTAGACAGGTTCATTCTTTGCTAAAGAAAGACCCGAATGACAGCGTCCAGGATATCTGCACAACTGAGCGGTCGCTCACTCCCTAAAGAAACCTAATGGCAGCTTCAACAGGCAGGCAATAATCTCTTCCCAGACCACTGAAGTCAGGAATATACTGCTGTCACCACCAGACTTTGACAAAAGGGCCCACAGGAATCCTACCATCGCCAACATTTCAAAACACCCTCTTTCACGTAGCATAATAGCTTTCCCCTCCCCTTCCCCAGAGAGAGGTTATGGAGGTACTGTAGCTTTTAGGGAAAAAAAAAAAATGTCAACACATCACAGGTCAATTTGAAGTCATTGTCTGTTTAGGCACTAAAAATCGGTGTTGTCACTCACTGTGTATTACCAGTATTTACTTGCTTTCTTGATTTCACCAAAACCAGATTTAATTTAAAGGACCACATTAATTTTTCAAAGGGAAGGAGACAATTCATTGTACATAATGTATACACACACACACACACACACACACACACACACACACACACAAATATACCTGTAGAAATATTATTCCAGCATAGCAGGAAAAAAAAGAAACAAAAGTATTGGACAGTCGGAGGTGAGTGTGTGCGTCCGTAACCCGTTGTGACCCCTGAACGTGCACAGTCTTCTAGGTTAACCCACAAAGTACATTTTCTGTCTTAATGATACTGTAGGTTCACCCATTTTTTTAAATTTCCCTGCAAATAACAAGACCCACAGAAGTGACCCTAGCTATTTAACGGTTCTGTTCTTTTATATGCAGCAAATACACCGTACATTTCTGAAGAGGCTTCAGCCTGAAGGCATTTTCCAATGACGTTAGTGCACAAACGCTTTAAATTAGACTGGAACTGCCAGAATCAAATGTAAATGAGGAATTTCTCGTACCCCTATTGCATGGTATCAATTTTTAATAAATTGTTGCAAATTTGTTTTTATGAATAAAAGGGAAAAAAAACCCACTGTCCTCTTTAATGTCTACTCATCCCCAAATGGGGGTCAGATCTGGTCATATTCCTCTGCTGGCAAACTCAAAGGGACAGTTCAGGTTGCCTCCTCAGCCACCTTCTGCAGAGAGTAATGGAACAGCCCTGCCACCGTGTGCCCCCAGCTGCTGGATCCGAGGGTGGGAACCTGACCTGAGCGGGGCCAGTATGCCCAGTCCCCAGGATATCTCCATGTAGAGAGATTTAGCCATGAAAGAGAAACACGAAGCCAGCATGGAAAGAAACAGGATCAAGAGATGGGTCTCGATGGCGTCTGAGTAGCTGGTCCGCTGTTCCCGAAAGCCGGCAGCACGCTAGGAAGGATTCTCAGTTCTCCAAACAAAACACCCTTTTGCCGAAGTTAGTTCAAGTTCTGTTCCCATCTGTTGCAACCAAAAAGTTCCTATGTAACCTAGAAGCCTTGCTGCTGCCCTAGCCATAACTGCCCTCCAGGCCTGACAGCCTGTGCTTTGGAACCCATTCTCCTTCCATCCTCATCACCTGCCTCCCCACTTAAAGAATGCACTTCCTAGGGGCGCCTGGGTGGCGCAGTCGGTTAAGCGTCCGACTTCAGCCAGGTCACGATCTCGCGGTCCGTGAGTTCGAGCCCCGTGTCAGGCTCTGGGCTGATGGCTCAGAGCCTGGAGCCTGGTTCCGATTCTGTGTCTCCCTCTCTCTCTGCCCCTCCCCCGTTCATGCTCTGTCTCTCTCTGTCCCAAAAATAAATAAATAAACGTTAAAAAAAAAAAAAAAGAAAATTTTTAAAAAAGAATGCACTTCCTGCACTATGCTGGGCCCTCAGCCTACAGCCCCACCTCAGATCCCACCATCCTTCAACGTCCCATCCAAAACACCCTCCTAGATCCCTCGATGTGAGATCCTCTCTTCCTATTTTCTGTGTTCAGGACGCTCTCCCCCTCTCACGGCACTGGGTACATGCTCATGCTGGCCCCTCCTCCCGACCCCAGACCATGAGCTCCCCGAGGATGGGAGTCACATTGGCTTCCTTGATGTCCCACCCAGCGTCAGGCCCTCCCATTGGCTCAGAACAATCTTCCATGAGACTTTTGCAGAATTAGACATTTGGGCTGAGGCATGGTGACTGGGTCTGGAAGACAGAGCAGAGGCAAGGTGGCCAAAGCAGGCTGGGGAGACCCAAGGCCTTGTGATTGGGCGCGGGCCCCAGAAAAGGGAGGACTGGACCCACAGATTTCATTGGAAGACTGGTCCCAGGCTGGAGCTTTCTGGTGCTGGATCTTCAACGGTGAGCCTGCCAAGGAGCAGGCCTCTTGAATCCTGGCCAGGAGAGAACTCTGCTCCACGACATCTAGGTTACCTAAGGAACAGACAACATTTTACCCCGTAGAGCCATAAATCTCAAAGATCCTGAATGCAAAAGCAGAAATCTTAGAAGGCAATACCAGTGACACAACGGTCAACCAGGATCACGAAATAAAGTCCACGCACGGAGCGTTGGAATGGGGTGAAACTGGACAGGCTCCCAGCCTGCAGGCTCTGGTGGTAGTGAAGAGCTATTGGCTTGGCACTCTTTGCTCTCGACGTCTTGGCTGCTGTCTCAGCTCTGGTTTGTCACATCTGTAACTGGAGAGTTTCCACGCGTGGTGAGTTAGGGCTCTGTGCCAAACCAAAGGAAATGCCTTTGATTTCCCTCCATCTGAATGCCAATGCAAAAACCCCAGAGCAGTGTTTCTGAAACTGAAAACTATAGGGACACCTTTTAAGATACAGCGTCGACTTTAAATTGTGTTTATAAAGAAAGTTCTCTAAATGTGTTTCCAACCAAATACAAGCTCATGCTTCTATCTTTCACATAAAAGCAAAACAAATTTATAAGTTCAATGCAAATAAAATGACTAACCCAATAAAGATCATATTGACAACATTGGTTTAATGGGATAGATGAGGTTTTGCAGAAAAATAACTCGCAGCTTGCAACACGAGCAGAGCACCGACTGCTCCCAGGCACATACCTTTGAGTTCAGCCTGCCCGGGTGCGATGACTCAATCATCACACTGCGTTTCTTTATTTAAACCACTGTGAACACTTCATTCATTCAGCACTCCGTGATATCGTTTGGCCTTCACTCGGCTCTCACACATCACTTCTCTGTTAAATCCACCTTTGTGTTTTTCTCATGAGCCATTGCCAGCGACGGGGCCACCCAGGCAATACTCACAAATCAGATGGTGATTGAGGGCTGATGTTCACTGAACACCAGGCGAAGTGCTTTGCGGGCATAATCTCATTTAGATCTCACAGGGACCCCAGAGTAGGAATGATTAGTGCGGCCCTTTTGTAGCTAAAGGCACTCAGGCATAGAGGATGAGTGCTGTCCCGAGTCTCGCAGCTGAGATGTAGAGAGGGAATTTGAACAGGAACAATGCCAGAACATACCCTCTTTACCACTTCCTAAAACTGCCTCATCGGGAGGAACTGGATTCCGATGGCCTGGAAGATGCCTATTTAATTTGTTTTTAGATTCTCTTGAAATAAAAATTCAATCTTTTTAAATTTTATGGATTTGCATACCTCTGAGATTCACCCATGGCATCGCCTGAGGCTCTGAAACACCAGTGTGAGCGCCTCTGGCCTGGACAAGGTGAGCAGGGGAAACCCTCACCATGTGGAAGCCCAGGCAAGCCAATAACATGGAAGAAGCTACAGCAGAGACAGAACTCGGCCCGAGTGGCCCGTTGGGCAGACCCCCCCATCCCCCGTCCCTGATCACTGAATCAGGAGCTCAGTTCTCCCAGATCTGGCAAGACTCTGCCCAGCCCAGGGCAGAGGAAGCAAGATAGCAGATGCTCACCCTTTTGGGGAGAAATGCCGGCCTTGGATATGATATTCACTGCTTAAAATGATCAGGCTGGAAGTGCCAGGGTGGCTCAGTCGGTTGAGTAACCAACTTCAGCTTAGGTCATGATCTCACGGTTTGTGGGTTCAAGCCCCACATTGGGCTCTGTGCTGACAGCTCAGAGCCTGGAGCCTGCTTCGGATTCTGTGTCTCCCTTGCTGTCTGCCCCTCCCCTGCTCATGCTCTGTCTCTCTCTCTCTCTCTCTCTCAAAAGTAAACATTAAAAAAATTTTTTTTTCAACGTTTATTTATTTTTGGGACAGAGAGAGACAGAGCATGAACAGGGGAGGGGCAGAGAGAGAGGGAGACACAGAATCGGAAACAGGCTCCAGGCTCTGAGCCATCAGCCCAGAGCCCGACGCGGGGCTCGAACTCACGGACCACGAGATCGTGACCTGGCTGAAGTCGGTTGCTTAACCGACTGCGCCACCCAGGCGCCCCCCCAAAAAATTTTTTAAATGATTAGGCTGGTAATAAACTGGAAAATAATCAAACGCTATCAACAGAACAAAATAAAATGTGATATATTCAGAGTGGAATATTATATAATAATAACAAGGGAAAAACTACCACTACATGTGATAATATGAAAGAATCTGAAAAACATGCAGACTGAAAGAAGTCAGACAGAAAGAGGACGTACTGTAAGATCCCATTAATATCAAGTTCAAAAACAAGCAAAGCTCATCTATTAGACATGAGAATAGTGGTTACCCTTGGTGGGGATAGGTAGTGGGAAAGATGATATGAGGAAGACCTCTGGGTGCTGGTAATGTTCAAGTTCTTGGTCTGAGCACTGGTTACAGGCCTGTGTTCACTTCATGAAAATTCTTTGATCTGTACACTTATGATTTGTGATTACACATATATACACATATGCATATAATCACACACACAAATGTCTATAATCACACGTCATAAGTATATACCTCAATAAAATATGCCTCTTCCTGGGCAGGAAAAAAAATCAATGTAGAACCTATGAAGATTCTGCAACATGAAGACAGACAAACAGCACACAGGTGCGCCTGCATGGCTCAGTTGAGCATCTGATTCTTGATTTCAGCTCAGGTCATGATCCCAGGGTCATGGGATCGAGCCCCACGTTGGGCTCCACGCTGAGAGTGGAACCTGCTTAAGATTCTCTCTCTCTTTCTCTCTCTCTCTCAAAAAAAAAAAAAAAAAAAAAAGACAAACAGCACACAATACGCTAAGCCTGAATGTGCTTTGGGAAAAGATTTCCTGTAAGAAGCAGAAGTGAATGTCAAATCTCATTCAATCTGTAGTCTCAAGGAAAAAAAAACAGTAAAACCAGGTTTCTGTGAGACAAAGTAGATTTATAGATAAATTGGTGAGGCAATGGGCTGAGAAGAAAAGGAGAGAAGGGAGAGAGGGAAGGCACGGAGGGAAAATTCTGGGATTAAGGTAGAGTCAGAAGGCCATGCATTTAACTCCTTCCCTCCTAATTTCTTGCTACAATAGCCCACCCAGTAAGGAGAAAGCCATATGACAATTGTACCTACTGGAAACTAGAGAAGTCTCATGCACACTCCTAAAAACTCAGTTTCCACTGTGTGGGCAAGAGTCAGGGAGGAGAGCACCTTCGGGCCAGCCTCTTCCCAGCATCCATGCAGAAGGCCGCTTTGGGAGTCAATTTTAACTCCAGAGCAGGAAAGCCACTGGAATGTTACCAGTGTTTCTGGATTGGGTTTCAGAGCCTCCGCTCTGAGTTCTAAGGACTACCAGATGTGAGGCTGTTATCTCAGTGCAGGGCCCACAGGAAGTCATGATTTCATATGATATCTGCAGAAAAGACCTGCAACATCCACCTTCACTCACCCCCAACCCTGTACGTACAGCCTGAAGGTGGGGGCGAGGTAGGCTTTGTGGGTCAAAGCTAGAGGAAGCAAGAGAATGTGAAGTTCACGGATCAGCAGCCTCGCTTTCTCATCCCTTGGGGAACAGGGTGGGCATTAGACAAGTTCTCTTCCCCCGTAAGATTAGGGGTACCCAGAGTATTCCTACGTACCCTTTCCCCACCACCAAGTAAGGGATTCACAATGCCCTTTAGCCAAAAACTTCATAACCACTGGTCTGATGCCCAGGGCTGATGCTGCTGGGGTGTGGAGAAAGGGGCCAGAAGAAGATGGCCCAGCTGAGGAGAGGAGGGGTCTGAGGGTGGCCAGCAGCACTCCCCGTGTGGCTTGGCAGGAGACGTGAGTTTCCCATGGGGTGACTGAACACTAAGGAAGATTGCGAGGGGTTCATTCATCTTAAAAGAGGCTAAGGAGTGGTCTGCCAGTGGGCAGGCTGAAGAGAAAGAAGAGGGCTGAGCTTCCAGAGCAGGCTGCTGTATCTCCTTGCTGTCCTTAGAGCGTCCCGAGGCCCCAGGTTAAACACAAATGCAGTGTCATTAAGAATTCCATGGTCATCTCCAAGGAAACTCCGTCCCCAGTAAAATCCTTCCACTTTTCCACATGGCTTTGCAGAAAGTGAGATCTTTCCTTTCCCCATTGTCTGATCTCTTCAAAATATATGTCAAAGGGGGAAGATGTGACTCAGCAGGGCAGATGTCCCCATTTGCTTAGCATCTTGGAGATGAAAGTTACCAGGGGTCTGCATTTATCTCCCTGCCGTCACACCTCCAGTTCTGGCCATGCGCTTTCTGAAGGGGCAGTTCTGGAGGAGGGGGAACTAATTAGTGACAAGCCTAGAAATCATGTCACGGGGAGAATGGGAAAGCATGGCATGACAACAATTACCTTCTGTGGGAAGCAGTCATGTATAAAATGTGCCATCCTCCTCCTTATTGCATCAAAGTGACAAAGGAGGACGGACTGCAGTAAGTTCCAGGAAGACAGTTTTGGCTCGGCAAACATAACAGTTTACATAATGGAATAGAGAGCCTCAAGAGAAAGTGGCCGCGCCATCTCCACAAGGATTCATTCAAATCAGGAGGCTGGAGAGGGAATTCTTCCACTGGGTCAGAGGTTGAAATGGATAAGTCCGAAGACCTGTGTTTCAGTTTGCAAATGGACAACGCACATGTCATGTTGGGGCAAACATGCGTTTGCTTTTGTTAGCGCAACGTTTGCCTACGAAGTGATTTTTTTATTCAAATTTTTTATTTAAATAAAATCTGCATTTCCAGTTTCTTTTGAGAAGTAGAATACAGCTGAGTAGAGGTACTCCTTTATATAGGTCATATGTTCTTTAATTCACCATAGCCGCACTGTTCCCTATTATTATACTACATCAAAGCCAAGTGTCAATTGACATTTACCATCCTGCTTGTACTCTGGGGTTTTTTTCCTTACACCCAAGCTACTTAACTCATATATATTATTACCTGCCTTCTCTCCATAGGCATTTGAGTGGATGATCTTTGTTAAATGCTATGGCTCTCAACCTTCATTTGAAACAATGGTATAGAGCTACGTTCATCTCAATTCTCCCTCTCTCCCCATGTTCACTGAAGGTTTGCAGCGCATGTGAACAGGACAGGAAGTCACCAAAATGCCATATTCACCCAGCCCTGGACCTAGTAGCTCCCAGTAACTCAGTGGAAAGAAGAAAGGCAATTCCTGGGGTATGCTTCCACTGGTGGATCATGAAGCCACACCACGTCTTCAGGACAGTGGCCATTTTCCATTTTTAAAGAAACATTAGAGGGCGTCTGGGTGGCTCCGTCAGTTTGGCATCTGACTCTTGATTTCGGCTCAGGTCATGATCTGATGGTTTGTGAGTTGAAGCCCCACATCAGGCTCTGCGCTGACAGCACAGAGCCTGCTTGGGATTCTTTCTCCCTCTCTCTCTGCCTCTCCCCCACTTTTGCTCTATATCTCTCTCAAAATGAAAATAAACTTAAAAAAATAAGAATCATAAAGAGACATTATTCCTCATTGAAGGAACATTACTATCTAGTTGACTCCATTTAGAAGAGCTCAGAGACCTCTGTTACTTAATGAAACCAGTGAGAAACAGGAAAACTTTTTTGTCTGCTAGCTTGGAATAAAAATAAGAGAGTTTGGACAATGACCTGGATCAAATGCATGTTGGGAGTTCCCTATTAGCTTATAAAGGACCTATGATTCTTAGAATTCTTACTAATATTAGTAGCTAGCTCTTCTTAAATTCTTTCTATAGCCAGATACTATGTAAGCACTTTACATGGAATATCTCCCATAATTGTGTAATAACACTGTAGGAGAGGTATTATGATTATCTTCAGTTATATAGATGAAGAAATTCAGGCACAGAGAGGTTAAGTAACTTGTCCAAGGTCACACATCTAGGGATGATGGAGCCAGAATTCAAGTCCAGACCATCTAACTCCAAAGACAGGAGAAGAAGTGAGTAAAGTACCACCAAGATTTGATACGTAATGTCCCAATGGGAGTTCCTCTCCCCACCCATTAAATGATGTTGCTACATTTCTTACCAAGCATACCAGGAACATAAAACACAAAAGTCTCGTTTTCTTTTCTCTGGCTTATAAAGTTGTGAACATTAAACTAAAAATATTCCTCCGTGTTATTTGATTTTAAAATATAAAATAAATTAAAAAGTGGGACGCCTGGGTGGCTCAGGCGATTGAGTGTCCAACTCTTGATTTCAGCTCAGGTCTTGATCCCAGGGTTGTGGGATCGAGCCCCGCATCAGGCTCCATGCTGAGCATGGAGCCTGCTTGGTATTCGCTCGCGCGCGCTCTCTCTCTCTCTCTCCTGTCCCTTTCCCCCTCTTGTGCTCTTTTTCTCTCTCTCAAATATAAATAAATAAATAAGTAAGTAAGTAAATAAATAAATAAATAAGATTTTTAAAAATGAATTAAAAAGCAAGTTTCTCCGGGATCAGAGTTCCTTTGGCAGAATTTGATTCACGTTCAAATTCAAAGAATTTGAAATGGAATATAAAATAGAAGAGCATTCTGGGAATGCAAGCTGGTGCAGCCACTCTGGAAAACAGTATGGAGGTTCCTCAAAAAACTAAAAATAGAACTACCCTACGAGCCAGCAATTGCACTACTAGGCATTTATCCACGGGATACAGGTGTGCTGTTTCGAAGGGACACATGCACCCCCATGTTTATAGCAGCACTATCGACAATAACCAAAGTATGGAAAGAGCCCAAATGTCCATCAATGGATGAATGGATAAAGAAGATGTGGTATATATATACAATGGATTGTATATATATCCAACCAAAAAGAATGAAATCTTGCCATTTGCAACTACGTGGATAGAACTGGAGGGTATTATGCTAAGTGAAATTAGTCAGAGAAAGACAAATATGACTTCACTCATATGAGGACTTTAAGAGACAAAACAGATGGACATAAGGGAAGGGAAACAAAAATATAAAAACAGGGAGGGGGACAAAGCAGAAGAGACTCATACATATGGAGAACAGAGAGTTACCGGAAGGGGTGTGGGGGGGGATGGGCTAATCATTGTTGAACTATACACTAATTTGGATGTAAATTTAAAAAAATAAAATAAAATAAATGTTAAGTGAAAAAAATAAGATGGGCAATATATATAGTTTGATCTTATTAAATAAAAAGAAAAAACTGAAAAATAAGGGGAACTAATGATATTAATAAATCATTTTATTTAATAAAAAAAAATTAGAGCATTCAATGTCTGCAGTATCCAGTCATTCCTTCCAGATTCTATAGCTAAACGCTGTCAAACTTGGGCTTGACGTGTGGAGCCAAACCTCCGTTATGTTCAATCATGCAGACCTTAGCTGAGAGATGGATACTCTTTATGGTGATCCTTCCAGGTAACTAACGAGCTGTTTTGACCTCTGAGGTTATATTATATGATGACATATCCATGCAAAACTAAACACTATCTCTCTGTTTGCATAATTCAGTATTTTGCAGGAAAACTGCCAATGAGAATCCTATTTGCAAATGACTTGTGGGTTTAAGTGAACCTAATTCCCTTTAAAAAATATGTATTTAAAAATCATATGCCCCAAGTAAACTTGAATCCTTTGGGCTTATTATCAACTGGAAATTATATTACTCAAAAATAGGTCTATTAGAAAGCATATGATGATGTTTTGCTGACCAGAACACCTAAAGTTTTAAAAATGTGTTTTCAATAAGACTGTACTCCTTCCTTAATAAGAGAGCTAAAACTAACCCCTAGTAAGACGGAAAAAATTTGACAAGGAAGACAACTCCAAATAACTTGAGGCATAATGTTCATTAGTGCATGTAATAAGCCCTTATATTGAACACAAAGAAAGACATGATTTCGTTGACAGATATTCATTTCTCTTGCGTTCACTAAATAAATGGGTCGAAGGAACATGTAAAATATATTCCCTTTAAGGATGTCAAAGTATTAACATGCCTGTTTGGGATATGATGTGGGGGAAGGGAATATTGTTTGGTGCCTCTTTTAAGTAAGCCCTTTGACAAAATTGAGAACACTCAACATACTCAAGGGCAGTACAGAATAAAGGCCACAAGGGGTCGCTTTCTGACAACCTCTTGCTTTGCAGCTAACAATATTCTTGTGGGGAAGGGAGGGCGGGGGAGAGATGTTAACTATATTTTGATGTAATAACCAGAAGTGCATTTACTAGAATGCATAACAAACAATATGTCTAGATCAACAGAAGTTTCCCTACACCAAAACTTCAATCGTTTTTTTTTTTCCTTTTTATTTTCTTTTCCCCCGGGGCAACCCTAAGCCTGTTGGTATTATTAAAGATGAAGAATACTGATGAGAAAATTTTCTTTGAAAATTTTTTTTCAAATTACCTTTTGGTCTTCAAAAACATTCGGTGGGATGTCCTGGGGACAAATTATGATCCCTGTCTTACCGGTGAAGAAACCAAAGCCCAGAAAGGTTGTAATTAGCCAATGAAAATTCCAGTGGCCCGGCCTCCTGACACCCACCACCCCTAACTGGGAACTGTATGCCCTGCCTCTCCCCACATCCCTCAGAGTGTAGATGGTTGGGAGTAGGGAGTGACTATTTTGCTTTTTGGATATTAGTGTAAATAGTTTATATAAAACTGTCTGATATGAATTTGCATTTGATTATGTTTATAAAATAAGGCTTCCGAGAGTTTTCCTGGGTGCTCTAAGCCACTTTGAGCTGTGTCTCAGATGGGTTTACAAAGAGGCTCATTTTGTTGTTAGGAATGTGTATTTGTTTGTTAGGGCTGCCAAACAAAGTATAGTGGGGGTGGTTTAAACCACAGAAATTTATGTTCTCACAGTTCTGGAGGCTAGAAATCCAAGATCAAGGTGTCGACAGGGCTGGTTTTGTCTGAGGCCTCTCCCTCCTTTGTAGATGGCTAGAGGTCTTCTCTCTGTCTTCACATGGTCTTCCCCCTGTCTGTGTCTGTGTCCTAATCTTCTCTTCGTATAAGGATACCAGTCATATTGGCACCTCATTTTACTTTAATTACCTCTTTAAGGGCCCTGTCTTCAAAAATAGTCACATTCTGAGGTACTGGGGGAGGGAGTGGTTAGGGCCTCAACATGTGAATTTAGAGGAGATACAATTCAATCTGTAACAGAGTGGAAAAGTTGAGAAACCTGCGTTACCCCTTCCAACTCTTGACCATGACAATGATAGTGTACTAGTGTGTGTCCTTAGGCTACAACTCTGGAGAGTTGGATGTTATGTATTTCTTTCTCTAGAAATCTCCTTAATTAATCTTCTTTTTGTATGTAATTTTCTTGATTGTTTCCTATGGGAGTGGAGCTCGAAGAAAAGGTTTATGATCTCCATTCTTTTACTTTTTTCTTTAATGCTCTCCACAATAAGGGTAGTTACCATGTGTCAGCATACAAAGTTATTACAACACTATTGATGATATTCCCCATACTGTACTTCCATCCCTGGGACTTCTTTATTTTACATCCAGAAGTCTGTATGATCCCCGTTCCTCAAGTAAGAAATTATATTCAACTTTGGAGCAACTTAAAAACAGGAACAGTTGTGCACCTACAAGTACATTTTTTTGAAGTTTATTTATTTTGAAAGAGAGAGCAGGAGAGAGGCAGAGAGAGAGGGAGAGAGAGAATCCCAAGCAGGCTCCACACTGTTAGTGCAGAGCCCTATGCAGGGCTCCAACTCACGAACCATGAGATCATGACCTGAGCAGAGATCAAGAGTCGGATACTCAACAGACTGAGCCACCCAGGTGCCCCACAAGTACATTTTTTTAAGATTTAAATTACATATTTTTTTAACTGTGGAAAATACAGAAAAGCAAAAAAGAAGAAAATGAAAATTATTTTTAATCCCACCCCTAGAGAAAATGCTACTAATATTATGCATCATGTTTCCAATCTTTTATACATATACATAATACACCATACATATGTAAATATGTAATATATATATACATTTTTACCAATAGTAAGTTTTGTGAGAATGGTTTTGTGGTCTGCTTTGTTAACCTAATATTTTCCTTTTTTTAAATTTTTTTTTTTTACGTTTATTTATTTTTGAGATAGAGACAGAGCATGAACAGGGGAGGGTCAGAGAGAGGGAGACACAGAATCCAAAGCAGGCTCCAGTCTCCGAGCTGTCAGCACAGAGCCTGACACGGGGCTTGCACTCACGGACCGCGCTGAAGTCGGATGCTTAACCAACTAAGCCACCCAGGAGCCCCTAACCTAATATTTTCCATATCATTTCATATCCTCCTGCCAAAAGTAATTAATCAGTTACCTAACCAACTTCAGATTTTTGGACATTTATATTGCTTCAAATTTTTGAAATAATAAGTAATACTGTGATGAACATATTTGTAAGCATGTATGATTTTTTTCTTATGACAAATTCTTAGAGATGGAACTTTAAACCACAGGACACACAAAGTTCCAGGACTTTTGACCCAGCTGCCAAGTTATTTTCTGTGTTCCTTGTCCCAATTTACATCACTCTCCTCTGATCCCTCCTCTAGGAGACTGATGTGCCCCCATTCAAGGGACAGATTACATACAAAAAAAAAAAAAGCTGACCAATATTAATTATAGGTCAAAATTACTGGAGTGGTTAAAAGGTTTTGCTTTTTACACATTTAGTCTTTTCTTTTGTGAATGGATTGTTGATTTGTCCATTATTTTCATTGCTTCTTTGACTTACTGACTTGTGTGTGCAGCTTATAAATATTAACCCTGCATCATATGTGTTATAAATGTGTTTCAGATAATTTTCTCAATTCGCACTTGTCTTTTCAAGTGGTTCCTGATATTTTCTGGTACACACATTCGGAATATGTCTAAGGACAGTCTAGCAATCTTTAGCTTTCTGTGTGCTCTTTTTCTTGTTATGCTTATAAAGGTTTCCTTCCCTCAAACCAAGATTACATATATATTTGCCTTTATTTTCTTCAAATACTTATGGTTTCACTTAAAAAATTTTATTGTGGTAAAATTATACATAATAAAATTTACCATTCTAATTATTTTTAAGTGTACAATTCAATGGCCTCAAGTACATTCACAGTATTCTACAACCATCATCACTCTACATTTCTAGAAGTTTTTCATCATCCCAAACAGAAACTCTGTACCCATTAAACAATAATTCCCCATTTCTCCCTTCCCCAACCCCTAGTAATTTCAATTATACTTTCTTTCTCCGTGCATTTTCCTTTTCTAGATACCTCATGTAAGTGGAACTATGCAACATTTGCCCTTTGGGGTCTTGTTTATTTCACTTAGCAGAATATTTTCAAGGTTAATCCGTGTTATAGCACGTATCAGAATTTTCTTCCTTTTTAAGGCTGAATAACACTCCATTGTGTATATATTATTGTTTCATTTTTATGCATTATGTTCTAATCTACATAAACACTATTTTTATACAAAATATTAGGTGAATACCTAAACTAACTTGCTAAATAAATAGCTTATCATGTTCCCCAATGTTTTGAAATTCTAACTTTATCTTATACTAATCACATGCATTCTCAAAAAGGACAATATCACCCCAAGGAGTTCAAAATTGGTTCTTGGGATACAAAAGAAAAATCCTACTCTTTGTATATATAAATCACAGATATACATGCAGTTCATGAAGAGATTCATATTATATTTATGGTGTTAAAATTTTACGGGAGGTGATGATCAGGGGGAAAAGCCTGAAAAGGCTCCTTTAGGGATAATAACTGAAAAAAAAAAAGTTTGAAACCCTTCCCTGTGCTACATTTCTACACTTATTTGTATGTTTTCCTGAATTTACTTTGCTCCATTTATGTGCCTGCCCCTGGACCAGAAATACTGCATTCTGTTGTTCTTATAATTCTGTTTATTTTCTTCCCAGAAAGTATGAGAATCTGAAGCCACCATGTTCATTTACTTGCTTCCCTGTCTATGGCCTGTCTCCTTGGACTATGGTGACAGCCCCATGGGATCTGGGACCTTGTCCCATTCATCACTGCAGCCCTGTATTTTAAATGGTACCTGGCAGAAGGTGCCCACTAAATACTTTTTGGTTGAATCAATAAATTTGTGTATGTAGTAGGCCAAATCCTAATTGCTCTTTTTCTTCAAAATTTTGGCTATTCTTGGGGCACCTGGGTGGCTCAGTCGGTTAAGCGTCTGACTTCGGCTCAGGTCACGATCTCACGGTTCATGCGTTTGAGCCCCACATTGGGCTCTGTGCTGACAGCTTGGAGCCTGGACCCTGCTTCTGATTCTGTCTCTCCCTCTCTCTCTGCCCCTCCCCTGCTCATGCTGTCTTTCTCTGTCTCTCACAAATAAATAAATGTAAAAAAAAAAAAAATTAAAAAAAATTTTTTTGGCTATTCTCACCTGCTCACTCTTGGAAATAAGCTTCAGAATCATTCTAATAAGCTATACAAAATTAAAATGCTACCAACTGTCCCCACCCCCCAGAAGGTGGAGCTTCTTGTGGTAGAGACTTAGGGACTCTATTCCAAGGAACAGAGTGTTGAAAGTGGAAAATGGTAACTTTGTAGCCAAGGAATCTGGCAGAAACCATCTTAACCGAGGGACAGAAGTTACCATCACCATGTGTGTATCACATAGTTGGATATTAGGTGATGAGAGAGGCACTTCCCCTCTGTCCTGGTCTCCTTCAAAACCTATCACCCCCCTCTCATCATGAGAAAACACCAGACAAACCCAAATTCACAGTATTCTACAAAATAGTTGACTAATACCCTTCAAAACTGTCAGGTCATAAAAAACAAGGAAAAACTGAAGTATGTCATAGTTCACAGGAGACTAAGGAAACATGATGAGCAAATGTGGAATCCTGGATTAGCTCCTGGAACATTAGTGGGAAGACCTCTTTGGTTTTTCAGATGTAAGGCATATATTTGAAATTATTATAATTATTCCTTCGAATATCTATCATTATTTAGCTAGAAAATCTAGAACAAGATGTCTGATTTATCTTAAGAAATTTTGAAACATTATTTCCATAATAATAGTGTTAAACTTCAGAAATGATGTTGAATTTGATCAAATACCTTTTTAGAAAATATTAAGATGCTCATATTTTTTGCACTGCAGGTGTAATTTTTTTATTGTTATTAAAATATCCCTGTATCCCTAAAATAACTCCTTCTAGGTGTAGTATATAATTCTTCGTAAAATACTAGAATTGATTTGTAAATATTTTATTTAGGATTTTAGCATCATTATTTAGCAGCAGCCAAGCCTGATCGCCCTACACAATGCGACCAGAGCCGTTGGGTGGTGAGTGGAAGTTGGGAACAGTACCGGGGTAAGCCGGAAAAGTCAGCTGGGAGTCACCGCGGCGCTAAAGTAACGCGGGATACAAGCCTGCGGACGGAGCCCTAGACCTAGAGCGCCCCGGGCTGCACCGGAAGTGACGTCACCGAGCCGGCGTCCCTCTCAGCCAATGGCCCCGGAATGCGCCGTCCGACGGTAACCCGCGCGGCACCTGAGGGGTAAAGGCGGACTGCCCATAAGACGCAAGAAGAACCATCCTTCCACCTTATTACACGAGTTACCAAGGCAGTCTAGTCAGAGACGAGCATCTCTTCCCGCTTCCGTGCCGCCAGTTAACTTTGCTCAGTGTCACCGTGTTTTCAACCTGAGGGCCCCCTCACGCCCTGCAGCTGCCCTCACTAAATATGGCTGACTGGCGGAGCATGAAAGCCGGAAGCGGGTGGGATGGGGAGAGCCGGCCGAGGGCGTGTCGGGGAGAGCCGGCCGAGGGCGTGTCGGGGTGTGGCCTGGCTACGGAGAGCTTGGGAGGGGCGTGGCCATCCGCCCCACCTGGGTTTGCCGTCAAAGGTTAACTGTAGCCATCCGCATTCCTGCGGTCTACTGGGGGGCGCGTCACCAGTGGCCCCGCCCCCGCCCAGATTTCTCGCTCTTGGGAGGTACCCGCTGAGTCTCTGGGATTTGGCCAGAGTTGGCTGCGGACTTCCAGTGCCTCGACGGTGTTTAGTGGAGATGGAGGGCGCCCAGGAGAACCCCGCAGAGTCTAGCTCCTCGGTCCTCAGGTCCGAAGAGGCTGCCAGGGGCCCCGAGGTGTTGCCTCCGGAGGAGTCGGAGAGCTGCTCCCGTTCCCTGGAGGCGGCCCCCAAGAAACTCTGTGGTTATTTAAATAAATTTGGCGGCAAAGGGCCCATCCGGGGTTGGAAATCCCGCTGGTTCTTCTACGACGAGAAGAAACGTCGCCTGTATTATTCACGGACCGCGCAGGATGCCAATCCCTTGGACAGCATCGACCTCTCCAGTGCGGTCTTTGACTGCAAGGCAGACGCCGAGGAGGGGACTTTTGAAATCAAGACTCCCAGCCGGATTATTACCCTGAAGGTAAATGGGGCAGGTTTTTTTTTTTCCTTTTAAAGCCGGGATGAGTTCCCAGGGCACAGCCTGGCTCGTGTGGGTGGTCACAGTAAATTTACTGGAACGAGTATTACAGACTCTGATCTCCTCCAGTGAACCGTGGGTGCCCAGGATTTAGTGCATTCGAAGACGCATTTGCACCCATTTTCTCATTGAGCTCCCATAACAGGCAGGAATGATGTACCCACATTAGAATCAAGAAACAGAGTCTTGGAGAGATGAAGTAACCAGCCAGTTACTTCAGAGGTCAGGCATCTAGTGAGTGGTGTAACCCACAGTTGAAATCCCTTAGTCTTTGTACCTCTCAGTACTGTTTCAAAACTTTTACTTTTTGGTGTGCCTTAACAATGCAGTTACATTAACTTTCTTACTTGGGGCCGAAGGATAGTAAAGATATGAGCTGTGCAGTCCTCTCAAGACCAGGACTCTGAATCACTTTTCTTGATATTTTGGCAGAGGGAATTGAATGCTGAGCAAACATTGGCAGGGATTGGGAGATAAAATACTTAGGTTTCACTGATCAGCCTGGAATGTTCATAGAGGCTTATCTCAATGTGTTTCACCATTAGTAGGTTTTGTTTTATTATCATCTTTAACTGAGAATGCCTGAAACAGTGGTAAGGCCACATGCTTTGAAATCAGACAGGCTTGGATTCAAATTTTACATCAGCTACTATTAACTAGCTGTGTAACCCTGGGCTAGTTACTTTATCTCCCAGAATCTAGGTAGTTTGTGAGATTTAAAACAAGATATGTAAGCATCCAGGACCTACAAATTGTTGAATTAATCCCAGCATCTAGAATACAGCCTAGCACCGAGTGGGTGCTCCGTAAATGTTTGTTTAATGAACCCACATGGTAATAGAACTGAGGCCCTAATGTTCATTTCCGGAGGAGTTGCCCCAGAACTTAAGTGGAAAGACAGATCTGGGTTAAGAATTCCAGGATTCACACGCCCCAGAGAAGAGTGTGCCAGGAGACAGCCTCCCTAACCCCACCCCGTCTTCCTGCTCCTCGACCCCCACTTCCAGCCAACTGGAAATCTACTGAGCGCCCTGTATGTAGCCCACAGCTTCAGTTCCCCTTTAATGGCTGGGCCTGGCCAGTGACCAGGCTGGGAAAATCAGACAAAATAATGCAAACCAGGAATTCCAGGCCAGGGAAGGCAGGCATTTTAGAGATCAGGTGGTTTACGGGTCATGTGTTTCCTCCCACAGGCTAACTGCTGTCTACAGAGTCTTGAACACATGGCTTTTACTGTCCCATTGATCTATGTGTGTGCCTGGCTCGGTGCTAAGCACCAGGGTATGGAGCCAAATCAGACCTGCCCCCTGGTTCTCAAACAGCTTAAGGTCTGGTGAGAGAACTCACAGGGGGCCTGGCACACACATGAAATGTTCCTTAGAGATGCCCTGATAAGTCTGTACCAGACAAGTATGGTGAACAGGAGGGTCAGTTCCACTGAGTGGAAGGGTCCATCCAGGAGCGCAGCACAGAGGGGATGACATCTGAGTCCTGAAAAAGGGATTCGGTTTTCTATGAACAGACAAGAGGAAGAAGGGCATTCCTGGCCGAGAGAGCCCCAGGAGCAAAGACAAGAAACAGGATACAGCCCAGAGTGTCCAGGCAGATCACAGGAGCCTGGGGTACAGAGGGGCCCAAAAGATGGAGTGGGAGAGTGGAGGCCCAAGTGTGGAGCATTTGTGAGGTAGGCCTGGGAGCTTGGACTTTGTCCTGTGGGTTGTGGGAGATTGTTGAAGAACTTTAAGCAAGGAAGCCCTGCGAGATTAGAATGTTTAGAAGGTTCCGTGTGGCTGTTGGGTAGAGAAAAAATGAGAAGGCAAGGTTGCTGAGCAGGGAGTCCATCTGGAGGTGATTGAGAGAGAATGGTGGCTGAGCTAGAGCTGTGACAGGGGAGGAAGACCGATGGGGGTGACTAGGGATGTGAGGGAGGAGGAACGCAAGGGAGGGGTGGCTGACTGCTTAGTCGGGCCAGCCACGACCTAGGGAACCCAGGCTGGGGAGGCCTTAGGACACCCCTTTGGTAGACTCTTAAGTTCTAAGAGGATGGGGCCATGACGTGAATAGTAGGTGCTCAATATACACTTGTCCAGTGAATTACTAAAATGAGGTATTTGGGTATGGGCTGGGAGCTTGTCAGCACAGGGTCATGGTGAAGCCCTGGGTAGCACTGAGGTCTCTTAGGGAGAGTGTATGGAAAGAGAAGACTGGTAGGCATCATTTTATCTCATGTGGCACCTCCTGACAGGCCCAGGTCCTCTCTCATGGAGCCCCTGGCCTCATGCACACATCATCTGTGGATCACTTAGAAGGGGGAGCTTTGCCCTGGTTGCCCATAGCCTGCTGCCTGCTGGTATTCTCACCTGGCCTTGATTGTGGGCGACTCTGTGAAGTTCACCATCCACTCCCAGCGAGCTGCCCGGCTGCTGTGGCCCAGGTGATCCCAGCCCTTCTCTGTGTAAGCCACAGTCCCCTGGCCATAAATTGCCACAAAGCTCTGGTCTAAAGGGGGAGACCCGGGTTCTGGGACCAGCTCTACCACCACCTGCCTGGGCAACTTCAGAGCCTTAGTTTCTCCATCTGTTGAAGGCTGATCACTCCTGCCCTGCCTCCCTCCTGGAGGATCCAACAATGTAATAGATGTGAAAGTAGGTATTTGGACCATCCAGTGCTGGGAAACGAATGACCAGTATCAACCATTACCTTGTTTGGGGTGCCTGGAGGGTGCCACTATGTTGTTACTGTGTGCATATGGCTTTCTAGTCCCCAACCAAATCCATGATTTCAGTGCATCCCCAAAGCAGAGGAAGGATTCTCTCTGTTCCATAAAAAGTCAGTCTTTTAGGATTCTTGGACCCAATTCAAACATGGGGCATGGATCCCCCCACAACACCAAGCAATTCGCAGGCACCAGCTGGTGTCCAAGAATTCAACTTAATTCTAACACTGTCTACCTGGAGACAGCATCAGATTCCATGGGTTAAGGGCTCAGTCCTACGAGACTTCCCACCTCACTTCCACACCTCACTTCAGATGCCAGTCACAAGCCCCAGGCTGTTACTTGTGCTGCTGACAGCAGGCTACAAATTGGAGTTTCCAGTGACCTCCTCCTTAGGTTTGATTATTTTGCTAGAGGGGCTCCCAGAACCCCCAGGGTAACACTTATGTTTACCAGTTTATTAAAGGATATGATAAAGGATACCAATCAATAGCCAGATGAAGAAGTGTATTGGGCAAGGTATGGGGAAGGGGTAGGAGCTTCCATGCCCTCTCCAGCTATGCCACTCTCCCCACATCTCCATGTTCACCAACTCAAAAGCTCTCCAAACCCAGTCCTTTGGGTTTTTATGGAGGCTTCATTACATAGTCATGACTGACTAAGTCATTGGCTATTCTCTGGTTCAGCCTCTTTCTTTCTGGGGGATAGGGGTGGGACTGAAAGTTCCAAGCCTTGGGGCACTTCAGGGTGGCTCAATGGATTAAGCATCTGATTCTTGATCTCGGCTCAGGTCTTGATCTCAGGGTCCTGAGTTCAAGGTCTGAGTTGGGCTCTATGCAGGGTATAAAACCTACTGAAAGTTCCAAGCCTCTAATCACATGTTTGGTTCTCCTGGCAACCAGCCCCCCTCATTAGGTTCCCTAAGGGCTTTCTAAGAGTTAACGTATGAACACAACAAAAGTCAGCTTTATCGCCCTTATCCCAGGAAGTTCCAAGGGCTTTAGGAGCTGTGAGCCAGAAACCATGGACAAAGATCAAATACATATGAGAAATATATCTGGGTGATTTGAATGATCAAATATATGTTTCTTATAAATCGCAATATCACAGTCAGTTAAGACATTGCAATGTTGCACAGTGAGGTGCTGGGGCCCCACTCAGGTCAGAATTTCAAAGTTCTTTCCCTCTCTTATCCCCTCCAAATTCCTTTGTCCAGTGAGCACATTTTGAGCACCTCCAGTGTGTCTGGTACTATGCTGGGCATTTCACTTCCCTTACCTCATTTCATTCTCATAACTGCCCCAGGACATGAATGGTATCTTCACCATAGTACAGATGGGAAAACTGAGACCCAGAAAGGTTAAGGAACCTCTAAGTTTGGGACTGATGCCTGATTCTCTTCTGTGGCCAAGAAGCAGGTGGTGTTTCAGAAGCAGCCACCCATCTGCAGTGATAGTTGTTTTCCCTGGGAGGGAGAGAGTCACTAAGCCTCCCGTGACCTTCCTGCACCCCACACCCAGTGCCACGCATAGGGCACAGGGCCATACCAATTAACCCCTGTGCTTCTCAGGCCGCCACCAAGCAAGTGATGCTGTACTGGCTGCAGCAGCTGCAGATGAAGCGCTGGGAGTTCCACAACAGCCCGCCTGCACCTCCCGTCGCCCCTGATGCCACCCTGGCTGGGAATGGGCCCGCCCTGCGCCTCGAGCTAGGTACCCAATGGGTTCGCCTCCTGCACACACACCCAGGGGTCTTGGTGACCAAGCGTTTCCCCTCCTGTTGGGAGTGAGTGGGAGGAGCCTCTGGTAAAGAAGCAAAGAGCCAGGGATGTGACTCAGGATCAGTTAGGGCACGGTGTAGTGTCAAGGGCAAGAATACGGGCCCTGAGGCCAGGACGTCTGGGTTCAAATCCTAATCCTGTGTGGTCTTAAAAGTCAGTTGCTTGATCTTCCTGAGCTTCCGTTTCCTTCCGTATAAAATGAGCGTGATAAACTATACCTACTTCTTAGGGTTGTTATGAGAATCAAATGAATCCATACACCTTAAGTGGTTGGAAGCATGCCGCACATTGTCAGAGCGCAGTAAGCGTCAGCTACGGTTACAATGACCTCCATGGGAAGGTCCAAAGAAATGAGACTCTCACGGGGTTGCTGTGCAGAAGGGTAATGAGAACACGCAGTTATTGTTGCTGCCTCCTACGCAAATGCTTCTGTGTGTGCGTTGGGTAGGTCAGTGATTTTACCCGTAGTATTCCCTTAAGGCAGAATCCTTCACCTCCACGCGGCCTACAAAGGAAGTTGCTTGATCCCAAATCCTAGAACATCCAAGTATGGAGGAGTCCTGGAGATCACACCCTCCCACCCCCACGCTGCAGCCAGCCATATGGTTGGCAGGTAGAGAATCAGGACAGACCACCCCCAGCTGCCCCTGTAAGGGCTCGGAGCCTTGTCCCAGCTCAGAGCTGCAGCATGTCTGTAACGCCTCATCCTCGGTTAGCAGGGAGACCGAATAGGCGAGGGGACGACTTGTAGCCAGGCACCTCTAGAACTCTGTACCCATGTGTTTTCTGTGTCCCAAACCGAGCTCTTCTGCCCTTGACCATCTGCTCCCCCAGTTTCTTTCCCATCGTTAAATGGCCTTTTATTCACCCGGCTGTCGGGTAACAGGGCGCTGCCCTCACCCCTTCGGCAGTCTGGGCTGGCCAGGCCGTGTTGGCCGTGTCTGCCCTCTGGCGTCCGCACCAGGCCGGCCCCTCCTCGCTGCTGTACCTTGGCTCTGGCCTCATGGCCCCTGGCTGGAAAACCACAGTAGCCTCCTCACCCGTGCCCGTGAACCGGCCCGCCACCTCAGACCCATCCTCCCCACTGCAGGCCGAGCGGACTTTCTAAAGTGAGCGCTGGAGCCCCACCCACCCGTGACCGAGGCCCCGCTTTTTAGCCCGGTGCCCAGGGCTCATCCTCCTTCGGCTCACCTCTGCCTGCTCCCCCAGTGCCCGCCTCACGCCGTGTGCGCTTCAGCAGCACCAGAAGCTTGTCTGCCTGGCGAATTCCCGCTTATTCTTCATAGCCACGCTCCAGTGTCGCCTCCTACTCCTGCCAGGCTCCCCTTGGAAGCCTCCCAGTGCTATGCGGGCTGGACTCTGTATGAGCCCTCGACGCTTTTTTCGCATGGTTCTAACAAGGCCTGTCACGCTGTGTTCTCCTCACAGCATCCTTGTCGGTCCCTGCCCTCGGGTGGGGACCGTATCTTTGTCACTTGTGTCCCAGTACCGGGTGCCCTACCTGGCACATTGGATATTTGTGAGCGATTGCATTGGATTCTATAATTAAATGAGGAAAGGAAGGTAAAGCCCTTAGACTAATGCCAGGCACACAGTAAGTGCTCAATACATAGTAACTGTTCTAGTAACTTGTTGTTATATGTGTATGTGTACATTACTACTCTTAACATAACTGTTCTTTTCAGTTGTTAATAGTAATTATCAGTCATTTCTTCCAAGAATCTTCTGGGTGTTTCATGTGAGTAAGGGCTTTCTCTGGGGAAGGGTTTGTTTGTGCGTCTGCACTTGCAACCCACCCTCTCTCCACCAGAGAGCCAGACAGCCCTGCCTGGTGTGGGAAACTGCAGCCTAATTTGGCACAATTGGCCGAGATCAGCCTCGGATTTGCAGTGACAAGAAACCCTCCTGATGACAGAATTCTGGTGTGTCCGGAACTGAAATTGGAACTGAAATGGCTTTGGGATCCCACAGGTTCTTCTGCTGTGCTGAATCCTTTCCAGGTTCTTGAATTCTGTGGCTTTGGTTTAGTACATTTAGTGAGCCTCTCCGGGGCCAGCTCCTACTGGAGACGTGGCCGGGGGCCGGGGGGTGGAGGAGGGAGAGAGCAGTTGTCATAATGACCAGGACACCAGTCTCCCAAGGAGGACCCTGGTAGGAGATGCAGGAAGCTGGGATGTGGGCCTTCACCCTCCAGATCATGTCCCCTGCGAACCTTTCCCGGCCCACCCAGAAGGACATTTGTGGAGTTGTGAGCGACCTGGATTTGCTGTCTGGAGCAGGTTGCCCCACAGCCAGTCCCCACCCTTTCTGGGAGGAAGCAGAGCCGGCTCCGGGACACTGAAAGCCAACTGACTCACATCTGCCTTTGAGTCACAGACACTTCATCTGGTAAAAAGTGTCCTATCACTGCTGTTGAGCAATCTGCAAGGCACGTTGTGTGCAGCTTTTAAGCATTTACACCTTTATTTTATGCTTTACCTAAACGTTGGTCTCCACAAGAGCTGAGAAAGATCAAGGGCAAACCAGCAGATTAATGATAATATGTTGCCAAAGTAGGACACGATTTACACAAAATAGCATTTAGGTAAGAATATATTGTTGTAAAAATATGCATACCACTGACACTGTTTCTAACACATTACGTGCTTCTTTCATGTCATCTAATCCTCACATCAATCTTATGAAGTAGTGTCGTACCCATTTTACAGAAGAAGAAACTGAGACCCCCAGAGGCCAGTGGACCTACCTGGTCAAGGTAGCAGAGCAAGAAAATGTCCGCACTGAAATTTGAACCCGAATCTGCAGGCTCATAACCCCCTCCTTATGCTGAGGAGGCCACCGCCATGTCCAGGGCCCTGCAGGGAAGTGACTGGCTGGCCCAGGCCCTTTGGTTGGTCAATGACTTCCTACTGGTTGTGGAGCAGCCCCTGCAGCTCAGGCAAAGCGTTCGGATGAACGCTGCTGAGAATTCCTTGTGCGGCCTTGGAGGGAGGCCCAGAGGCCCCAGACCAATCCTCTTACCCACGGGAAGTGCTAACCTTCACTGTGACATCACTGTCACGTGCCACCCATCTCTCAAACACCTCCTCGCGCTGGGGGCCTTCCCACTGGGCCTTCCCGGGCAGCCCCTCTCATCTGGGAACCGTCCGCCTGCCACAAAACCTGCTCTGACAAGCCACGTGGTTTTAGTGGACAAGCAAGGAACTGTGTTTGAGTGCATGACTCTGCTACCGGCTGTGTGACCCTGGCCACGAAAATCCCCCTGAGCCACTGTTTCCTCACCGGCGAATCCAGCCAGTGGGTGACATTCACCCCCAAGGCTTAGTTCGTGTGGCCTCAGGGTGGATTTAGGGCCAAAGGTGGACATTAAAGGAGAACAGATATTGGCAGTTAGGGAAGTACCTGCCAAGACATTAAAAATCTTAGGCAAATTGTACATTTTTTGTTTCTTCTGCATGAGGGAGGATAACGATGGTTAAAGTATTGATAAACAAGAAAACCGTAATTATTTTGAATCAGCTCAAAGTCTGGATTAAAGACTACTTTTGAAAGATGCAAGTCCACAGAATGGGGCTTTTATGGTTTCCTAAATATTTTGATATACTTTACCTCTGGAGGAGACAGGATGGAGAGTATCCTTCCCATTTTAAAAATGTGGAACCATGTGGCGCCCGAGTGGCTCAGTCAGTTGAGCATCTGACTTCAGCCCAGGTCATGATCTCATCGTTTGTGGGTTCGAGCCCCGCATCCAGCTCTCTGCTGACTGCTCAGAGCCTGGAGCCTGCTTCGGATTCTGTGTCTGCCCCTCCCCAGCTTGCTCGCTCTCTCTGTCTCTCAAAAATAAATACACATTAAAAAAAAATTTTTTTTTTTAATTTAAAAATGTGGAACCTGGGGCCAGAAGAGAAAATGCGATTTCCAGTCTGGTCACAGCACCCTTCTAACAGAAACGTGGATTGGCTTCGGTTCTTCCAACACCACAGCTGTAACCCAGGTTCTTTGGAGCTTTTGCTGAAACCCTCAGGGGTCCCGTGGGTCCAGCCAGATGAGATCCCCTATTAGCCCCCTCCCGCCCATTTGTCCTTCCCAGCCCCATCTCCTCTGTTCCCTCCTGGCATCCTCCTTCACTCCTTTAGCAGTTCAAAATCCTTTCCAGCCCTCTAGGCCCTGCTCCAGTGCCCTTCCTCCAGGAAGCCTTTCCTGACTTGCGGTGAAACAATCTGTCTTCATCTCCCAGAACTCGCCCGCACCTTGCCTGGCCTGCCCTCCAGCTTCTACTCACTTGGTCTTCCTGAAGTGCACACTTCTCCCTGCTCCTTAAGCTGGGAGCTTCCTAAGCCTTTGATTATCTAACTTTCTCCAGCTCCACCAGAAACCTCAGGGCAGATGCCAGAAGTGTTTGGTGAGAGAGTGAATTGAAGAGAGGGAGCTCAAAAGAATGACTTGGGCCAAGTCGTGGCCCATCTGCCGGATGTGACAGGGCCTATTAGGAATTAAATATATTGATTGCAAAGTCTGTTTGTGAGTAGATGGAACAGCTCCCCTGCCCCTGCGGTTGTAGTCAATGTTTTTGCACCTGCACCCTGTTTGAAAATGGAGTGCGAAGGTAAAATTCCTTCTTCCCCTACATTTCACCCTCTCAGTAAAAGGGCTCCGGTGGAAGGTGCCTGCTGCCCTCCATGTCTCAGGAGCTGCCTGATCCAGATCCTGCTGCCCAATAGGTGGTCTTAATCCTCCCCTGCTTTTTGTAACACTCAAAACTAACTTCTGAGTATTTCACCTCCTCTCTCTTATACTTCAAATAATGTTACCTTAGCCTCAAAACGTTCCTTAATGTTAAGTGTTTTGAAGCACGCACCGTATAAGAATCGTTGCAGACCATTTACAAAGAGTAGAAAAGTGGAAGAAAAAGTAGCCATAATCCTGTCACCCAGAGACAGCCAATGTTCACATTACATAATGACCCCCGCTTGCCTTTTATTTAAACGTATTTCAGATCATATAATAATACAAACACCCTACCTTGCTCTACGGTACTACGTATTGTGACCCTAGTGCCTCCATGTTATAAAATCTGTTTATAAACTTCTACTTTTGATGAGTATACATTATCTTTCTGTTTATAAAAAATAACGCATGTTTAGCATAGACAATTTGGGCAAAAACACGAAGCGATAATGAAGGCAGCCTGCTTCTGATCCCACCATGCACTTCTGACCTCAGAGTCACAGAGTGACTTTCTGTGAGACTTTCTCTACAGTTGCGATCATGATGCTCTAACCCAATTTTTTTACTAGCTGTTTTTATATCCCACACCTGTTCCTCATGATTTTAAGCATTCTTCATTAGTGTTGTTTTAAACGGCTGAGTAATATCCTATTTTCAGAAGGCATCATGATTTGTTTAACCCCTCCCCAGAACTTTACTTCTAGTTTGAGGGAGTTATTTCCAGTGTGAGGACAGACGGTGCCAGGATGAACCTCTTGGCTCATAAAGCTTTGTCTGCATGTCAGGTAACGTTTTTAGGGTAGATTCTCAGATGTAGAAGTATCAGCAGTTCTGCATATTTTAACGAGGTTTTCAGGAAGACTTTCTCAGTAAGATGCATCATTTTCCTGGAAGAACGTGTAATGAAAAGCCTGCCTCTTTGGCTGCTCTTAACCTGCCAAAGAAGGCTTGCTCAGGCAGCCCACTGACTCCCACCTGCTCCCAGTGGGAACCCAGCCCAGTGCGCCTCTGTCTCGTATGTACAAGTGCAGCGACCCACGTGGATGATTACCCTGTTTCTCTGTTCCACAGAGCAAGAGGAAGTGGAGCTGGAGGAGTTCCTGTGCCCTGTGCAAACGCCCCCTGGGCTCGTGGGTGTGGCAGCCGCCTTGCAGCCGGTGCCTGCCATGCCCTTAGCCCTTCAGAATATTTCCCTCAAGCATCTGGGAACCGAAATACAGTAAGTGCAGTGGGACCGAGGGGCCGGCCACGTTGCAGACAGCCCCTTCTTTGGAGCTTACAGTGATCTGGTGTGATCCCTGCAGGGATGTGGTCCTGGGGAGAGGGTGAGGGGCTTTATTTTTAATTCGTCACATCATTTCTTTAAAATACTACATTTGTGCTTCTGATTGTTAAAATAGTGCATATTCTTTGTAGGAAATTAGAAACATCTAGAAAGGTATAGGTTTTCAGTTACCCATGATCCTGCCTCCCAGACAGCATTCTTAGCATGTGGTATATCTCTTTCCTCTTCATTGTCGATACATGTATATGCATAACTGAGATCATATTGAATGTAATGTGATGATCGTGTCACAAGTGTCCTCATATGTGAAACGCATCAAGTTGTTAACTTTTTTTTTTCCAGAGTGATTGTATACGACCTACTTTTTAAAAATTTATTTAAGAGAGAATTTGCACATGCACAGCGGGGGAGGGTCAGAGAGAGAGAGGGAGAGAAGGAATCCCAAGCAGGCTCCGTGCTGCCAATGCAGAACCTGATGTGGAGCTTAAACTCACGAATCCATGAGATCATGACCTGAGTGGAAATCAAAAGTGGCATACTTAACTGACTGAGCCACCCAGACGCCCCTGCAAC
Organism: Acinonyx jubatus; assembly: GCF_027475565.1. Taxonomy (NCBI): domain Eukaryota; kingdom Metazoa; phylum Chordata; class Mammalia; order Carnivora; family Felidae; genus Acinonyx; species Acinonyx jubatus. Next base: position 33,321,898 of record NC_069391.1, read on the forward strand.
CTACTTTTTAAAAATTTTTTACCTGAGTTTCATTTTATTTTTCATCTCGATAAGTGTACTCTTTAATCTCCATCCCCTATTTCACCCATTCCCCTCCCCCCACCCCCCCGCTTCTCCCCTCTGGTAACCGTCAGTTTGTTTTCTATAGTTAACAGTCTATTTCTTGGTTTGTCTTTCTCTCTCTTTTTTCCCTTTGTTCATTTGTTTTGTTTCTTAAACATATGAGTGAAATCATATGGCATTTGTCTTTCTCTGACTGATTTATTTCACTTAGCATTATACTCTCTAGCTTCATCCATCTTATTGCAAATGGCAAGACTTCATTCTTCTTATGGCTGAATAATATTCCATTGTGTGTGTGTGTGTGTGTGTGTGTGTGTGTGTGTGTGTGTACCGCCTCTCATTTATCCATTCATCTATTGATGGATACTTGGTCTACTTTCGTAATTTGGTAAATAATGCTGCAATAAATATAGGGGTGCATGTATCCCTTTGAATTAATGTTTTTGTATTTTTTTGGGTAAATACCTAGTAGTGTGATTACTAGATTGTAGGGTAGTTCTATTTTTAATTTCTTGAGGAAACTCTATACTGTCTTCCACAGTGGCTGTACCGGTTTATATTCCCACCAGCAGCACAAGAGGGTTCCTTTTCTCCACATCCTCACCAACACTTATTTCTTGTGTTTTTTATTTTAGCCATTCTGACAGGCTTGTGAGGTGATATCTTATTGTAATTTTGATTTGCATTTCCCTGATAATCACTGATGTTGAGCATCTTTTCATGTGTCTGTTGGACATCTGGATGTCTTCTTTGGAGAAGTGTCATGTCTTCTGCCATTTTTAATAGGATTATTTGGTTTTGGGGTATTGAGTTGTATCTGTTCTTTATATGTTTTGGATACCAATCCTTTATTGGATATGCCATTTGCAAGTATCTTCTCAAGTACCTTCCATAGGTTGCCTTTTAGTTTTGTTGATTGTTTCCTTCACTGTGCAGAAGCTTTTTGTCTTGGTATAGTACCAATAGTTTATTTTTGCTTTTATTTCCCTTGCCTCAGGAGACATATCTAGAGAAATGTTGTTACAGCCAATGTCAGAGAGATTACTGCTTGTGCTCTCTTCAAGGATTTTTATGGTTTCAGGTCTCACATTTAGGTCTTTAATTCAGTGATCTAGTTTCATTCCTTGACATGTAGCAGTACAGTTTTTCCAACTATTTGTTGAACAGACTGTCTTTTTCCCATTGTATACTCATTCATTCTTTGTTGAAGATTAATTGACCATATAACTGTGGGTTTCTTTCTGGGTTTTCTATTCTGTTCCATTGATCTATGTGTCTATTTTTATGCCAGTACCATACTGTTTTAATTTTTGCCACTTTGTAATAAAACTTGAAGTCTGGAATTTCATATCTTTAGTTTTTTTTAATTCAATTTTAATATGTTTAATTTACTGTATGTTGATCATTTCTCAGCTACTTTTTCATTTATTATTCATGTATTGTATATACAATTTCCCGCTAGCAGGATTTGATTTACATAGTTTTTAAGAAGATAGTAATATGGCCTGAACTTTAGAGGCTGACTGCATGGATTTGTATCCTGGCTCCACCAGTCATGGGCTGTGCTGTCCTAAGCATCTTGTTTGATTTCTCTGTTTCACTTAAGTTGTTAGTAAAACTGAATACAATAGTGCTTGCCCTACAAGATTAGTGTGGGAGTTAAATGGGTTAATGCATGCAAACTGCTTTAGAACTGTGCTTAGTACTTTATAAATATTGTTTGCTGCTGTCATAGACTCTGGGTCTAAAGTTCTCTCTTGTCTAGCAAAAAAGCAGGATGTAGGATTAAAGTGAGAGGTGGCTAATGTCTGGGAAAAGACAAGAGCCCCGAGTAAGGGTCCTTGCCCCGTTTTTATTAGGATCAGAAGGCTTACAAACATGGCGATGGACGTGCACAAAGGGACAATAACTTGTGGACATGAGGGAAAGGGAGTCTTGAGGATATTTGGGGTGAGGGGTTTGGGTTAATACAAAACAAAATCTGGGTACCAGGAGGAAGGTTGTTTACAGCAGACAGGAGGGTGCACCTCTGTTTATCTTAGCCTAGGGGATGAGACAAGTAGGGGGAGTAACCTCAGGGTTAGTAAGGTACTTCTTTTGTTAACCATCTCCATTCTGGGCTGCTTTGTCTGCAACGCAGTGGTCCATAGTCCAATTCACCGATTTACCTAACTGGCCCTGTTCTCCCGTGAAAGCAGCTTTTCTGCTATAGTACTAAATTGGGGTGCTTCCACCCTGAATATCTAATCTTGTTTATTTCATATACCTATGTATTGGGCATCTTTGCACCATTCCTATTTTAGGCCTTTGCCTCTCCCTCTCTATTCTGGGGGCTCTGCACCCCCTGTCTATTTTGGGGTACCTTTGCACCTTCCTATTCCTGGCACCTTTGCACCTTCCTATTCTCGGGGTGCGTTTACACCTTCCTATTCTTGGGGTGCCAGTCTGATTTGCCCAAACTCAGGATTGAGCGTTTTATGACTTTGTATTTCTTTATGTCTTGTTAACCCATTGGTGTAAGCCCAAGGAATTCCTAAGCTTATCCCCTACATGCTGCTATTATCATTTATCTAACCAAAGAGAAGGAAGCTTTTGGGAATTCATACTGTATCCAATACTGATCTGTTGTGGTGCTTATTTTCTGTGTGGACTTCAGACAGACAGGGATGTCTTAGGAAGCAGACTAGATTGTTCCCTGGTCTTGGATTAGAGACCCCTGGCTCTGTGTGGCTCCTTTACAGAATTTCCCTGTCGGCTTCAGCGTTTGAATTCGCTCAAGTAACTAGGAGTGTAGTGATACTGATCCCAGGACAGAAGCAGGTTTTAGGGGAAAGACGGTAAGTGTCCTCTAGGCCTGCTGGCTGGAGGTAAAAGTGGCCCAAGAGACATTTGGATGGAAGGAGCTGGAAACTCAGGAGAGAGATATCAGCTTCAGAGAGAGACTTAAGAGGTGGCATGGGTGAGCCCCCTGGTGTGAGTAGACAAAGAAGGTGGCCTGCAGGGGATTTTCCCTCAAGGGGAGCTGGAGGGAACTGGATGTGCTGGGAGCCTGCTGGGGGGTCGGGGAGGGGTGGCGAGAAGTCCAGCCATCCAGCCAGGGTGTATCCAGGGGGGTCTCACCAAGCTTAAGCCAGATCAGTGCCTGATGAAGGCCACAAACAGCAGAAGTGGAAGAGAGAACATGCAGAGACAGAAGGGAAGGAAGTTTCAGAGGATCAGTTGGTGACTTCCGTCCTGACATTTGTAATAACCCACAGAAAACGTGAGGGAAAAGTGCAAGAAATGGGCTTCTTGCCCTGGGCTGTTGCGAGCCCCCATAAGATTCGGGTTGCGTTTGTCTCCCGCAGCCTGGGCCCTGGCTGTTCTTACAGCTTGCTGTGAGCTCTGCCATGAGCCCGAGTCATACTCTGGGAAAGGAAGTCAGGGTATTCCAGAGCGCTGTGCTAGGTGCGTGGCACTGGCTCTGAGTTGTCTGAACAAGCCTGTGAGGTGGTGTCAGAATGGCTAAGTTCTCAGACCATGGAGTTAGACGTCCAGGTCTAATGCTCAGTCCCTCCACTCACTGGCTCTATGATTTGGTTACTTATCCTTGCCAAATCTCATTTCTCCTCTCTCTACAATGGAGGTGGTACTAGTACTTCACTGGGCTGTGGGGAGGATTAAATGAGTTGAATTACTAGTGTTAGCTTAGCGTCTGGCCCATGGAAGGGTCCAGTCATTGTCTGTTGTGGACATGTTCCTCATCCCCATTGCAGACAAGGAAAGCCAGCCTCTGGGAGGATAAATGGCTTGCCCAAGGTTATCCTTCCAGAGCAAGTCTTTATGACCGCTCCGCCCATGCTGACCAGGCCCTTCAGACCTGGAGCTAATCCTACACAGAAAACGACCTATGAACTGCTCCATACAAGGTCAATAAATTTATGAAATGGAGATACCTCTTCCAAGTGCAATAGTTCGGCTAGGTAGTGGCCACCTGGGCTGTGTCAGTAGTTAATGAGCATCTATCTCCAGAGGTGATGTGTGCTAGAGCTTAGGAGGCCCTTTGCTGCCCCGGAGTCAGGGTTTCTGTACCCTCCCCTACCCCAGGAATGACTCTTGTGAGCCCCTAGACACATAGGGGAGGCAAGGGGACATGTAGGCAGCAATGATGGTCACCCACCCAGCGAGCGCCTCTGGCTATAGGAATGTGTTCCTGAGTCCTCTCCAATTGTGTGGCTGTGATTTGTGAGATGCATGTAATGGGGCTCAGCACAGGACCCAGCGCGAAGTGGTACTCAGTAAATAGTGCTCCTGAGGACCACCATTTTCTTTTTAATATGACCACTACCCTTTTATTTGTAGATGAGGAAAGTAAGAACTGGGAAGGGGAGGTGACTAGGTCAAAGAGTCAGAGGCATCTTACAATAGAATCTTAATAACAACAGACAAGAAGGCGCCTGGGTGACTCAGTCAGTTGGGCATCCAGCTCTTGATTTTGGCTCACACACTCTCAGTTTTTGGGTTCCAGCCCCTTGTCAGGTTCTGGGCTGATGATGCAGAGCCTGCTTGGGATCCTCTCTCTCCCTCTCTCTCTCTGTCCCTTTGCTCATGCTCTCTCTCACTCTCTCTCAAAATGAACAAATAAAACTTAATAATAATAATAATAATAATAATAATAATAATAATAATAACAACAACAACAACAGAGCAAAAGCAATCAAAGACCAAATTTCAAGTCAAGCATTTGGAATGCTGAGTTCTAATTTCTTCTTAGTTCTTAACAGATTGATTTTCCCTCCATCAGTCAGCTATACTCTCCATTAAAGTACAATTTTCTATCTTATTGTGGCCCCAACTATACCAAAAGACTGGATTTTGTTTTAAAAACAAATTTCAGATCAAATGATGGTTCTTTGAAAAGATCAACAAAATTGACAACCCTCTAGCCAGACAGACCAAGAAAAAGACATGAGACTAAAATTACTGAAGTCAGGATCAAAAGATGGAAGATTACTACCAAGCTAACAGAAATAAAAAACATTATAAAGGGATACTATGAACAGTTTTATGCCAACAAATGAAGAAAGGGACAAATTCTTAGAAAGACACAAATTACCAAAACCGATGCAAGAGGAAAGAGAAAATCTGAATAGACCTATACCATGTAAGCAGATTAAATTAATAATAATTAAAAAAAAAACTACCCCCCACCCATACAGACGAAAAACCCTAGGACCAGATAACTTCACTAGTGAATTCTACCAAACATTTAAAAAAAGAACCAATACCAATTCTTCACAAAATCTTCCTTCCAAAAAAGAAGAGGAGGGAACACTTCCCCAATTCATTCTGTCAGGCCAATATTATCTTGATACCAAAACCTAACAAAGATATGACAAGAAAAATTTTTGAATGCCCAAAACCTTCACCTAGAATTTCCTTGTGTTGATTTTGCCAGCAGGCATGTTTTTTCCTAACTCACCTCATCTTGGGACTCCCAGCTGTATGTAAGAATTTGAATTTCAACTCTGCACTCTAGGTCCAAATGCTTTCTTTCCTCTCGTGCAACAGCCAAGGTTCTAGGCATCTGGAATCAACAGTTGATCTATGAAAAACATCTTGTGGCCATGCGTGGTGATGGATCTTCAATAGACGTATCGTGGTGATAATTTCACACTAGATTGGATAAATCTGTCGTACACCTGAAATGAATGTTATGTGTCTGTCAGTTATATCTCAAAAAAACAAAACAGTTGACCCCAGAGCAAACTCATATCCTAAGTCAATTTTCATAGCAATAATGCTGCAAACACACTTCAGAATTCAGTGTCATATGATCATTTCTCACACATCTGGATTCAGCTGATACAGGCTAGGTTCACTTGGTCTTAACTCTAAGCTGTTGGTAAGATCTAGGTCTACTTCTCGTATTTCTTATCTGCCACAGACCAGCAGCTGCCTGAGACTCGTTCTTGAAGAGGACTAGCCCTATATGCAAGGACGTTTTAAGCCTATGTTTAGATCACATCTGCTAACCTCCCTTTGGCCAAAGCAAATCACATGCCTTGCCTGAGCCCACAGGAGAGGGAAGAAGTACTCTGCTCCTGCGGAGGTGGTGAGAAAGGAGTGAATGTTTGCTGAGGACTAATCTAATCTACATAGTCACCTTCTCACTTGAATTCACGTTTAGGCCCCAAGAATTTCCCTTCCTTTCTTGGAAATTTAGCTAAATGTTTTTGAAATATGCTTGGTGTTTACCTAGCATCTAGGTGTTTGTGAATAAGGGTTTTTCAGGGTAATTTTTCCATCTTACTGCTAGAAGTATATGTTGTACATAGAGATGACAGCAGAGCCAGGACTCCATCACAGATCTGTAGACCTTCATGTCCCCTTCTTTTTTGACCACGCTATTGCTGCCTTTTAAGTAAATGACCCCCTAGTGCATTGTTTTCAAACTGTGAGTTTTATAGCTCAGTACACATATATAGCTCAGTAAAACTTACAAACTCTTTCAAAGTGGGGTGCATTCTGATATTTTCCATTCCATATTTTAAATGCTGGTTATGATACTAAAATGATTTTATAATCTACTAATAGTTCAGAACCTGCCATTCAGAAACACTGACCTGGTGAACTCTTTTAATCATTTTCTCTTCCTTGTTAATTTTGGAATATGTTGGGGCACCTGGGTGGCTCAGTCAGTTAAGTGTCTGACTCTTGATTTCAGCTCAGGTCATGATCTCACAGTCATGGGACTGAGCCCCACATCAGGCTCTGTGCTGAGTGTGGAACCTGCTTGGGATTCTCTCTCTCTTCTCTCTCTCTGCCTCTCCCCTGCTCACATTCTCTCCCTCTCAAAAAAAAAAAATTTTTTTTTGGAATACATCTACTTTTGTATCTTTGCAAAGGGAAAATAAACTCAGTTGAATGTCCTTTTATCTGCCTCATTATGAGTTTTTCTGTGGCTGTGGTCCTAGGCCAGCCTTTGGTGCTACCTAGTTCCTTCCTACAAACCCAAGTGTATTGAGCCTGCACACTGGGCATGTGCAGCCCAGTACCAGGTGCCACAGACATGCAGGTAGGTTACTGTCTAGCTCTTGAAGAAATGACACCATTATTCAGCCTAGACAAGTACTTGGTCAAAGGGTAGCCCATTCACAAAGTGCAGTAAACTCCTTGGAGACCAGATGATTAGTGAAGGCCTCAAGGGAGAACAGATCTAAGTGGGGAAAGAGTGCAAGGGGAGAAGGATCCAGGAGCGGTTTGGAACTTTGCTCAGCAGAAGTAGGGAGCTACTGATGATTTTTGAGCAAGTAGTTATAAAACCAGATGAAAGTTTCAGGAAGTTCCTTTGGCAAGTTCATTCAGCACATGTACTGTAAGCGCCCTTAATGCTGCAGGCGCTATGCTAGGCATGCATGGGGGCGCCTGGGTGGCTCAGTCTGTTGAGCGTCTGACTCTTGATTTCAGCTCAGGTCATGATCTCACAGTTCGTGGGATCGAACCCCGTGTTGGGTTCTGCGCTGACAGTGCAGAGTCTCCTTGGGATTCTCTCTCTCTCTCCCTCTCTCTGCCCCTCCCCTTCCTGTGCCCCTCCCCTGCCCATATTCATGCACATGCACACGTGTGCTCTCTCTCTCTCCCAAACATAAATAAACTTAAAAAACACAAAATATTACAGGACACCTGGATGGCTCAGTCAGTTGAGTATCCTACTTTGGCTCAGGTCAAGATCTCATGGTTCATGAGTTTGAGCCCTGGGCTCTGTGCTGACAGCTCAGAGTCTGGAGCCTGCTTTGGATTCTGTGTCTCCCTCTCTCTCTGCCCCTCCCCTGCTCACGGTCTGTCTCTCTCTGTCTCTCAAAAATAAATAAACATTTAAAACACACACACACACAAACACAAAATATCTTAGTGAACAGAACAGGCAAACATCCCTGCACTCAAGAGAACTTACACTCCAGCAGTGGGTTTGGGGGTGGGGGAATCAAGCTTCTGTTATTAGCAATATCATGTGTGGAAGGCGGGAAGTACAATGAGAACGTGAAAAGACGGGCGAGGCGGGTGGGGAGCGCTCGGGCGGGATGCATCTTGCAGGGTGCCTGGAGTGTGGCAGACCGCTCCGGGCATGACTGGGGCTGAGGATGGCAGCCTCATGCTCCTCTGTTTTCCTTTCAGAAACACGATGTACAATATTCGGGGCAACAGGCAGGCCTCAGGAACAGGCCACGGACCTCCAGGGGAAGATTCTCCACTGAGCAGGGAACCTCCGAGGGCAGAGCAGCCTTTGCCCTCTGACCCCAGCACCCCAGGTGAGCTCTGCCCAGGTTTGAGCTGGGCCTTTAGAGGCCAAGCGAGTGCCCTCTTTCCTCCCCCAAAACCAACATCTACGCTTGTGTGTGTCCAATAGGACACTCTCCGGGTCACTCCTTGTTTCTATGGGTCTGGTAGCAGTGACTCCTTTTTTTAGTAATAGCGTTGTGGTAAAATATACATAAAATTTACCACATTAACCCATTTTAAGTGTATAGTGCAGTAGCATTAAGCACACTCGCGTCGACCACTGCCATCACCCACCTCCAGAACTCTTCCCCGTCTTCCCAAACTGACACTCCTGCAGTGATTCTTAAAGTAATGAAAATATCTCTCACTTCTTCTTTCTTACTTTTTTTAATTTATAAGGAAAGGATATGAAAATGCCTGTGTGGGCTGAGCAAAATCAGATCTCTGCCTGAAGAAGCAGAGCAGATGACCTCTGTGTGTCTATCCCGGCTCCTCCATAGCACTTAATTATTGCACAAAATGTGAGTGGCCCACACCGCCATGGGGGTTGGGCTTCTTTTGCAATTAGCATGGGTGCCCCCCCACCCAAGACATACTGTAACCTAGAAATGGAAGAAAACCAGCTGAGGCAGCCCTGTGGGGGCTTCTGGCAGGGGGGACCCCTGCCCTGTGGAGCAGTGCCTCCAGAGAAATCTCCCCTTTGGAGCAGCGTCTCGTGAGTCCGCGCAGGTCACGTGAACAGTCTGAGAGGGGACCGGTGCTCTCTCAAATCAACGGTAATAAAACCAGCACCCACATCTAGCACCTACTCTGTGCCAGGGCTACTCTAAGCACTTTTTTCCCTTTGGTAATGGTTTTATTAAGAGATAATTCACATATCAAACAATTCACCCATTCGAAGTATACAGTTCGCCATAATCTATTTTACTTTATTTTTTAAAGTTTATTTATTTATTTTGAAAGACAGACAGGAAGAGCATGAATGGGGAGGGACAGAGAGAGAGACAGAGAAAGAGAATCCCAAGCAGGCTCTGCACTGTCAGCATGGAGCTCGATGCTGGCCTCAAACCCATGAACCGTAAGATCATGACCTGAGTGGAACTCAAGAGTCAGAGGCCTCACTGACTGAGCCAGCCAGGCGCCCCTCACCATAATCAATTTTAGAGCATGCTTCTTATCCCAACAAGAAACCTTGCATTCTCCAGCTCTAGGCAACTACCGTTCCACTTTCTGTCTCTGTAGATTTGCCTGCTCTGGATCGTTCATATAAATGGAATCTGAAATATCTGGTCCTTCAGGACTGGCTCCTGTCACTTACCAGAATCTTCTTCCATGTGCACTGAGCACCTGCATTAACCTCTTTAACCCTTCCAACATCCTGAGTGGTTACTAGATACCATTGTTGTTCTCGTTTACTAAATGAGGGAACTGAGGATGGAAAAGTGGAGTGACTCACTCATGGCCGCATAATGGGTGCAGAACTAGGGTTCAGGTCCAGCACTCTGGCCCCATACCACCACCTCAAGCCTCATTTTCTAAAGCGGTGATTTTTCAGACTACATTTTTCTCGCCATGACTCCTTGACCCCCATAAACAAAATCTAATATACAATGCAGACCACAGCAGACTTGAGGCAGAGGTGGGAGTCTGGGCTCCCCTTGGCTCCCCGCCCGTCCCTCCCAGTCAGCTCTGCCACACTCCCATGAAATCCTACAGCACTGATTGAAAAACCACCCTCCTGGGCCTCATTTTCTCCAACTGTGAAATGGGCATAGTGACCCCTACCTTGCCTGCCCTCAGGGTGAGTGGGCAGTATTGTTATCAGAGGGCAACAGGGCTACAGCGAGCCCCCCTGCTCTTCTATACCCCGTGGCAGGAAAGAGAAAGAGGCACTGCATTTTTCGGAGCTCTGCGGTCGGTTGTACGCAGTGCAACCAGATTTCTTTCAAGTCTAGAACAAGACCATTCTGTTCTTATACCCAACAAGGTCAGGGAGTTTCTGGTTCCCGTCACCTACTCGAGCAGTTTTTTATCTGTTCAAGATTGTTTGGCTGGCCCCAGAAGAAACGTGGTAAATTATTCGGCTCATCCTCTAAGCCCTCACCTGGGATCCCATACCACGTCCTTATATTTAACACACTAGTCCCAAAAGGATCGGGGATAGCTTATTAAAATACACATCAGGGTAAAGAAAATGAGTCATCTGGGTTAGGAAATTTAAATAAGATCAAGATATCCTATAGAGTAGCAAAGAGTGGGCAGCAGTGTGTCTGAGCTTCTCAGCAGCCAAGGCAAAGAGGGAAATGCAAGTGTTAGATGATTTCCAGCATCCCTAAGAATAAACATATATTTTCTTGGAAGAAGCAAACCTTTTCTGGCACTGAGTGCTGTGGATGGCTCAGTTGGTAGAGCGTCCGACTTCAGCTCGGGTCATGATCTCACCGTTCGTGAGTTCGAGCCCCACACTGGGCTCGCTGCTGTCAGCACAGAGCCTGCTTCAGATCCTCTGTCCCTCTCTCTCTGCCCTGTCCCTCTCTCTCTGTCCCTTTTCTGCTTGCACTCTCTCAAAAATAAATAAAACATTGGGAATGCAAGCTGGTGCAGCCACTCTGGAAAACAGTATGGAAGTTCCTCAAAAAACTAAAAATAGAACTACCCTACGACCCAGCAATTGTACTACTAGGCATTTATCCAAGGGATACAGGTGTGCTGTTTCCAAGGGACACATGCACCCCCATGTTTATAGCAGCACTATCAACAATAGCCAAAGTATGGAAAGAGCCCAAATGTCCATCGATGGATGAATAGGCAAAGAAGATGTGGTATATATATACAATGGAGTATTACTCGGCAATCAAAATGAATGAAATCTTGCCATTTGCAACTCCGTGAATGGAACTGGAGGGTATTATGCTAAGCAAAATTAGAGAAAGACAAAAGACAAAAATCATATGACTTCACTCATATGAGAATTTTAAGAGACAAAACAGATGAACCTAAGGGAAGGGAAACAAAAATAAAAACAGGGAGGGGGACAAAACAAGAGACTCATAAATATGGAGAACAAACTGAGGGTTACTGGAGGGGTTGTGGGAGGGGGTTGGCTAAGGGACACTAGGGAATCTACTCCTGAAATCATTGTTGCACTATATGCTAACTAATTTGGATGTAAATTAAAAAAAAAAAAAATAGAAACAACAAAAAAAAGAAAGTAACTGAAGACCCCAAAGAGCTTTTGTTAATGTGGGTTATACCTACTGTTATTCACTGTACTAGAAATTACAACTGAGAAAATATTAAGTATTTATATATCAATTCATTTAAAGATAATGGACTTATATAATAAATAATAAGTGAACATAATAAATAAATAAACAAAATAAATAAATAAAACATTGAAAAAGAAAAATGTCCCTGGATGCAGGCTGATGACAGATCCTTTACTAAAGGATAGATAAGACAAAACAAGGCAGCATGGGTGAATGACCCTGATGTTGGATCTGAATGAAGAATAAAATAAGATAAAAATCAAATGAAATAAGAAATTCAGCAATGGTTGGCAAATGTTTTCTACAAAGGGCCAGAAAGTAAATGTTGGAGGCGTTGTGGGACATATGGTCTCCATTGCCACACTCAACTCTGCCCTTATGGAGCGAAAGCAGCCCAGACAATGCACAAACAAATGAGTGTGGCCATGTTCCAATAAAACTTTATTTACAGAAGCAGGCTGTGGGCTAGATTTGGCCTGTAGACTGGATTTGGCCCATGAGCCAGTGTTTGACATGTATGTAGAGGAAATAGGAAATAAAAGAACTGTGCAGCCTTGGGATGATCAACTATGGGAAATATGTGTCCTAACCTAGCTTGTAATAGGAATCAAACAAGAGGGGCATGTGGGTGGCTCGGTTGGTTGAGCGTCTGACTCTTGATTTTGGCTCAGGTCATGATTCCAGGGTCGTGGGACCAAGCCCTGTGTCCGGCTCCACACCGAGCGTGGAGCCTGCTTAAGATTCTCTCTTTCTCTCCCTCTGCCTCTCCCCTGCTCATTGCTCACTTGCTCTCTCTCTCTCTCTCAAATAATTCATTAATTAAAAGGAGTCAAGCAAGAGTTTGAGTTACTCTCTGGGGCAAGAATGCAGAGTACAGATACTCCATACTCCTATCTTGAACAGTTGTGTGTACTTTGGAACTTGCCCACAGGGTAGAGGTGGGATCCTGAGATAAGAAGCAAGACATCCTGCCAGGGCTTATGCCTGAGGAGATGGCCGCCTGCACCAGTGGTGTCCTAGGAGATCACCCATGCAGGCGGGGATCCAAGAGCACAGGACAGGCACACTTTAGAGGATGGGCTGAAGGACCAGCCAGTACAGTGTAAATAATGTTTTCAGAGTCAGATGGTTCTCAAAGTGTGAGCCCTGGGCAAGTTGCATCGGCATCACCTAGGAATGTCTTAGAAATGCAAATTATCAAGCCCTACCCCAGGCCTGTTGATGAAAAGTCTGGAGTAGGTCCCACAGTCTGTGATTTAGCAAGCCCTCCAGGTGCTTCTGCAGCAAGCTCAAGTTTGAGAACCACTGAGGCCACTGATCATAACCTCTGTGTTCCTCCTTTTGAAAGATCCAGCGGATTCTCCAAAGCCTACGCCCAAGTCTTCTCTGACCGCCAATCTCCTTCAGAAAGCCAAGCGCCAGAACAACACCTTCCCACTCTTTGCCGAAGGACTCACACGGAACCGAACTGCCCAGGAAAAAGTGTTGGCCTTGGAGCAGCAGGTTCTGATGCTCACCAAGGAGTTAAAGTCTCAGAAGGTGAGCTCTGTCCCCAGAGAGGCCCCAGGCTCCAGTGGACCCCTCTGGGCCTGGAGCCTTTGAACTAGACCCGGCACATCAGCCCAGCCGGGCATATGCCCGTCTGTGGTCCTTACCAGCCAAACTGCTAGTGGTTGAAAATGCTGTGCTGTTAATTACTAAGGGACATGTGGACACTCAGACTAGGTGACGGAAGACCCTCAAGGGCAGATCTCTGGAACTTACTTTGTAATTGCTCTTGGACTCCTCCTGGAGGACTGTGCATGGCCCATCCCCATACTGAAGGGGGATAGCATTCGGAGGAGGGGGGTCTGGATGCAAGGTCCTGGGAGGGGCTGCTGAAGGAACTGGCAGCTGCTAACGGTGCAGCTCCCTGAATGACTGTCAGAGGACAGAGAGAGAGCAGGCAGGTCTGCGTGGCTCTAGGGCTCAAGCAGGCCCGAAAGAGGACAGTGATGAGGAAGACTTAGGCTTAGGAGAGAAATTAATTATAGCAGTTAAGAAAGGAAAGAGTCACATGGTCATTGTAGAACACAGATCGCACACATACACAGACATTCAAATCATTCCCAAATCCTACAACCCAGAGAGTAAGTCGTGTTCACATTCTGGGGTGACTCTGTGAAGTAGTGAGAGTCCCAAGGCAGGGGGTGAGAGGGACTGCAACACTGGGCTCTTTTTGGCACAATAAAAGTGGTTAAGTTAGTGCAGTCGTTACTGAAAACCTCAAGGGTGGTGCCTGGTGATGCCTCACTGGGTCCCACTGAGAACCCACACTTCTCTTCCTCCGAGAAGAAGGCCTAAGTTTTCATGTTTGTGCTTTGGCTGCCCTGAGTCTTTTTCTGCTTTATCTCCCGGCTCTTGCTTCTGGGGAAGAGGGGGGTACACTGTATTTACCTCTGAATAGTCTCCTTTCACATGTCTTCTCCTTTCTGCTGCTCTGTGTTTGAAGAAGACAGCCTAGAAAAATGCTCTCCCTGCCTAATTTTGCCCCTCCTCTGCCCTTTCTTGCCCTAAGCTGATACCAAGGCAAGTAGCAGAGGCTTCACTCCTGGCAGGTCAGCGGATACATTTAATGAAGCAGGCCTTGACTGAAGTTCTCAAGGGAGGAAGCTCATCCGTTTACATGTTCTCAGTCCATTTGTTTTTGTGTCAAGTCCTTGTTGAGGACCTGTGGCGTGCACGCGGTATTCTAGGTGCTGGGGACAGTGAGAAGAGACGCAGGCCCCGCCCCTGCAGGGCTTACATTTCGTGGCAGAGACAGGCGGTAAGCCCGCGAGCACCCACATACATCATCATGGCGTGTGAAGTCCCCTCCGCTGTCACTTAGCAGCCCAGCTCTCTTCTCCTCCCATCGTCCCCCGTTCCCATCGTCCCCCGTTCCCGTCGCGGGGCGGCCGGCGGTCCTGAGAGCTAAGAGAGCATGCAGCTGGGTGGGAGCAGCTGCCTGATCCCTGGACCAGTACAGCATAAGTTCCAGGCTGAACCTGGCCAGGAAAAGAAATCTGGATGTGACCTCTGCCTCTCCCTTCATCACACCTTCCCCTTCTTTCTAGGAAATATGGGCAGCCTCCTGTGGCTTGGCCTTTGCTTTGAAGGCGTCAGGAATCATTGAATGAAGGAGAGAGGCCCGGGAGACCTAGATTTCAGTGAGGTTTGCCCCCAACATCTGTGCTACCCTGGAGAATGTGGCATTCTTCAGTAAATGAAGTTAAGCTCTTGGAGATCAGTAAGGCCCACCCGGGCTGCTGACAGCTCCCCTGCCATCAGAGTGAAAATGGCAGGAGGAAGTTGTTCAAGCATTAAAGGACCTGGACTTTATTTCTTTTTTTTAATATTTATTTATTTTTGAGAGGGAGAGACAGAGTGCGAGCAGGGCAGGGGCAGAGAGAGAGGGAGACACAGGATCCAAAGCAGGCTGCAGACTTTGAGCTGTCAGCACAGAGCCTAATGCGGGGCTCTAACTCACAAATTGCGAGATCATGACCTGAGACGAAGTTGGACGCTCAACCCACTGAGCCACCCAGCCACCCCCAAGAACCTGGACTTTCTTACTGTTCACTTTCCTGGCCTGGGACAGACAATCAGAAGGAGAGAGTCTTGCAGTTTCACTTTTGACTCATGGGATGAGTGGTTTCTGTGTTCTCCTGCCCATCTCCCCAACGTGGGAGACTGAGCACAGAAGGTATAGGCCGCAGTTCTGGCCGAAGAAGTTTCTTAACCTCGCGTAGCCTCAGCTTCCTCCTCTGTACATGTACAGCTGGGCTTACTGGAGAGGCCTGTGTCCGGATTTGTAAAGCCCGGTGTCTGGCAGCCAGCAGCCGCCCAGCAGATGCAGGCTTTGTTGGTTTGGGCTGTTACTGCAGCATTCCCTGCCCTCCTTATTGATTCCTAATGGCCTTACAAGAAGTGACACTTTCCTCTGAGGGGCCCTGGGAAGACAGACAGGCACCCGTGAGGACCTCCAAGAAGTGAGTGGCCTAGCAGTGATAGGCGAGGGTCAAGTCTTAACCCCACATCAGGCGGGGGGAGCCCCAGCTTTACCAACTCAGGTTTTTAACTCCAGCCCAGATACCAAAACCAAAGAGGGGAAGGAGAAAAGATCAATTCTTGGCCCAGAGGTAGGATAGAGGAGGCCTGCAAAACCTCGGGGCGCCCAGCAGTGCCCCGGACACGCAGAAATGCCAATCAGAGGGCCACTGTCCATCTGAGACTCTCTGAGCCCAGTTCTTCAGCTGGGGAAGCAGCCCCTTGGATGTCCTGGGCTCACATCTGCAAGATGCTTTCCTGTGTCTCTTCTTGGGAGGTACTCTCTTTCTGCCTGAGGGTGCAGGAGGATGTGGGAACTGGAAGGGGGAAGTGGGTCTTGTCCTGGCTCAGCCACCCAGGTGGCCATTGCCAATAGCAATTGTGATTCTTTAAGAATTTGTATCTCAAATTCTCAAAGTCTGTTGGACGCCGTGGAGGACACTGAGGTACACTGGCTCCCTGCCCTTGGGTAACGAAGAGCAGATAAGAGCACGCATGACTGGTTAAGTGTGGCCACAGCTCTGTGCTGGGGCTTTGCATGCATTATCTCTAATACTACAGTTATTAGCCCCCTTTTCCCGAAGAGGAAACTGAGGTTCTGAGAGGTTCTGAATGCCCAGGGTCTCCCAGCGGCCAAGATAGATTTCACACTCTGGTCTGTCTGCTTCTAGAGACTTTTCCCTTTGTACCATGCCATGCTTAAGGATCTCAGAGAAGGTAGGTGACCGGCCTGAGGTCACACAGCTGAAGGAGCCAAGACTGAGACCCTGGCCTCCTTCCCCCGATCCAGGACTCATCCCCGCCCAACCACCTCCTCCATGTTCTCCAGGTATAGTCCAGCATGAGAGCACCGTAACTGCTCTTCAGAAAATATGAACACAGTCCTTGTATCTGGTGTCATATTAAACTATAGGGCCACTCCAGTACCTGTTGAGCTATTATCTGTCCCAGGCCCTTGTAGCTGGCCCCACAAGAGATTTGGACTCTGGGAGATAGCACCAGATGGCTGGTTGGCCGGGTGGCTCTCAGAGTTCACAAAACTGCACCCAGCCTGAAGGCTGTCTGCTCTGGCAGAGGGAAGCCCATTGTTTGTAGTGATGTTGGCCATCTGTCGACTGCTGGGAATGATGAACCCCTCCCAGGCCCTATCTGGGGTCAACTTAGCTCCCTCAGGGTAATTTGTTTAGAAAACTTGTTGGGGGCAAAGTGCAACCATGTGCTTCCCTAGAACCCCAGCCAGAAACCTCAGTGTACACTCCCCTTACACAGAGTACAGAGTTCAAAGATTTCAGCGTAGAGGGAGGGTCGAGAGGGACCCTGGCTGTAGCTTCCGCTTGGGGAGGGACACTTGCCACCCTTTTTCTCTCATCCTTTAAGAGGCTCTCCGAGGTGTAGGGATCATGATCTCCACTTTACATATGACAAAGCCAAAGTTCATTTTTCTGAAACACCCTCATTAGATACCCCTCCATGGACCTGGAATAGAGCCAAGGCCTCTGTGACTCCAGTGCTCCTTCATCTGCACCCTGTTAGCGCCCAGCCTCTTAAGGGTCAGTGGCTGGAGTGCCAGACTCTCAGTCCAGTGGTCTTTCCCCAGCAATGTTGGGCCCATCCACCTTGATTTTAGCGAGTGATGAAAGTATCAGCTCATTATTTAATAAGGTAAAGGATTACTTTTTTAAAAGATGATTTGTTGGATCTTAAAAATTTAAACAATCAACTCTCCTGCAATTAAAAAAAATTTTTTTTAATAGAATGACAACTTGCAGCCAGTTATCAAAGTCTGAAATGGACCAAACATTGATTTGATTAAGAAATATTAAAAGCAGGGCGGGGCACCTGGGTGGCTCAGTCAGTTGAGCCTCTGACTCTGGCTTAGGTCATGATCTCATGGTTAGTGAGTTTGAGCTCCGCATCGGGTTCTGTGCCGACGGCTTGGAGCCTGAAGCCTGCTTCGTATTCTGTGTCTCTGTCTCTCTCTGCCCCTTCCCTGCTCATGCTCTCTCTCTCTCTCTCTCTCAAAAGTAAATAAACATTAAAAAAAAAAAAATAGGGCGCCTGGGTGGCTCAGTCAATTGAGCGTCCGACTTCGGCTCAGGTCATGATCTCACAGTCTGTGAGTTCGAGCCCCGCGTCGGGCTCTGCACTGACAGCTCAGAGCCTGGCGCCTGCTTCGGATTCTATGTCTCACTCTCTCTTCCCCTCCCTGCTCTCTCTCTCTCTCTCTCTCTCTCTCAAATAAATAAACATTAATTTTTTTTTTTTTTTTTTTTTAAGTAGCAGAGCGCCTGGGTGGCTCAGTCGGTTAAGCATCCGACTCTTGATTTCAGCCCAGGTCATAATCTCACGGTTGGTGAGTTTGAGCCCTACATTGGGCTCTGCACTGACAGTGCAGAGCCTGCCTGGGATTCTCTTTCTCTCCCTCTCTCTCTGCCCCTCCCCTCCACGCTCTCTATCTCTCTCTGAAAAAATAAACTACGTATGTATATTAAAAGTGCCATTTGATCAGCTCTTCTATTTCCAAGAATTGGTTCTAAAGCACTGCTTATAATTGTGGGAATTGGAAACAACCTGGATGTCCCTCCTTGCAGGTGGGATAAGGGAATTGTGTGTCCATACAAGGAGTACCCTTGTACTGTTGCAAGTGATGGTGTTGCTCCATACTGACAGCTTGGAGAGGTGCCGTAGCATATCATAAGGCCCAGAGAAGCTTCAGAAGAAGATGTATCACAAGCTTCCGTTTTTGTTTTTAATATTTCTATGTAGTATGTATGTACATTTTTGTGACATAATGGCCCCAGGTTCGTCCATGAGGTAGCCTATAACAGGATTTCCTCACTTTTTCAGGCAGAGTTTATTCCATCATACGTATATGCAACATTTTGTTTACCCGCTCACCGTCAGTGGGCATATGGGTTATTCCCAATCTCTTGGGTGCTGGGGGAATAATGCTCCTACGAACATGGGCTATTTCTATTTTTAAGGAAATTGGAAGAAGTGTTTCAGTGCAAAATCTATTAACTACCCATCATGGAGAAGTGGAAGACCCTAGATTAGGAGTTGGGGGTCCTCACGGTGTGTTTTCCCACCTGTGGGGATCCACCAAGTCCCTTTAGTCCTCTTCCTTCTCCTTTCTTGGTCTTTAGTGCCCTCACATGACAGCAAGGCGACCTGACCAGGTGGTCTCCCCCAGGCCTGCCAGCCTCCAAGTTTTCTGATTCCAAGGTCCATTCACACTCCTCATCTTGTGCTTCCTGCTCCCACCCTGTCCCTTCCCTGGTTCCTTTCTCCCTGTCTCATTCTGTTGTGGGGATTCTGGGGTGGACGGAGGGCCTCCTGGGCTGGAAGTAGGAATGGGGAGGCACCTGGATGTAATGAAATGGGCTTCAGAGTTGACTCTCCCAAAGTTGGCAGAAGGATACCTGCCTGATTCTGAGCCTCAGACAAGTCTGAACAGTGGTCTGCTGGTTATTTCACCCGGCAGTTCCCAGGGTAATCTCCACATCTCAGCCGAACCAGAAAATGGTTTCAGCTTCTCAGTTATCCTGGAACCACAGGAACGGTGAGCTCTCTCCGCAGAGCCTGAGAAGCTAATTCATTCCAAACATTCCGATTTGGTTTGCAACCACCTCCCCACCCACCTTCCAGCCACACCCAACGATGCCCACAGCCCCACACGGGCTCTTTCCTTCCTGTGGGCCTTTGCTTGAGCTGTTGACTCAGCAAGTGTGGAAAGCCCTTCCGACCCTCATCTCCTACTTGCTGCTTGGCCGTCTCTGGCCTTTCTTATTTTTCACGAATGAGTTCAAACTGTTCTGCCTTTCTGTAGAATATACTGGTCTTCCCCCACCTCCACCCCAGGCAGAAGTCCTTGCTGTCTGCTCTGTATCCCCACAAACACCCTTGCTTCCCTCTTGTAGTAAATCACTGCATTACAGTGTTTCACCTTCACTCCCACCAGCCTTGGTGGTTCTTGACCAATCCCCCTCTAAGCCCCAGCACCCACCCCAGGGCCTGGCACTGAGTAGGGCTGCATAAAGTTTGGATGGAGGGAGGGAAGGGAGAGAACCAGAAGAGAGACAGTCCACAGTTCCGAGGTTTCAGAAGATGCGTGCTAATTTGATCTCACCATTAATTTCTCATATGAAGCCATGGTTTGGTGCAGTTGTCTTCCAAAATGGAATTGTTCTCAGCAGTAATCCTATCCAGCTGATTCATCTAGTTAAATACTTTGGCATGGATACAGGTAACTGGTCTCTGGAAACCATGTTTTTCCAGATGAGACTGGCATAGAGCATAGCAACGGCCCCAAACCCCTCCCCTGCCTACCAGGCTCTGAGGTTCACATGGGACTGGCCACTGGGCCTCCTGGCTTCGGATATTCTGATCCTGGTCTTAAGTGAATCCATATCCTTGCTTTGGGGCAGCACAGGTCCTGGGGAGATTGGGGGCTTGAAGATGTGGGGAGCCAAGCAGGCCTTGAGTTTCATTCTGAGTCCAGTGCCCCTTCACGGGATCAATAGAGGTCTTTGCTTCTGAGCTCTCTCAGGCTTTCTTGCACCAGCCCTCCAGGCATTGCTTGGTGGCCTAAGAGGCCGGGCACAGTGGACTGAATGAGGCTCTCTGTGTGGTTTAGTGTGAGGATTGCCCATGTGTTTCCTCCCCAGTGCTTTCCCAGCTCCATTGCTAGTGACTACTGTTTGCTGTATTCAGGATTCTGAGGCCTCAGTGAGGCTTAGCAGGAAGGAATAGGGAGATTAATTAGTAAGGTCTGCCTGGGAGCGAGAGAGAGAAGTGCTGGCCTATCACTTTGCTGCCGCCCCTGCCTTCATTACTGACCAAGTGCAGACTTAGGATTTGGGATGAAACTGCAGCCTACTCTGCAGGACATCCGTTTTCTCACTTCTGAAATGGACATGTATTAATTAGTCAGGGCACAGGCTCGGCTGCTGTAACAGAGAAGCCTCAGACCACTATGGCCTAAAACAGTTTGGAAGTTTATTTCTCTCCTGTCTTCTCACAGAAGAATCCAGAGAGGGAAGTGAGCAGTCCTGAGCTGGTAGGGCAACTGCCGTCCTCAACATACACCATCCGCTTATGAGCCCAAGGTGGCTGCTCTAGCTCTTGCCATTTCCCAGCCAGAAGAAAGGGCACCCAGACCAGGGGAGCACATGGGTAGTGGTTTCAAAGGCAGGACCCACAAGCCACCCACCTAATTTCTTAAATCGCGCTTAAGCGGAACAGATGCTAGGCTACACTTAGCCATAAGCCTGGCTACAAACATAGCCTTTAGCTGGGGAACCATGTGTCTGGGTAAAACTTTCTTGGACAGAAAAAGAGAAAATGAGGTGGCCGAGAGGATGATGCTAGCCACCGCCCAGGGCTGTTAGGAGAACCGGGGGTAGCCAGTGCCGAGTCTCTGGCACCTCATGGGCCTTCCCCGAGTTCACAGAGTGCTTCCCTTCCCCCACCCAGGAGCTGGTGAGGATCCTGCACAAGGCACTAGAGGCTGCCCAGCAGGAGAAGAGGGCGTCCAGCGCGTACCTGGCGGCCGAGGACAAGGACCGGCTGGAGCTGGTGCGGCACCAAGTGCGGCAGATCGCAGAGCTGGGCAGGAGGCTGGAGGCCCTGGAGCGGGAGCGGGAGAGCCTGGCACAGACAGCAAGCCTGCAGGAACAGCAGGTGCGGGAGCTGCAGCAGCACGTGCAGCTGCTCATGGACAAGAACCAGGCCAAACAGCAGGTCATCTGCAAGCTCTCTGAGCAGGTCACCCAGACCTTCATGCGCCCGCCTCCCCAGCCCTCTGTGCCCTCAGGGACTGCCGACAGAGACGTCCTGAGCCAGCAGGAGAAGATGGAGCACCTGAAGGTAGGGGCCCCTCCCCCCAGGCCCTGGGCCCTCTGGGAGGGCACTGTTCGCAACCCTGAGGGTTTCCTAGATAGAGCGGGGATAGCCCTCAATACTGGAATATTTGTGTTTGAAATAGATCTTGGTGGAAATATTGCTGTTTCTTTCTTAACCAGAAGGCCCTGTGCAATTTGACCTCTTCCTGATATCCCAGGCTGGAAAGGGAAGGGATCTCGAGATTATCATTAGCGATGGAAGAGCACAAGATGAGGTCAGAACTCCTGAGTGCCAGGGCAGCTAAGTGCCACGGTGACGCCCTCAGAAGCCCCCACGGTGCCTGGCGGCCTCCCCCGGCACACAGTAGGTGTGTGTAATGTGTGGCTGGCTGTGACTTGCTCATAACGATGGCAGTACTCGCTGCTCCTCTGTGAGACTGTCTGTTGTGTGGCGGCCACTATCCCAAGTGCCCTGCTTGCATCACCTCACCTGATGCTCTATCAGCCCTGTGAGGCTGTCACTCTGCCCCCCACCGCGTGCACGAAGGCTGAGGCTGACAAGGGGCCCCGTGCTGAGGAGGTATGAACGTGGAACTCTCTGACTAGTGTCTGTTCTGCTGCCTTCTGGTCTCTTTGGGCCTTTCAGCTATTGCCACCCTTCCTGCCTTCCTTACCCAGGCTTGTGGCTCCCACAGAGACCCACTGTGGCGCAGGGAGCAGGAACTTGATTTTAGGTGTGATGCCTGCCGTGGACTGCGGTGTCCTCTCCAGGACATGGTGACAGGAGCTGCCAGACCTCCCAGGGGCCTGAGGCTGGGGATCGGGGCTCATAGCCCCCACTGTCCTTAAAGGCAGCTGTATAACCGGGGCCAGTCCTGCCCCAAATCCACCACACACAGCCACACGTGTATAACTGTGGGGGCTCCTATGCCATGGGACCGAAGCACTGCTACTGGAAGAGGGAAAACAGAAGGAAAAAAGAAAAATCCAGAAGCTTTTGCAAGACCAGTGGGCAGTGGTACAGTGGTCCCTGCCCCAGCTCTGAAGTCAGGCAAACCTGTGTTTGGATCCAGGCTCTGCCTCTTACTAGCTATGTGACCTTGACCTTGGGTAGGTCCCCTCACCTCCCTAAAAAATGGCCTAACTGTTCTTACATGGTTGATGGCAGGGTAAAGGAAGATAACATGAAACCCAGATTCCCTTCCAGTTTCCTTCACCATGAACAAACCACATAACCAGTCTCTGAATCTTTTTCCTTTAAGACCAGAGATTCTTTTGAGTTCAGAATGAAAACAAAATCTTTTCAAATGCAGATGGACTGAAGTTGTTAGAATGCTCTCAGGGCTGGGAAATTGCTTCCATCAGATTGCTTCCCTACCCTCTTAGCTTTGTTGATTGTTTCCTTTGCAGTGTAGAAGCTTTTTATTGTGATGAGGTCCCAGTAGTTCATTTTTGCTTTTAATTCCCTTGCCTTTGGAGATGTGTCAAGTAAGAAATTGCTGCAGCTGAGGTCAGAGAGGTTTTTTCCTGCTTTCTCCTCTAGGGTTTTGATGGTTTCCTGTCTCACATTCAGGTCCTTTATCCATTTTGTTTATTTTTGTGAATGGTGTAAGAAAGTGGTCTAGTTTCATTCTTCTGCATGTTGCTGTCCAGTTCTCCCAGCACCATTTGTTAAAGAGATTGTCTTTTTTCCATTGGATATTCTTTCCTGCTTTGTCAAAGATTAGTTGGCCATACTTTTGTGGGTCCAATTCTGGAGTCTCTATTCTATTCCATTGGCCTATGTGTCTGTTTTTGTGCCAATACCATGCTGTCTTGATTACAGCTTTGTAGTAGAGGCTGAAGTCTGGGATTGTAAAGGCAACTGACGGAATGGGAAAAGATATTTGCAAATGATATCTCAGACAAAGGGCTAGTATCCAAAATCTATAAAGAACTCACCAAACTCCACACCTGAAAAACAAATAATCCAGTGAAGAAATGGGCAGAAAACATGAATAGACACTTCTCTAAAGAAGACATCCAGATGGCCAACAGGCACATGAAAAGATGCTTAACGTCACTCCTCATCAGGGAAATACAAATCAAAACCACACTGAGATATCACCTCATGCCAGTCAGAGTGGCCAAAATGAACAAATCAGGAGACTATAGATGCTGGCGAGGATGTGGAGAAATGGGAACCCTCTTGCACTGTTGGTGGGAATGCAAACTGGTGCAGCCTCTCTGGAAGACAGTGTGGAGGTTCCTCAAAAAATTTAAAATAGATCTACCCTATGACCCAGCAATAGCACTGCTAGGAATTTACCCAAGGGATACAGGAGTACTGATGCCTAGGGGCACTTGTACCCCAATGTTTATAGCAACACTTTCAACAATAGCCAAGTTATTGAAAGAGCCTAAATGTCCATCAACTGATGAATGGATAAAGAAATTGTGGTTTATATACACAATAGAATACTACTTGGCAATGAGAAAGAATGAAATATGGCCCTTTGTAGCAAATGTGGATGGACCTGGAGAGTGTTATGCTAAGTGAAATAAGTCAGGCAGAGAAAGACATACCATATGTTTTCACTCTTATGTGGATCCTGAGAAACTTAACAGAACACCATGGATGGGGGAGGGGGAAGAAAAAAAAAAGTTGGAGAGGGAGGGAGCCAAACCATAAGAGACTCTTAAAAACTGAGAACAAACTGAGGGTTGATGGGGGGTGGGAGAGAGGGGAGGATGGGTGATGGGCATTGAGGAGGGCACCTGTTGGGATGAGCACTGGGTGTTGTATGGAAACCAATGTGACAATAAATTCATATTAAAAAAAAAGATTGCTTCCCTACCCTCCTCCACCCTGCTAAGAGTCTTCTCTGTGCCCATCTTGCAGGGATCTACAGTTGAAGACCCTATAAAGCAGCTCCAGGGTCAGAGAAATAGATCCGTTGGGTGTCTCTAGACTGCCCCCGAGAATTGACTGGAAGCGTGGACTCACCTAAGAGACTGAGAATGCCCCTGGATTTGCATGTTCAGGAATTTATCAGTGAGCCCAGATATGGGGAGATTCACAATCAACCAACTGTACCTTGTAGCTGATCCTCAGAGGCCCAGCATTTGTGCTAGAAAGAATTGCAAGTTCTAGAATTCGTGTCTGATCTAGAAAAAAATAGAACACTCATCAAAAATCCACTGTCTTTCAGTCTGGGGACAGAGCATGTTCACTTGCTTGCCATGTGACATGCAACTTTAACAAAGTGCCCCCTTGTTGAAGGTGTCAATTTGAGAACAGAATCATCAACCTCTTGAGTAGCAGAGCTGGGAGATGCAGAGATCTAGTCTGCCCCCTCATTTTCTGGCAGGGACGGCTGACCCCTGGACAGGGGAAAGGACCGGCTCACACAACCCAAGCAGCAGGTTTGGGCTAGACCCCAGGTCTCCCCACACCCGACCCACTGTCTTCCCCACTAGCACAAGGGCTAGTCCATGCAGCATTTCCCAGAGAAAATTCCCAGGCTCCTGATCCCTATGAAGGCAAACAGGCAGACTCTCTTCTTCCTGTCCCCTTTCTTCAGTTGTGTTTTCCTCCTTTGCTTATTGGCAACTGTCGTGTGGCATTCTCTTCTCTGAGCTCTCTCTTTTTCCTCCCTACAGTTCTGAGCCAAGAAGAACACTCAAGGTAGGGCGACAAGCCGAATGGGAAGGTGCTGCCCAGAGGCCACCCCACTGCCGCTCCAAGGGTGCGCACTCCCACCCTCCCTGACTGGGCTGGAGGCAGGCTGCCCCACGCAACATGTCCAAAGCCTTGGAGAGGCCAGTGAGCATCTTCTGGGCCTGGACTGAGGAAAGAGGGACGGTGCCAGGAGGCAGAAAGGTGGTGGTGCACTTTCACCCAGCAGTAGTTTTCGATTCCTGCTGAACACACCTGGTGAACACACCTGGATTTGGATCCCGCCTCTCTTGTGTTCTAGCCCATGACGAGGAGGACTTACCCTCTCTGTACTGTTTCCTCGTCTGTAAAATGGGAACAATAGTACTTTAGTACCCATCCCACAGCATTGTGCGGATAAATTACACGCAGTGACGTGTGTGAGGGAAACGGGTCTGGCCATAGTAGGGACTCGGGCAATGACTGGTAGCTCTATTCCTCCCGTGCCTGGAAGCTTGTTGTATTCTCCCAGAAGCTTGTTGTATTCTCCCAGGCATTTGGGAAGAAGGCACAAGAGCAGCGGTGGGAAGTGTCTCAGCAGAACGCAGGAGGAAGGCAGTGGGTGAGAGCCTGGATAAGGAGGTGACGCCTGCTTTGTATTCACCACTTGGCCCACCATCCTCAGCCTTTGCAGCACTGACTCCCAGCAGTGCCTGAGGCAGCACTGTTACTCTGACTTCCAGATGAGGGAGGCACTTGTGCTGGAGCTCAACGGTGGAGGCAGGGTTTATATCCAGGCAGCACGGCCCCAGAGTCCACCCCCTGACCACCAGGCAACGCCGGCACTCGGCAACGCCTGCATCTTTGATGTGTTGTGATTAAACTTGAGCCGGAGAGGTCAGACAAGCCTATGCATGCTCAGCCAGACTACTGATCCCAACCCTTGAAGGACGGACTAGAGTTTTGGCGTCCGGGTGGATCGCAGCGGGGACAGAGCATAGGGAATGTCTAGGCAGTAAGTGCAGTGCTTGGACTTGGCTTTCGAATCCGAATCCGACAGCCCTGGGCTCAGTCACACCCTGTCTAGTACAGCTGTGTGACCTCAGGCAACGGGCTTGTCCTTTTCAGAGCCTCTGAGACTTTCAGGACCACTGGAGGGATTGAATGGGATGGTGTGCTCAGTGCGGGGTGGAGGCAGGGGGTGATGATGGTGCAGGGAGCCCACACAGCCTCCGTGTTCATAAGTCTACCAAATCTCCGGACACCAAAACGGAAGAATATCGCAGGCAGCGAGAGCGGCCCTGGAGAATTCTGATGCTCACAGGAGGTTGGTCCTCATGCTGCAAAATGAGGATTCGCACCAAGCTCACTGCCGCTCCACATAAGGATAAGGAAATGGGGGTCATGGAGAGGAAGCAGGTGGACACTTGTGCAAAACAGCAGCTGGCACCCCCTGAGAAAAGGGAGCCCAGAGTTTGCTGTAGGACAGACACAGTTGGAGTGTAGGAGGAAGTACAGGCTGGGGAGTTGGAACTACCTGGGTCCAGGCCAGGCAGAGAGAGCAGAAGCAAACTCAGCCTGAGTACACACAGCCTTGCACCCTGGACACAGTGGGGGGTGGGGGCGTGCAAAAGCAGGCGTGTCTGGGGTTAGAGACCCCACGGAGAGCCAGAGAGCCCCAGCTGAGTGGTGACAGGCCAAGGGATGCAGTCAGCCTGGGGCTTTGATTTCCAGCTAAGGAGCCCTGGGAGTGTGCGGCCCTCCCACTGTGTCAACCATCTAGGGAGAAGGCAGTAGAGCCTGGGTATGAATTGGAGCTTCTGGGCTGCGAAGGATCTTGGCCAGAATGCAGGCCCACCCAGGGAGGGTCAGGATGGCCTGTGAGCTGTGCACAAGTGACACATCCCTGATAATGAGGTGCCACGGGCATCACAGGCTGATGCTCTTAATTTCCAGATAAATCAGGGCCTATCCAAAGTCATGCCCGCAATAGTGTCTCTCACATTCACCTACAGCCCAGCACATTGCTAGAGTGGGAGCAAAAGGGGTTGAGTTTCAGCTAGTGAATGTCCTGGAATTGGTAGGTATAGCTGTGAGTATGTGCTGTCCATTGCTTCTGTAATGTCCATCCCAGCAGAATGAAGGTTGAGAGCCAGTGCTGTGTCTGCTCCTTTCTGAGGCTCAGGCTCCTGCTTGAACCTCCCCAGCACTTGGCCAGCTTCTCCTCGAATGCCGCAGCAGCATGATCAAACTCTGTCACTGGACAGCTTGCAAAAGGAAAACTCTAGGCTCAGAGATGTGCATCACAGCATTATTCATAATCAAAAACAAACCGAAAACACTCAGGGCTCAAATAAAAAATAACAGAGGGATTATAACTATGTTATAATAAATTCACCCAACAGAATAGTCATCAGACATTAAGAATGATCGTTGGGAAGTTTATGTAGCAACATAGAAAAGTACAGTTGACCCTTGAACAACACGGATTTGAACTGCATGGGTCCACTTACAGGCAGATTTTTCTGATAAATACAGTATAGTAATGTAAATGTATTTTCTCTAGCTTACTTTATTGTAAGAATACGGTATATAATACACATGGCATATGAAATAGGTGCTCTTTATGCTATCAGTAAGACTTTGGTCAACAGCACGTTATTAGCAGTTAAATTTGGAGGGAGTCAAAAGTTATACACAGATTTTTAACTATGCAGGGGGGTTGGTGCCCAAACCCCAGTGTTGTTGAAGGGTCAACTGCATATTTACAAAGTGACTTAAATAAAAATTTTCCACCCAAAATTGTTCAGTATGATTGCAAATATATAACAACATATGTTTATTTTTAAAACAAACACTACTTGGATGTTTGTTTTGGTCTCTGTACTTTTTTTTTTAATTTTTTTAATCTTTATTTTTGAGAGAGAGAGAGACAAAGTGCGAGCGGGGGAGGAACAGAGAGAGGAAGACACAGAATCTGAAGCAGGCTCCCGGCTCTGAGCTGTCAGCACAGAGCCTGATGCAGGGCTCGAACCCACTAACCGTGAGATCATGACCTGAGCTGAAGTCGGACGCTTAACTGACTGAGCCACCCAGGCACCCCTGGTCTCTGTATTTAATGTTATGAGACGTGTTACCTCACATAGTCTCCCAGCTGCCTAGTGGAATAGTTAGTATTTGCCCCTTTTACAGATGACAAAACAGAGGGTCACAGTTGTTCAGTGAAGCCTCGTATCCAGGAAGTCAGAGCCAAGATGTGAACTCCAGACTTGATGCTCTCTCTACTGTATCATGTTGGATCAAGACTAGAGAAGGGGACTGTCTGTAATACTACTTCTCGAAGACTTTCTTTTCTGTTGTCGTTAGAAATTTCTAAAGGAAGGAAGTGTTGGCACCAACAGCTCATGTGGAGGGTGAGGATCAGGGAGATGGCAGTTCATCAGATGCTTTGCTCTCTTCTCCAGGATGACATAGAAGCATATCGGACCCAGAACCACTTCCTAAACTCCGAGATCCACCAAGTCACAAAGATCTGGAGAAGGGTGGCTGAGAAGGAGAGGGCCCTCCTGATGAAGGTAAGAGGCAGAGTCCGTCTACATGCCCAGTCACCCTTCAGTCCCTTACCTTCTCAGCCCTGTATCGCTCTGTCCTTATCACCTGCCTGCCCTGCCTCTGGACTGTGCCATTTACAAACTGCCTTTCTGCCTCAGGCATCTGTGCTCTGATTGCTGCGTCTGATCACAGAAGTACAGAGGAAGGGACAGGCGGCCATTGTCATACCTCCCCTCCGGGTTAGAGTAACTGCCAGAATATTCAAAGGGCTGCCCCACTTCATTTTTCTCTTTTCCCCTTGTGGGAGCTAGAGCTTGAAGACTAGACATTCAAACACAACTGCATAGGTGAGGAAATTAGAAAGTGGCCATGCACACCCAGGGAAGGACTCAGAAAAGAGATGATCTCTCTTGGCCCAGA
Organism: Acinonyx jubatus; assembly: GCF_027475565.1. Classification (NCBI taxonomy): domain Eukaryota; kingdom Metazoa; phylum Chordata; class Mammalia; order Carnivora; family Felidae; genus Acinonyx; species Acinonyx jubatus. Next base: position 33,351,012 of record NC_069391.1, read on the forward strand.
GACAGCCTATAACAGCCAAAAAACAAAAACAATTTTTTCTTAAATTGGGAGAATCTGATTCCACTACTACCACATTATTAGATTCAGATGTCTAGTTTTCAACATAATAATCACAAGGCGTACAAAGATATATAAAAGTATGGCCCATTCAAAGGAAAAACATAAATTAGTAGAAACTGCCCCTGACAAAGACCTGATGCTAGATAATACTAGACAAAGATTTTAAAACAGTTGTCTTAAAGATGTTCAGAGAACTAAGGGAAGATGTAGAGAGTCAAGAAAGCAATGTATGAAGAAAACAGAAATATCAATAAAGAGATAGAACACCTACAAAGAAATCAAGAAGAAATTCTGGAATTGAAAAGAACAATACCCAAATGAAAAATCCACCAGAGGGATTCAGAGGTAGATTCAAGCAGGCAGAAGGAATCAGTGGACTTGAAAATAGGATAGTGAAAATTATTAAGTCTGAGAAACAGAAAGAAAAAAAGATGGAAGAAAAGTGAACAGAGCCTAAGTGATGTGTGAGACACCGTTAAGCAGACCAACATACCCGTTATAGTAGGGGAGTCCCAGAAGGAGAAGAGAGAGAGAGAGAGAGGGGCAGAGAGAATATGTGAATAAAGGCTGAAAATTTCCCAAATTTGATGAAAGACATGAATAAAAATGTCCAAGAAGCTCAACAAACATCAAGTAAAATAAATTCAAAGAGATCTACACTGAGACACATCACTATCAATCTTTTGAATGCCAAATACAAAGCGACTGCTTGCAAGCAGAAAGAGAAGTAACTCATCACATACAAGGAATCCTCAAGAAGATTATGAGCAGATTTCTCATCAGAAACCTTGGAGGCCAAAATGCTAAAAACAAAGACAAACAAAAAGCAAAGCAAAAGAATTTGTATCTGGCAAAACCTTCTTCCAAAAATGAGGGAGAAATTCAGAGAAACAAAAGTTGAGAAACTTCATTCCCACTAGATCTGCCCACAAGAAGTGCTTGCACAGTCCTGTGGGGTGCAATGGAGGTACACTAGGCAGTAACTCAGAGGTGTTTGAAGGTATACAAATCTCAGTAGAGGTAAATACATGGGCAATTATAAAACCTAGTATTATGGTAAAAATGGTTTATAATTCCACTTTTGTTTTCTATATGATTTAAGAGACTACTACATTTTTTAATGATTAATCTAAAAGCTAGTATTATTACAACTTTGGTTTATAACTCCACATTTTGTTTTCTACCTAATTTTGCATTTAAAAGAATCATTACGTTATGTTTTGGGGCTCACGATGTATAAAGATGTAATTTTGTGACATCAACAACCAAAAGGGTAGGGATGGAACTATAAAGGAACAGAGTTTCTGCATGTTATTGAAGTTAAGCTGATATAAATTCAAATTAGAATGTTATAACTTTAGAATTTTAAATTAATCCCCATGGTAACCACAAAGAAAGAAGCTATAGAATATACACAAAAGGAAACAGAACAGGAATTTAAACATTTCACCACAAAAAAACACAGTAATGCAGGAAACAAGGGACAAAAATGGTATAAGTCAGCAAATAAATAGCAAAAGGACAGACATCCCTTATCAATAATTACTTTAAATGTAAATGGGTTAAACTCTCCAATTAAAAGAGTTTGACAAAATGGATTAAAAAAAAAAGATCCAACTATATACTGTGTACAGGAGACTCGCTTTATATTCAGAGACACAAATAGATTGAAAATGAAAGGTTGGAAAAAGATATTCCATGAAATAATAACCAACAGAGAGCAGGGTGGCTTTGCTAATATCAGACTGGAGTGATTTTAAAGTTTTTAAAGTTACGAGAGACCAAGAAAGACATTATATGTTAATAAAAGGTTCAAGACAGTGAGAAGATACAGCAATTATAAACATTTATATACCTGATAACAGACCAGCAAACTATAGGAACCAAAAATGACAGAACTGAAGGAAGAAATAGATAATTCTACAATAATAGTTGTTAACTTTAGTACCCCACTCTCAGTAATGGGTAAAATAACCAGACAGATGATAAGTAAGGAACTAGTGGCCTTGAACAACACAATACACCAACTAGATCTAACAGGTATAACACAGAATACTCTACCCAGCGACAACAGCACACGCATTCTCCTCATTTTCCAGGACAAACCATATGTTAGGCCACAAATTATATCTCAGTAGATTTAAAGAGACAGGTATCTTCTCCAACTGGAATGGGATGAAGCTAGAAACCAAAAACCGAAGTCAAACTGGAAAATTCACAAACTTGTAGAAATTAAGCAACATACTTTGAAACAACGAATCAAAGAAGAAATTACAAGGAAAATTCGAAAATACTTAAAGACAAATGAAAAAGAAGACATGTCAAAACTTATGGGGCACAGCAAAAGCCATGCTGAGGAAGAAATTTTTTTTTATGTTTATTTTTGAGAGCAAGAGAGACAGAGCATGAGCAGGGAGGGGCAGAGAGAGAGTGAGACAGAATCCAAAGCAGACTCCAGGCTCTGAGCTGAGGAGGGAATTTATAGCTATAAACACTTTCTTTAAAAAACAAGAAAGATCTCAAATCAACAGCCTAACTTTACAACTTGAGGAACTAGAAGAACTAAACCCAAGCTGGCTGATAGGAGAAAATAATAAAGATTAGAGCAGAAATAAATGAAATAGATAACAGAAAAGTAATAGAGAAAATCAATGAAACCAAAAGTGATTTTTTTGAAAAGATGAACAAAATTGCTTGAGCTAAGTGAACTAAGGAAAAAAAGAAAATTCAAAATCAGAAATGAAAGTGGGAACATTACTACTGATTTTACAGAAATAAAAAGGATTATAAGAGTACTATGAACAGGGGCACCTGGGTGGCTCGGTTGGTTAAGCATGTGACTTCAGCTCAGGTCATGATTTCACAGCTCATGGCTTTGAGCCCCGCGCTAGGCTCTGTGCTGACAGCTCAGAGCTTGGAGCCTGCTTCGGATTCTGTGTCTTCCTCTCAGCTCCTCCCCCACTCATGCTCTCATGCTCGCTCGCTCGCTCTCTCTCTCTCAAAAATAAACATTAAAAAATTTTTTAATAAAAAAATAAAAATAAATTTTTAAAAAAGTACTGTGAACAGTTGTATACCAACAAATTGAATCACCAAATGAAATGGACAAATCCCTGGAAACATAAAGCCTACCAAGACTAAATCATGAAGAAATAGAAAACCTGAATGGCCTGTATAACTAGTAAGGAGACTGAGTTAGCAATCAGAAATCTCTCAACAAAGAAAAGCCCTGGACCTGATGGCTTTACTGATGGATTCTAATGAACATTTAAAGAAGAACTAACAAAAGGCCTTCTAAGACTTTTCAAAGAGGGTGTGTGCAGACTAGTGAGGATCAAACACAATCAAGATGCAGTTGGGCACACAGGATTCTTTGGCGCCCAAAGGAGGAAAGAAAGTCAGGGAGGACTTCCTGGTGGAGGTGCCTTCTTGAGCTGAGTCCTAAAAGTGAGTTGGTGTTATCCAAGCAAACAGTGGAGAAAGGCCTTCCAAGAAAAGAGACAGCATGGTCAAGACCTATGGATTGAGAGGAAGGGGAAAGGTGAGAAAGGAGACGTGAGGCTGAAGGGGGGAAATGTTGGGACGTTCTCTGAGGAAACTGGCAGTTGTAGAAGGGTTTTGAGTGGGGCAGTCGGGGGGGGGGGTGGTGCTCAATCAGACTTATGTTTTGAGAAAGCCAGGGGCTCATTGGGCTTACAGAGGTGGGCTGGAGAGCAGGAGATTTGGGGGTCTCAGAAGTGCCTGAGAAGACTACTGGGAGGGGACTCGGGAAGCAGCCTTGCAGGCAGAGGGACATGGAAGTGGGAGCCGCCTGGGTTGGGGAGGAGGGCAGGCTCACCCGATGGCCTGGAGTTGGTGCTTAGCCAATGTTTGGAGACGGTAATCTGGGCAGAGGTGCAGCAGATGGGCACCCTTAGCCAGGAAGCTCCCACTCTGCCACCCCAGGATGAAACAGGAGCCAGGCTGGCCCAGAGGTCACAGCAATACTATGAGGCCGATTTTTCCTGTCCAGCTTACAGAGAAGGAAAATGGGCCTAGGAAAGTGACGAGACTTGTTCAGAACACTCAGTTTGTGTAAATAGAAATACAAAAGTTCAAGACGGGCAGGGAGGGGCAGGGAGCGTGCAGGAAGGCCACCGATGGGAGAGAATGATGCACAGCAGGAATGGAAGGAGCCAGTGTTGTGGCAGCAGGAGGCCCAAGGGCAGTGTCCGGAGCCTCATGGCCATCTCCTGGGTGCTGCTCAGTAATACCACCTGCAGAGAACTGCTCTAGGCTAGGTGCCCTGAGAGGGACTTTACACACATCAGCTCATGTAATCCTCACCAGAATCCATATGATTTCCATTGGTTAAATGAACAAGCTAGGGCACAGAGCGGTTAAGTAACTTGCCATAGCTCACCCAGCCAGCAGTGGCCGAACCAGGATGGGACTTCAGGCTATGCAAGAACCTGCACTGCCACTCCCCACCTTTCCTCTCTTTCTTCTGAATCCAGCCCAGCCCTGGGCCTGGCTCTCTTGCCTGAAGCCTTCACTGCCTTGCTATAAACCCTTGGGTTTGGGGCCCATCTCCTTTCCCTTATACGATGGGCTGGGGGGTGGGGAGGGGTTGCAAGATGAGATGGGAGAAGAGCTTTGCCGCCTGTAGCTGCTCAGGCCTCTAGGGTGGCCCAAGCCCAACCAGGTGGCCTGACAGCCCCACCCCTCCCTCCACAGTGTGCCTACCTCCAAGCCAAGAACTGCCAGGTAGAGAGCAAGTACCTGGCGGGGCTGCGGAGGCTGCAGGAGACCATGGGGAGCGAGGCCAATGACTGCTCAGAGCTGCTGAGGCAGCTCATCCAGGAGGCACTGCAGTGGGAGGCCAGGGAGGCCTCGGCAGAAGGCGTGGAGCTGAGCCCTATCAGGTGAGCCCCGCAGGCAGCAAGGGCAGGTCTTGGTCTGCCTGATCTGGGGAGCCCCAGCTGCTCTGCTGCTGGTTCCTGCTGACCGTGTACGAGCACTGTGCATCCCTTACTTTCTCGTATCTTCAGGTATTGAGCATGTGGTTGCGATGAGCCCCCTCTTACGGCTGAGGTGGCGTCACTTACACTTACACCTCAGCTGTAAGACGAGGTGGTGTAGGCTCAGAGGAGGCAGCCCCTTCCCCAAGGCCATGCAGCATATTAGTGCAGCTGACCTGGGTCTGCCTCTGAAGCTCTGTTTTCTCCACTTCTCCGGGCTCCCAGAGATACTTTGGTCAGAGAGGGGAGGAGGAGAGACAAGCCAGCTGCCTTCCCCAAGCAAAGCCCTTGCTGAGCCCAGTGGACATGGGCAGTTAAATATAACAAAAGGGGCTGTGGCTGGGGTCCAAAGACCCCCGAGGCTGGGAGGCTCGGTGGAAGGAGCCCAGGCTTTGGAGCCACCCCTGGCCGTGTCACCATGTGACCTTGGACAAGTCACTTTACCTTTCTGGGCCACATAGACAGCCTCCATCAGATGTGGGCTAAGATTGCTGCTTTGCAGGATCAGTAGGACCAAATGAGACCGCACATGCAGAGCACACAGGGCAAATAAATGTTAGATCAATGAAAAGCTATGTGGAATGGATCCCCAGCTCACCCATCTTGCTTGTCAGTGATGCTGTCTGTTCCCCATCCATCCTTGGGCTTACTGTCTTGTGGGAGTGGGATTCTATATCAGCAGTGCAGGACTCCTTGAGCCTAAGGCCTCATGGGATAAGAAGAGGGTTCTTTATATCTGCACAGAATCCACTTACTATGCACTTACTATGTCCCAGACGCTGTCTAGGCCCCCAGCATTTTACAACAGGGGATGTCAATGTCAATGGGTCTCCATGGGGCAGAGCAGGAATTATACCCCTTGTGCAGATGAGCAAACTGAAGTTCGGAGAACTGAAGTCATCTGCCCAAAGCTGCATGGCTAACCCGCAGTGAAGCCCCGGCAAGAACCTTGCCTGGGGTCCAGCCCCTGCCCACTGCCCCTTCTCCGGGGAAGGACTCTGCAAGGTGTTGCTAATGTGCATTTTTGCTGGCAGCGAGTATGACGAGTATGGCTTCCTGACGGTGCCCAACTACGAGATGGAAGACCTGAAGCTGCTGGCCAAGATCCAGGCACTAGAGGTGCACTCCCACCACCTGCTGGCCCATGAGGCTGTGGAGCGGCCGCTACGGGAGCGTTGGGCTGCCCTGGGTGATCTCACGCCCTCGGTCGAGCTCAAGCAGCTGCTGCGGGCAGGTGTGCCCCGAGAGCACCGGCCGCGTGTCTGGAGGTGGCTGGTCCACCTCCGCGTCCAGCACCTGTGGAGCCCCGGCCGCTACCAGGAGCTGCTGAGCCGGGGTCAGGCTCACGAACACCCTGCAGCCCGCCAAATTGAGCTGGACCTGAACCGCACCTTCCCCAACAACAAGCACTTCACCTGCCCCGCCTCCAGCTACCCCGACAAGCTACGCCGGGTGCTGCTGGCCTTCTCCTGGCAAAACCCCACAATCGGCTACTGCCAGGGCCTCAACAGGTGAGCATCATGGCTCTAGTGAGGGCACAGCCCTTGTTCTCTAGAGCACCTCTCTGTCTCTTTGGAGTCTCCCAGGAACATGGAGAGGGGAGCCCAGGAGGCTTGATTCCCACTGTACAGATGAGGACAATATGGACATGTTCAAGATGGGGACAAGGACAGGTTCAAGACCACGGTAGCTCCTCATGCCGTGCTCTCTGCTTTGATCCGTGCTCAGGGTGGGGCCACCCATGTAGAAAGCATCGCGAATGGTCTCCTGGGATTTTGTAGTGTGCACAGCTCAGCTCACACATTGCAGAACTGTGGGTCAAGGCTCATTTGCTTCAGACAAAATCCATTCAGAGGAACCCAAGAGAAAGAGAATTTGTAAATGTTACAGGGAAGCTCCTAACAACCAGGAAAAGAAAAGAGAGGACGAGACCCTATGGTCATTAGAAACCGCGGCATCTCCTGTCTCTAGCAGGGCCACAGCACCACACAACCCCAGGGGTGCCAATCGCGCCGTAGTCCATGGGGCCAGGTCCCGACACTGTGCAGCACCACACCCTACTCTTCTGCAGCCTTTACGGGGCCTCACAGTCTCTGGACTCTCTTGCTTTCAGCAGACCAGCCTCGGTCCATCATTCTTTGGACATTTAAGGCCCATTGAGGCTGTTCAGAACGGAGAACTCAGTCCCTGAGTCTGGAGCTTTGTCAGCATGTCATCCCACTTGGCGATACCCTCTTGCGATACCCTCTTGCCGCAGGCCTAAATTCCCAAAGGAAAGAATGCAGCCGGGCCAGCCTGGAGTCGGTTCTGCTTCTGGTGCAACAGCAGGAGATAAGGGATTGGGGGTGGAGGGGGGGGTGCTGACTGGTAGGGCTGCCCCCTTCAGGACTGTGGAGGACTCTCATGGATGCCCTTAGCTATCCCGATAGAGGTTATGTAATCTCAGATATTTCCCAAAGCAAGTTTTGACTCTATTTATTTTTAAAGTTTTTTTTTTTAAGGTTTATTTTTGAGAGACAGAGAGAGAGAGAGAGACAGTGTGAGTGGGGGAGGGGCACAGAGAGGGGGACAGAGGATTCGAAGCAGGCTTTGCACTGACAGCAGAGAGTCCAATGTGGGGCTGGCACTCATGAACTGTGAGATCACGACCTAAGCCAAAGTCAAAAACTCAATGGACGGAGCCACACAGGCACCCCTTTGACTCAATTTAATTTAAACACGCATACACTGGAGCAAAATTTACATAAGACCTTCTGGTGTTTTTTTCAAAAGAGGTGGTGTGTGACATTTCTTTAACACAGAATAAACAGTCACAGCGTCCCTACTCAAATTTGAATGGTTCCTAAGGGTAGATATTTTTGATACTTGATTTCCAGCCTAAATTGGGTGAAATTGAGCATATATACATGTTCAGTTACTGGGAATTCAGAGTTAAACCACAGCACAGCTAATCTGCACTGAAGGGGTGGGGGAAATCCTATAGTGGGAAGGATCTTGAGATAAACCTAGAAGGAAAGAAACTGTTCCCTGTGTGGATGGAGGCAGCACAAAGGCTGTGGAGGGGTATGTAGGAATAACAGATGGAGAAGGAGGTGACACCCAAGAATATTTCTTTAATTCTTTCTCTGAATACTTTTTCTTCTCACTGATAGTTAGTGTTTAGGCACACATCCATATTATTGCTTAAAATCGAAAGTTATTTGTAATGGGAAGAGCCCCTTTCATACGTGGAGAGTGCGGCCCTTAAACCCCACCTTGCAAGCCCCTTTCACTTGTCTGACTGCCACCATCTAGTGGCAACTGATAGAACTGCATGCATGGTGTCAAAAGAGGACACACCCTGCTTCTATGCAACAAATCAACCTGTTTAGAGGGTGACAGGTATCATGGTAATAATACACTGCAGATTTAGGGCAAAAACGTTAAAGCTATTTCCCTTTAGGACATAAGTGGAGTGCTTTAAAAGTAGCTGTTTCCCACATCACCATGCTACTTCCTTTGCAGACCCACTTGAGCCTGAAGGCCTTAAGTCGGAGTCTGGTTGTAGCCCTGAGCACTTGGTGGGCCCTAATTGGCACCAACAGCCTCTCATTACTGACCTTTTAATGTGTAGAGAGATCTAAGCTGGTGCCAGCAGCCAGCTCCTGGACTGAGCATGTCCTGAGGCTCCAGTGGAATGGGGTAGGGTGGAGAGAACACCAGGCTGGGACTTTGGGAGCCACTCTACCACCAGCTGACTATGTGACCCTGAGCAAGTCATTTCTCCTTTCCAGGACTTGGGTCTTCCCATCTCTGCAATAAGTGTATCTAGACCCAGGATGACCAGTAGGAAGCATCTGTCTAGAGCCTTCTCTGGTGAGAGTTTCTGAGGCAGCCTCCAGAGTCAGTGGGAAAGAGAACAATGATGAATTAGTTATGTCTGCCCTGGGCATAGACAAAGGGAATGTTGTCACGATTGATTAGTTATGTCTGCTCTGGGCATAGACTAAAGAGTGGTGGCCAGTGTTTCACACGTTTGCTATCCCTGAACTAAATGACCTCAGAAGGCACCCCTTCCCCAGCTCTGAGAGGGCAGAGCTTCCTATTTCCAAAAAGACCTTTGACTCTTCTCTTCATCCACTCAGCTTAGACTCAGGAGGATTTGTACAGATGGTTTAGCCAGAGTGAAAAGAAATTCCTTCCCAATCTATTGGGGAGAGAAAAGGGGTTTCTTTTTTCTTTTGAGAATTGACCTTATTTCTCTAAACAATATGAACCTCAGAAGAGGTTGGAGGTCATGAATCCAATCTTGTAAGAGCTCAGAGAAGGATAAATAGGTAGACAATGAAATGTGTTTTTTAAGCCCATCAAGTGTGTGAGGTTTCATGATGCCGTAAGGTGGCATCTCCCTAAGGGTGTTCAGTGGGTGCACTGTACAAAAGGGGCTCCACAGCCCCAATGGACAGTCCTGGGCTAGGGTCACATGGGGTTTTGTCACTGCAGAATTTCTAAGAGGCTTTTACTAAGATGTTGTATATCATTGGCCTCTAAAAAGGGGCTAGAGTATGCAGCATTTCCCAAACATCTTTGAATTTGGGACCTTGTGTTCACCTAGCATCTTGAGAGACCATTGCATCTTGGAAAATGTATTCCTGGATTGGCCCTGGGCGAGCCCTGCCAGGAAGGATGGAAGAGGTAGAGAAAACAATACTTCTTCCAGGCTGACATCCCTGCTCAGCACTGTGGACTTTTTCCTTTCTTCCCATGATCTCATTAGAGCTTCATGGTAACTTTAGGGGGAGGGGAAGCAAATGAGAGAAAGAATTTTGTGTAATGAGCACCTGCTATATGCCAGACGGTTAGCAAGACACTGTAATTCTGTCTTCTTGCTCAAAATGCCTCACAGCCCTAGGAGGTAGAGATTGTTAATCCCACTTTACAGATGATCAAAGTAAGGCTCAGAGAGGTTAGTTAGCACGCTTGCCAAGGTCTCAAAGCCTGTGGATATTAAGATAAGGATAACTAACATTCATAAAGTGCTCCACTACATGTCAGGTGCTATGCTGGGCATTCATCTCTTATTAACATCATTCACCCTCGTAATAGTCCTGTGATTATTATGAAGAGGTTGAGGCTCAAAGAGGTTTAGGAACTTGCTTCCAGCAAGGAAGCAGCAGGTGCAGAATCACACCTAGGCAACAGGACTCCAGAGCCCCTCCCTAGAGACTCAGATCTCCCCATTGCTCTGGAAATCCCTGTGTAGTCCCCAAAAGCAAGTTTTCTTCTCACCCCAGGTGCCAGAACACTAGACTGGTTAGGGTTAGACACGACAACCCCCTGGGATCCGGGAAGCGACCTCTGCCACCCTCTGCCTGGCTGTGACTTCTGCACATCACCCTAGGCCTCCTTTCTTCCCCTTCCAGGCTAGCGGCCATTGCTCTGCTGGTCCTGGAGGAAGAGGAGTGTGCCTTCTGGTGCCTGGTGGCCATTGTGGAGACCATCATGCCAGCTGACTACTACAGCAAGACACTCACATCATCCCAGGTGAGCAGAGCAGGGGCAGACGGGACTTGGAGGCCACACAGGTTGGTGCTCCTTGAGTGGTTCCTTCAAGCCAGTGAATCAGAAAAATCAGGAACCTCTCAGACCTCCATTTCTCCCTCTGTACAGGGGCCAGTAAGCCCTCCCTGGGACTCCTGGGAGGCTCTGGTGAGGTGATGGCCTTTAGAGTTGTTGGGGCCCTGCCCACGGGACAGACTTGTTATTCCAGTGGTGACACGATGTCACTAGGAATGGTTAGTCTGTCTGTCTCTTTCTTTCTTTCTTTCTTTCTTTCTTTCTTTCTTTCTTTCTTTCCTCCCTCCCTCCCTCCCTCCCTCCCTCCCTCCCTCCCTCCCTTCCTTCCTCCCTTCCTTCTTTCTTGAAGTCCCCTTCAAGCTCTCTGCTTTGCCATCCCTGGCATATTGCTCTCAGCCCCCTGCTCATGGTCACAAGATGGCTGTACCCTCGTGGTCACAAGACAGCCGCACCACCTCTGGCACTGAAGCCATGGTCCAGCTCTAGAAGAAGCAGAGGGTGGAAGGCAAGGGCTGTCTCCCCTACAAACAGCTCCCGCCCAGCAGTTGCTGGTTATACCTTATTGGTCAGAACTCTATCACAAGGCACCGCTTGCCGCAAGGCAGGCTGGGAAATGTTCCATATTTTATTTTCATGTTTTAACACCTCCGAAATCAAGGTGTGTTGTGTAACCAGTGTGCTGTGGTGGGGTTGTTGGAGGGTTTCTCTCTCTCTCTCTCTCTCTCTCTCTCTCTCTGTATAGAAAATTTCAAATGCAAAAACTTCACTTTGCTCCACTATCTCATGAAATGTAAAAGTTAAAAAAGAAAAGAAAAGAAAAGAAAATTTCGAATGTACAACAAATAGAGAAAATAGTATATGAACCTCCATGTATCTATGACCTAGTTTGAATAATTATCAACACAGGCACCCACGTGCTGTTCCGTCTCTACTCCCACCCATCCCTGGTGAGACAAATCCCAGACGTCACATCCGTTGATCTAGGAGTCCTTCAGGTTCAGTGGCTCCTTAGGCTCAGTGAGTTACCTGAGGTCTGGAGCTGGACGCACCGAGCACCTTGTGTGTCAGACTTCAAATGGATGTAGCGTTGAGGCCAATACAAGCCTGAACTGCTTGGCCTCAGGTTCAGGAGGGCTTCAGGTTTACTGGCCAAGAACATAGCCCACAGAGACCTCCGCGTCAAAGCCCAGCGCTCCAGCTCGGAAGACTGCCTGCCTGTGCTGGGAGCAGCAGAGCGGTGTGCCGCGTGCCCGTCTCCTGGCCACGGAGGGCTCCGGCCCGTCCAGGCACTCGCGCCTCCGGGCCGGTGGGGGGTGACTCCACGACTGTGTGTGGACTGGCTCTCTAGGGAGGGCGGCGGCCCCTTCCCTAGGGTGGCGGCCAACGAGCCCTGTCTCCCGGCTCCCAGGTGGACCAGCGGGTGCTCCAGGACCTACTTTCGGAGAAGCTGCCCAGGCTGATGGCTCACTTGGCGCAGCACCGTGTGGATCTCTCCTTCATCACCTTCAACTGGTTCCTCGTGGTCTTTGCAGACAGTCTCATCAGCAACATCCTTCTCCGGGTCTGGGACGCCTTCCTGTATGAGGGCATCAAGGTGGGGCGCTGCCAGGGGTGAGCAGGACAGTCCCGAGCAAGGCCCTCTTGGGCTCAGTTCCGCCCCCGGAGAATGGGAAGACGGTGCTCCCCTGTCAGGGCTGTTGAGGACCCCTCGTGGGAGCATGGCTTTGTAAACTAAAGTGTTTTGCACACGTGAGGAGAAGAGAAGTTGGGGGGATTTCCTTTCCCGAGGGAGGAGGCACGACCATGATCCGGGAGGCCCATCCCTATTCCATCCACTGCCCATCCAGTCATGTGGGTCCACCCTTCTCTCCCCCCATATTTGGGTGTGGTCCCAGCTTTGCCCCTCACCTTTCTAGGAGACCCTAGGCAGGCCCTCCCCACGCCCCACCCCAGTGTCCCCATGCTGGTTGATGACATACCACACCGCAGATTACAGAGCACCTTTGGATCTGTTAGTCCAGTCAATTCCTGCTGATACCCCATGTAGAGACAGTATCACCCCCCTCAGGTCCAACAGGGTAGCAGCTCACCCAGGGTCCCGGGACAAGTCAGGACAGAGCCAGGACTCCGTCTCCGTCCCCGGATTCCAAGCTGTGCTCTCTCCCCTTGGGGTCTCCAGTCTGCCCACCCCCTTTGGCCTCCCTGCACACATGTTGCCTCCAGGCTTTCAACCCTGAAGCCTGTCCTGGGAGCCCCACACTGTCTGGGTATGTGGGTTCTCCTCCCCCTGGGGATTACCTGCCTGGCCCCCCCCCCCGTGCCCCACCTGAGCCCCCCGCTTTGCCCCCAGGTGGTATTCCGCTATGCCTTGGCCATTTTCAAGTACAACGAGGAGGAGATCCTGAGGCTGCATGATGGCCTAGAGATCTACCAGTACCTGCGCTTCTTCACCAAGACCATTTGCAACAGCCAGTGAGAACCCTTTTCTGCCCCCACCCCTGCCGGTCCAGCAGTCCTCCCACCCTCACATGCCCCCAGGACACGTAGCAGAGGGTATGCTGGTGTTTGCTGAGTGCCGATTCGTTAGGGCTGCTGATGCTCCCTTACGGCTTAGAAATCTTTAGGGACGTTCCACTGCCTCAGGGGTCTGTCTGCCCCTTAACATGGCATTCAAAGCCTCATGCAATTTCACTTCCTTCCCACCTTTTCCGGCCCCTAATACTTGCCATGCCCTACAATCCTACCAAACAGAATTATTTGAGTTCCTAGGACAACAGCCACCTCCGGGCTTTTTGGTCTTGCAGTTTCTTCTGCTTAGAATGCCTTCCTGCCACCTGCACCACCACCACATTTGCCTGGCCAACTTCTATTCATTCTTCAAAACTCAGCTCACATGTCACCTCTTCCAAGAAGCCTTCCTTGACCAAACTTTCCTTACTGGGTTAGAGCTCCCATAGTCCTAAGCTTTCTCCTGCCTCAGTACACATCACTCTGGGTGGAAGTTGGCTTCTTATTCACTGTTTCCTTCCTGGAAGGTGAGCTCCCTGCAGGCGGGGGCCAGGGCCTCAGCCACGTGGACAGAATGAATGCCAGGGTGCCTGGGAAGGCCGGGTGAATGTAGGCCCAGTGGGGCGCTGGGCTCTGGGCTGACTATGCTCTCCCCCGCAGGAAGCTGATGAACATCGCCTTCAACGACATGAACCCTTTTCCTATGAAACAGCTGCGGCAGCTGCGGACAGCCCACCGGGAGCAGCTGGAGCCTGAGCTGCGTGAGCTGGAGCGGCTGAAGGCCGAGTACCTGGAGACTCGGAACTCACAAGCCCCAGCGGTGCCGGAGGACTGCGCCAGTGAGGACGAGGTGGAGGGCGAGGCCTGACTTGGCCACCTGCCCTCCCCAAAGCCCTTTTTCCCTCTTGGCTGGCAGGCCCCCAGGAGGATGGATGGCCATGGAGTGGTGGTCCAGCCCGTGAGCCCCATCACCACGTCGTGCTGGGCAAGTCCCTTCCCCTCTCTGGGCCTCGGTCTCCCCAACAGAACATTGTCTGCTGGGAAGCCTTTGGTTGGGTCATCCCCTCATGAGCACATACCCAGGGATGCCAGCCCTTTCTCGCTTCTTCCACAGAGCACTTTAGCACATAGACGAGCAAGAATGCTGTCTTCTAGGGTAACCTTGAACATTCCTTAAATTTTATCTATATAAAACAATATAAACATTAGAATTAATTGACAAGCTTTGGAAGCTTAATGATTCCCAGTAACCGACTTCCTGGCTGGGCCCAGGTCTCCAGGGTGTCCCATCACTAGGGCCTACCCGGCGTGGGACATCCGTGGATTCTGTTTCCTTGGATGTCTCTGCAGGGCCAGCCCCCCTCCTGGGTCCCTGAGGAGCTAGAGTCCTATGCATGCAGGGTGTGTCTTCCTGGGTGACAGTGCCTCCCCAGTGTTGGTTAGGCGTCTGTCCCAGGCCCAGCTCCCATCTACCAAGGCCTTTTTCCTGAGCCCTGCACCTGTGGTCTCCTCTCCATTCACAGCCCGTTTGGGGGGAAGAGGTTCCCAGGGAAAACCCCTGCCTGTACCAAAAGGAACTTGGTGTGGGTGTTGGGCAGAGAACCCTGGGTCAGGCACCCAACGGCTGGCTTCCCTCTACCAACTTCACAGGCCCAGGCAAGAAGAGTCACCTCTTCTCTGAAAAATGGGTGGCTGGAGGGTGAGGAAGAGGTGTTGAGAGGGACATAGCTATAGCCTGTCACCAAGTCAGGGCTGTCTCTTCTGGCACCCACTGCATGCAGGAACTCAGTTTCAGTTTTTCTGGGTTCTTCCGGGCCCTTCCTCAGCAGTCCGCCACCTCCCCCATTCCCCTCTAGGCAGGGAGTCAAGGCTGTATAAGTGATTTGGGCAGCTCATTTCTCAACAAACCCTTCACTGTGTCAGTACAGGCTCAAGCTGGGCAGTCTCCGGCAGGAAGGAGTGGGGGTGGGGGGGCAGGTGTGTGGTTCTCCAGCAGGAAACGTCCAGCTCTGATCAGAGGTTCCTGTCACTGGGGACCAGGAACCGGCCTGCTCACCCACAAGTGTGAACTTAGAGGGACTGGTGCACCAGGCACCCAGTTCACCCACACCGTGTACACAGCTCTGGGGAAGAGGCACTCAGAGTTCTTTCCTCCCACATGACATGGGCTACTAGCTGACCCCGGGGCCCCGGGTTTCCCATTAACACTCCACATAGTGTCTTGATAACCTTCCTCGTTTTTGCTGAACTTTTACCTCTGCTGAGATCCTTTCACCACCAAAGGGTATCTGTGAGGCGTGATGGTGGCCGGCGGGGGTCCTAGCTGCACCCCCAACAGGCTGGGTGCTCTACCCTTTAAGGGCTGTCACTGGGGAGACAAGGGGTCTAGCCTCTCAGAGCTCCCAGGAGATGAGCTGGTGCCTGGCAAGAGTAAAGCACCACCAGCAGCAGGGAGTTACCTTTTTATAGAAAAACTACCCAGAGGGCTTCAAAAAGGCCCAAGGCTCCAGGAAAGGCCCAGCTGGTCCTTCAGCTCCAGCCCTGAAATTCAAATTCCCTCCCCAGCTGGGGAGGTGGGGGGGGGGGGGTAACAATCCCTGGTCAGACAGGGGCTGTCTGATAAATGGCACACCCCTTTCCCTTCTTCCCTTCCTATCTCTCCCCTGCTTCCTCTGCCTCTTTGCTCTCCCTCCCCTCTCCTCCCTCCTCCCTCCTCTTTCCCCTCCTCCTTCTGCCTGTTCTCACCCTTCTTCCTTTGTCCCCTCTTCTCCCTTCCTCCTCTCCCCTCCCCACCCCCAGGCAGAGAAGCTCTGCTCAGAGCTGAGCACCGCACCTTGCCCCTCCTGGGCTGGGGGAAGGCAGGTGCTTTGCCATTGACCCAGCACTGTAACCTCTGGTTTACACCACAGAATCACCTAAGCAGCTTTTAAAGAATATTGGTGCCAGGCCGACACAGAGCCTTTTGTGGGGCCTGGGCGTTCTGATACACCAGGAGGGTTGGAGATCACAGGACCGACTCTGGTCCGGCCTCCTCCAGCCCTAAAATGAGATGCTGGAGCCAGGAATGAGAACTGCCTGTCCTGGAGCATTGCTCACCCCAGGCCAAACTCAGTTTAGGAATGAGGAGATGAAGCCTCAGAGGAGTTAACTAACTTGCCCAAAGTCACACAGCTGCTAAGTGTTAAGTCATGCTCAAGCCTTAGAGGTGCTAACTGTAAGACTAAGGAGGGTTAGTTCCAGCTCACCTCAATGTCCCTGGAGCCTAGAACACAGAAGGATTCAATGGAAAGAGGGGGCCTGGCCTATAGCTCCCTGAGTGATGTAGGGCCCTGTGGGATAGCTCCAGGCAAAGGAAGATGGAAGGAAGAACCTTCTACCTGACCGGGAGGCTCTAACAGGGACTGGTGGAGATGGGGGTGTGTGGGGGGTGTGACACCTTGAGAAGGGCTGTGGCTGCTGCTGCTATCTTCCCTCCCTCCCCCTTCTTCCTAAAGAGCGTTTGGGGCCCACCCCTGGTGTCAGATTCCTGGCCTCGCACCACAGCTGTCGCCCCCCCCACCCCCAGGGGCTGCTGCCTTCTAGGGCTGGAGGATCTGATCCCTCACAGCCCCACCTTCCTACCCCAGGGGATGGGACCTCTCCACTCAAAGCAGACACTAGGCCCCAAGCATTGTGTAGAGGAGGGGACAGGAGTTACTCAGGGAACTTCCCTGGAGCAATATCGCCAAGAATAAAGGGTCTCCTCAAAGGAGAAGGAAGGGCCTGGAGGGCTGTTTGGAAGACTCCCCCCACATCCACCCCAAAGTGGGAGATGTACACTGACTTCTGCAGAACACCTGCACTCCAGGCTACTATCCCCCACACTTGGAACTTCACCTCTCAGGCACTGCTATTCGTTCCTTCATTCTTTTTTTTTTTTTAAAGAAAAAGGTTTGTTTGGTTTGGTTTGGTTTAGAGAGAGAGTGAGTGCCGGCACAAGCAAGGGAGGGATAGAGAGGGGTAGGGAAAGAATCCCAAGCAGTTTTTCCCTCCATGCTGCCATCGCAGAATCGCGACGCAGGGCTCAAACTCACAAACGGTGAGATCATGACCCAAGCAGAAATCAAGAGTCAGACACTTAACCAACTGAATCACCCAGGTGCCCCTGTTCCCTCATTCTTAGTTCAATCTCCCAGGGCACAAGCCATATTGTCCAGAAAGCTCCAGGCAGGGCAGGTAGATGAAGAATTTGCCATCCTTCCTCACAAATAGTCTGGTCCTGCACAGGGCATTTACCCAACACAGTAGATTAAACAAAGCTGGCCATGCTGACATATAGGGAAGGAAGGGGGCATTGGTCTCCTGGCTATCCCAATCAACAGTAAGGCCCAATGTAAGGTGCTGGCAGATGGGCCCAACTTTGAAGCCAAACCTACTGTGTGGTTTTCTAACTAGGGGCCCCTGGGCAGGCTACCCTTGCTCTGGCCTCAGTTTCCCCATGTGTGCAATTCAGAAGATGATCAAGGGTTAGCCTTCCTCAAATGGACCAATGCTGGGGGAGGGAAGGAGCAGGAGAATGAGGACACCACCGCCACCACCCCCTCCCCCTGCCCCCCCCCACCCCCACACACACACAGGTGCACACACATGCAGCATCCCCAGAAAGGATCCCAGGTTGTGTCTGTTGCAGAGGCTTCCAATGACTTCCTATCAGTCCACATGCCCATGGCCCCCAGGGGTCGCTGTCAAACCAGCCTTTCCCAAACAGTCCCAGCCACCCATCATCATGGCACAGGATGGAGAGATGCAGGCACAAGGCCGGGAGGGCACATCCACAGGGCATCTGGGGAGGTGTGTCGGTGATGAACGTGGAAGGAAGGATGTGTCGGTTTAGACGGGGGGAGATGATGCAGGAAGAGAATTCCTAGCAGAGGGGACCTTGTGAGCAAAGACACAGAAGTATGTGTGGGGGGGAGGGGAGGGGAATGCAGGTGAGATGAATTAGGACATTCGGATGCCTTAGCCTTGGTGAGGCTGTGGTGCCCACAACCAGGAGTAATTAAAGATAAAGGCAATATTGAGCCATAAGGAACTCCCACAACATTCTGGTTTCTCCATATGCTTTTCTGAAACATCAAATATCTGACTCTCTTGCTGATACCTGAAGCACGCATTCCGCTACTGAATATTCCGCCTACTGAATAGTCCAGCTCTGAGAAGCCTGGGTCAGGGCCACAGGGGGGTTGGCTTTGAAGGCCACACTGGGGGGGGGGGGAGTGGGGAGGGGACTCGGGATGGGAGAGTGGCCCAGTGAACTGAATAAGTTGCAGGCTTTGGCCCTGGCTATTCTTGCCAAGGATATATCGCCGAGCCCCGACTTACTTAGCCACTCTAAGTCTCAATCTTCTTACGTGTAAAATGGGGGGAATAATAGCGGCTAAATAAAAGTGTTACTAGGATTAAGTGAAATAATATATGTAAAGTACACAGTATGCTCTGTCGTTCACTCAAAAATTGAGCAGGGTACTGTTCTAGGTACTCCGGGTTACACGACTGAACAAAAGAAAGAGCTCTTCTCAAGAGGGCTGCTGTGGTGAAGTGGCTATGAGCTTGGACTTGGGAGCCGTGCTGCCTGGGGCTGAATTAATAGCTGCGTGATCTTAAGCGAGGTACTTCATCTGTGCCTCAACTTTCTTATTTGTAAAATTGGTAATAGTGTAACCTCATAAGCTTGTATGACGGTGAGGTGAGGTAATTCATTTATGGTGCCTAGCACAGTGCCTGTCTTAGTAAGTGTTAGGTGGTAGTATTATTAAAAGGAGGGGCCTCACCGTCTCCCATTGCCTAGTGTGCTCAGAACCCGAGA
Source organism: Acinonyx jubatus (assembly GCF_027475565.1). Classification (NCBI taxonomy): domain Eukaryota; kingdom Metazoa; phylum Chordata; class Mammalia; order Carnivora; family Felidae; genus Acinonyx; species Acinonyx jubatus. The sequence continues at coordinate 33,369,981 of NC_069391.1, forward strand.
GCCAGCGGGCCTGGGCGGCAGCGCCCCCTCCTGGCTGCCGAGAGAACGGAGTCCTCCTGTTACAGAACCTCCCTCCCTGCTTGCTCTTTGCGTCCCCACCGAAAGGGAAGCCTCAAGAATTTCGCTGCCAGCCAGGGTCTACCAAGCGCCACCCCCGGGGCGGGGGGGAAGCTCTGTGCGCTCACTTTGCCGGCCGGTAAATTAAGTCGTCTCATCTAATTCTCAAACAGCACTCGAAGGCAGGAACAGTTACTGTTTCCATTTCACCTAGGGGGAAACGGAGGCTCGGGAGGTCGAGTCCCCTGCCCCGTGCCGTGAAGCGAGGGAGCGGTGGGTCCGCCGGTCCCCAGCCTCCGCCTGGTCGCGGGGCAGCCCGCCCCAATCTCTGCGGCGTGTGCGCGCCTGTTCTGTGCGCGTGCGCGCGCCCCAAGACCAACCCCGCGGGCCAGGAGCGCGGTCCGGAGGGTGGGGAAGGAGGGGTGCGCCCGGACCCGGGGCGCACGGGCGGGGCTAGTGCCGGGCCCCGGCCCCGCCCATCGGCCCCGCCCTCCCGGCTGCCGGGGCGGGGCGGGGGGGGAAGAGGCGGTGGAGCTGCGCGTGGGGACTCGGCGGGCGGTGAGGAGCGCGGAGCCGGAGCCGGACGCCGCCGCCGCCACCGCCACCTGCGCTGCCGTCATCAAGGTAGGGCGGCCCCGCGCCGCTAGCCGTGCCTTCCCGCGGTACGCGATGTGTGCGCGCTGCGCCTCCCGGCTGCAGCGCCCTGGGAGGGATGCTGGGCTGGGCGAGCCGCGGTGGACCCGGCGGGGCGCGGGGGACGAGACTTCCAGCACCTCCGCGTGAGCTTACAAAGCACCAGCCCTCTCCAGGCCTCAGTTTCCCCACTGGGATAGCGGGCGCAATGGTGGCTCCTTCCGCGCCGCGCCGTTGGGAGAGGCCGCCCTGAGGTCCAAGCTCCCGACGGCTGAGGGGCCGGGATCTGCACCGTTTGCACCCGCCCACCCCTCCCGCCCGCTGTGAGGGCCGCTCACCCTGGGTGTGGCGAGCCGGTCCCAACAGGCCTCCCTTGTGGCTTGGGTGCCTCTCTGGAACCCTGTCTGGACTCTCCCCCTCCTGACTAGGTGACCTGCAGGGCTTCAGCTTCCCCATACAGGAAACAGGAGGGGGCGACCGCCGGAGATACCTATGGAGCCCGCCTGGGCGTGCAGGGTGGGGCGGTCAGTGTCGGCCTGCCAAGTCGGCCTTGCTGGGGGGAGGCCTCACTGGGGGGCGATGGGACCATCAGCTGCAGACTTGCCTGGGCTAGACCCATGAACCAACCTGGATTTAGAGAATGGAGTGGCACGTCCTCTTCCCCTTCCATTGCCCCACCAGGTATGCTAGGGCTGGATCACGTTGGTGTGGCGGGGGGGGGGGGGGGGGGGGACCTCAGAGGCGTGACAGTGCCGAGAGAGCTGTGTCTGGGTGGGGTTGGGTCTGGGACAGAGTATGTGTATGAAGGACTGTGGCTCTAGGCTCTCCGGGTGAAAAAGATCTCTGGCCTCTGGCTCAGTGGCTTGGTAAGATCCCCTCTGGAAGGTCTTGCTTCCCCATTGCACACCTCTTATGATGGGGATCTTACTAGCTGTAAACAGCAGGAAGCTTCTCGTCCTGCTCTGGGCTTACAGATCACATCTTACTCCTCTTCCTCCACCCTGGGCGTATCATTTGGCTTAAATCTGCTCACTTCCAGGCTGACCAGCCCCAGGCCCAGCACTCTTTCTGTTGCCAGAGCCAAAGCGCGCAAAGGCAAGAGGCAGGAGCTGAGGTGTCTGCCCCAGAGCAAGTAGTGGTCAGCCTGGGGCTTGTTCAGAACCCACCTGCATCAGGACTGGAATGTGTCCCCTGCATTCCCTGCACTTCTAGAGCACCTTTGGGTTAGCAGCTGCCTTAGAGGTCTGGAGTGAGAGGAAGGGCCAGAGAAGCCCCTCTCCAGGCCTCCCTGCCTCCAGTGCCTCTTCCCCATCTTCTCCTGTTGCCTGCCCTGACTGAAGGAGTAGTTTCTGAGAACCACGTCTGGTCTCTCTCATCCACTTCGTGACCTGCCCCCCGCCCAAGAGCTTTCTTACTGCCAAAAGTAAGGAGAGGCTGCCTGGGCAGGTGATGAGCTCTGTGTCATCAGAAGTATGTGAGCAGAGACTGGATGAGCACTTGCTGGAGTTGAGCTACCTTTGACTGCAAGTCTGGGATTCTCAGACCAACTGAGAGTGACCATGACTGTGCCTTCTGGTCATGGTGGAGCCTCACAGAACCTGGAGCTAGACCACAAATGAGTATTATTACCCCCTTGTAAAAACAGACTAAGTATATGTGCTGTCACTCGAACATAGCTCCAATGCACACACTTAAGTGCTACCTAAGTCTCCTCTCATCTCTAGGTCTGTATGATCTGGGCTCTGTTTTCCTGCTCAGCTAGTGCAAAGAGGCACCCATTTTGGCCTGATTTAGGGGCATGGCAAATTCTGGCTATTAAAAAGTCATCCTATGCTAATAACTGAAAATGTACTGTGGAATTGTGGAATATCCAAGCGGAAAGGGATCTTAAGAGATCATCTCTCCAAACCCCTCTTTGTCTAGATAGGCATCCCCTAGCCCCAGAGGGGATGTGACTTGTCAAAGTTCACACAGCAAACTAGTAGCCAAGCCCAGGGATCCTGATTTTAAGCCCAGAGTATTTGTTTATTTGTTAGGAAACGCATACCATGTATATGGTAAGTGAAAGCAGCCTGTATTTATTCCTATAGAATTAGCAAAAATAAATGCAAAAGGTTAAACCTCTTTGTGGGGATTCTCCAGCAGCATTTAATTTTGCAGGGCAATCTGGCAGCCTGTTACAAAAGTCTGTGAAAATGATCCTAACTGCCCTTTGCCCCTAGACTTCTACTTTGAGGACTTTACCCCAAGGAAGTAACTATGTAGAATGATAAATGTAGTGCTGATATTTATAACAGTTTTCTTATAGTGGAGCTCTTGGTGTTTTATCTGAGGTTTAATAAACATTTCATTTGAAAAGTACAGCTTAAAAAATAGTAACACTAAAGCTTACATTGCCGGCGTCTGGCCAACGTAAAAGCAGTGTGGTCCAGAGGAGAGACCACAAGACTAACGTCAGCAGCATAGATACCAGGATCAACTCTTCATGTACCCCACTGTGTGACCTTGAGTCAGTCCCTTTCCCTTTCTGGACCTCACTCTCCCCATCTGTGAAATGGGGTAGGTTGAGGGATTGCTGAATTTCTTTCAGCTCTGACAACCTGCCTTCTGGACCTAACAGACCTCTGTAACTGAATCCTGTATTGGAACAGTGAACGTGGTGATAACCAAAGAATGTTCTAGCCTTCCTCCCCCATCATTAAATGAATCCCCTTAGAGGTGAGCAGCTAGCCTTTTCCACCCGGGACGGGGCTTAATCCAACCTTAGACTTTTATTAGTTCTGAATGGCCAGAACCTGGATTGTTTTAGAATATAGCATAGCTTTGCTTTTACTTTCTTTGCCAGATATCAGGGGACAGAGATTTTTCCGGAGGACCAGGGGATAATGCAGCAAGATCCTCTGTTGGCTACTTTAAGTCTATAGGCTGTGCCTGCTCTCCTTCAGACTGGATTGGAGGTGTTTTCAGTCCCACCTAGTATGAAGGGCCAGGGATAGGTGACTTCACTTTTTGGACAAACATTTATGGGGTACCTACTGAGTACTAGGTCTTGAGGTGCCCCCCAGAGTCCTGCAGGCTGCCATGAGAAATATATTAGGTTGAACTATGTGAAATGGCCAATATCTGCCTGCTTTTGACTTACAAGAAATGGCAATTTCATTCACTTCAGCCTAAATGGAAAAAGAGATCATTGAAGAGCACTGTGCTCCCTGCCATAATCGAGAGATTGGCAGGATACCGTGGATACTAGGAAAGTATGATTTTGAGCTTGGAGATGTCCAGGAGGAAGGGCATGGGAACCTCACCTTGAAGAATCAATAAGAGTAATAACAGCTAGTATTCATTGAGTACTTACCACTGGCCTGATTCTCTCCCAAGTGGTTTATATTCATTCATTTAGTTATTCAACTGTTCTTTTATTAAGCATCTACATTGTACTAGGTATTCTCTGGGGTGGGAGCAGGAGTCTTGATCGTAAATAAAATAGACCAAAAAATCTGTCCTAAAGAAACCTAAAATCTAATACAGAAAAAAGACACAATGAGCAAAAAGTAAAGCAGCAGGTGATAAGTGGGACAGGACAAGTAAAACACAGGAGTATGTTTCGAGTGTGTGACAGGGAATGGAAGGAGGGGGTTGCGATTTTAAGTAGGGTGGCTGGGGGGATCATTGAGAAGGTAACTTTTGGGCAAAGTCTGGAAGGAGGTGAGAAAGTGAGCTGGGCTGATTTCTGGAGGAGGAGCCATCCAGGTGGAGGGAACAGCCAGTGCAAAAGCCCTGAGGTAGGACCATGCCTGGTATGTTCATGGAAGAGCAGACTAGAACAGAGTGACGGAGAAGACAGAGGAGACTGGTAAGAGGCACCACTGATGGTCAGGTTGTGGACCCCGCCCTGTACATCAGGGAATCCTCTAAGTTTGTGGGGGGGGGGGGGAGGGGTGGGTGTTGTTAAATAAATAGGCCTAAGTAAACCGTAGGGGTTTAACAAGTGGGGCTCAAACTCACGACCCTGAGATCAAGAGTCACATGCTCTCCCGACTGAGCCAGCCAGGTGCCCCAAGGGGGGTACTCTTTTACTCCTTTTTTCAGTTTAGAATACACAGATACAGAGACATTAAGTAGCTTGCTAAGACAGTGTCTCACAAAGGAGCTAGATCTTTTAGTAGAGGGCATTGAGGAGCCATGGGAGGCCAAGGCAAGAGCATGGCCAAATTTGAGTGTCAGTGCGATTCCTCTGGGGTACAGAGAGAAGGCTGTGGAAATAATCCAGACCCAGGGTGATGAGTTGGGCCCCGGCAGTGAACCAGTGAATGTAGGGGCAGAGGATCCGCGAGCTCAGTGCTGGGAGTGAGAAGGGGGGTCCAGCCCAGGTGAGCAGGAGGAGGAGGAGGAAGCCAGGCTGGTCCTAGGCTTATTTATGTAATAAACATTTAATAGCACTTCTTATGCTCTAGGTACCATCTAAAATTTGACATACATTAACTCATTCAATCCTCAAAGCATCTTGGAGGGTAGATGGTCTCATTATTATTACTACTTTTTAAAATGGGCATATTATATTGTCAATAAAGTTAATTTACAAAGAAAGTATATTTGTTTTTTTCTATCATAAATACTTGATGGTGATGGAGAATTTAGGAAAAAAGGAAAACAGAAAATAAATTACTCATACCTTCTCTTTTCATCTCAGGTAATCAATATAAATATTTTGGTGTATTTACTTTGTCTTTTTTCTACCACTATCCCCATTTTACAGATGAGGACACTGGGGCCCAGAGAGGCTGGGCAGTTTGCACAGAGTACGACATTTGTACCCGTGTCATCGGACTACAGTGTCCAGGGTCTTAATCACTGTGCTGTGCTACCTGGAATGTCAGTTGGGGGGTTCCACTGAGACACACGCACCCCACACTCACCCCACCCCAGCATATTTCACAGATGGGGAAAGTGAGGCCCAGTGAAAGGCAGGGCCTTGCTCAGCATCTCTCACCCAGTTGGGAGCAGATATGTGAGGTCCCATTCGAATAAGAAATTGGATGCTGAGAACTTGTGCAGGGTTGATGTGACAGCTGCCTTCAGCCTGGCCTTGAGCCCAGAGCTTGCAGGGGGCTGGCAAGCGGCGTGACCCTGCCCAGAGGGAGTGCCGAGGACTGCCAGGGCAGGCCTGTGTTCCCTGAGCTCAAGAGTCTCATCCCTCCAGCCGGCCCTGGATGGGAGGTGGCCAGGGGATGGGGAGGGAGAGGCTGGGGCTGTGCCAGGCCTGCAGGCCCCCTGGGAGTTGTCTCTTGTACTCTGACTGTGCATTTATTTCTGGCTCTGGTGCCAGCAAACTCCTGGGGCCGCCTGCTGCTAGGGATGCAGTCTTGGCATCCAGTCCCAGCACAGCTACCAGGTGAGCCTTGGGCCAGGGGCTTGCCCACCCCGCCCCACCTGCAAAACAGCATCATAATGGTGCCAGCTGCAGGATGAAGTGAGGTGTAGATGGAAAGTGCGGGCACACGGAGGTGCTCAGTAGATGGCCAACCGCTGTTGCTATTTCTAAGGCTACCCCAGGGTGTTGGCTCAGGCTGGGGAATTGAGCCTGCCCCAACCAGATCCCCCTCCACGACACTCCCCTTCACACCTGGCTGAACCAGGTAAGGCCCAGCCAGCGCACGAGGAGACGGAAATGAACCTCGGGCAGTGGCTTGGAGTCCAAGATTGCAGACAACAAAAGACGCAGTGGAACGAAAGAAGCCATACCTCTGAGGAGGGAGACCTGACCTGGCCAGTAACGTGCTCTGTAGGCAAGTCCTGACCCTTCTTTATGCCCCTTGTTCTCACCCATAAAGTGAGGAGAGTATTTCACCCCCCCCCCCTCCTGGAAACCCAGGAGCTGTGGGCCCTCAAATGGGCATCTGACCTAGCCTGGGGTGAGGCTAGAGGTGGGGAAGGCTCCTGGAAGAGGTGATGTCTGAGCTGGGTTGTTAGTGGGATTAGAGTCAGCCAGACTCTGGAGGGGAGGAAAGCAAAGAAGGTCATTGGGTAAATGGCCCACCTCTCTGAGCCTCAGTCTCTTCATCTGTAAAATGGCTCAAATGTCAATACCTGCTTTGCCTAATTTTTAGGGTGGTTGTGAGGCTCAAAATTGGATAAAGAGCATGGAAGTGCTTTTGAACTATAAAATGCCCCAAGCACCTGTTCATTGTTCTTTATTGTGATGTCTGGAGCCCACTGGGGTTAGGAAGTACAGGGCCAGCATCCTTCGGGGTCTCAGAGGACATCTGGTCTGTTTTAACAGGCCTCCAGTCGAAGTCCAACAGGGACAGACAGCTTCCGTTTACCTTGCACCCCTTGATTTAAGGGCTCAAGAGTATTTCTGTACTGGGGTGTGGCTTTGCTTCCAGGAGGCCGGAGGGCAGCCGTGACCCAATCACAGCCCTTTCCCATCGAAGGGGGACAAGTATCTGCAGAAAGCCATGAGGCCATGAGCATGGGCCGGGCCTCGGGGACCTGGCTGAGGTGGACTAAGGCACCTGCCAAGGGAAGGGATGGAGGACAGGGGAGTGCCGTGAGATCACTGAGAAGAAACCCGTCCATGTGGAGGGTGGTCTGCAAGGTCGCGTTAACTGGAAAAGCAAGGAAGAGAACTGTGTGTGGGGACTGAGCCTGTTAGGGTTTGAATGTGGGAGAAGAATATATCTGTGCACCGTGACTACGGATACAGATGGACACACATCAAGCTGGTTGATTACCACTCTCACTTTTGTCTTTTCTACATTTGAAATTTTTATGTGCTATTTGACATTCATTTCTAGAGCAATTTGTCTGTATGTAATATATGTTACAATATAATGTAGATAGTATAACAGTCTGACCTCACCAGGCTGGAGGATTTACCGAGGCACCCAAGGACTTGGATGAGGCCTGAATCACACCCCCCTGCTGGCCTTCTAGGACAGTTGAGAGCAGAGTCCAGGGATGGCTTGATGAAGGAGTCACAGAAGAAGAAGTCTCTGGGGTAGGTTCCAGGATTCTTTGGGACAAAGACTGGGGGTTTTAGGCAGCCGTAAGCACTGTTAGGACTGTGACCAGACTGCACAAGCCAGGGACCGCAGGCTACATCAGCAGGAGCACAGGGTCAGATCCAGAAAGGTTAGGATTCTACTGGAGTTTGGGCCACCCCCTGAGTGGGACCGGGACAGCAGGGACAGATCCGGAGGGCCAGCTGGCTAGGGAGGGGCCTATCTTTAGAGTCTGTGATGCTTCAGGGCCCCGCCTCAGTATGCCAGACCCCAGCAGACCCTTTTCCCTCAATGATGCACTTTCTTGGTCTTTGGTCCATGGGGCGCTCACACACCTTCCCATCTCTTTGCAAAGGAAATAAACTAAGCTATTGTCATGTTTTGTTAAATGCAGAGTACCTTCTGTTATGAGATATACCGTTATTTTAAAATCCATTAAGAAAGAAAAACAGCAGACAGTTAAACTATAAATTGCATCCCAGTTTCAGAGATGTTACATGTTAAAAAACTGTGTGTCTTAGAATCAATTAGATATGACATGCAGGAGGCCCCAAACTAGGCTCTTAATGTGCATATATCCATTTAATCCTGTATCAACCTCCTGGCTAGATAGTTTTGCCCTCTTTTTACAGATAAGAAGACAGGGGTCCCAGAGAGGTTAAGTGACTTTTGCAAGGTCACACAGCCACTGGGATCTGAACCCTGCTCTAACTAGACTCCATCACCTTTTCCTCATCCCACCCCACAAAGAAAAGGCTCCTGAGTCCTGGCCCTTGAGAAAAGAAAGTGTTCACACTGCACAGTAAACATATTCCAGTTCAGAAATGCCCCAGTGGACTGGTCATTAACGCCCAGGGCTATGAGTGATGGGGGAGTCCTAGAGGGGAACTCGGGAGATAATGGACAGGAAAGAGCTTTGAGAGCTTTTTGGCTGGTTCATTAGCCTCCTCCTTGTTACAACCATTACCAGGAGGAGTAGGTTGACCTATGGCCCACGCCCCTGGAGAAAGACCACAGAGACCTGCCCCACACAGATTATCCTGGAGTCTCTTTCTACCCAGAAAGGCCCATTCGTTCATTTCCTACAAAGTTATTTTTCAATTAACTTTTTTAAATGAGATCTTTATTCGTGTATTGGTTACTGAGTGCGAGGGATACGGAGCAGAGCAAAACAGACATAGGTATTGCCCGGGTAGGCTCACAGACCAGAGAAGATGAGCAGTAATCCTAAAGTCCCACAAAACCTGGAACAGGTGCCTGGGGGAGAAGAGAGGGTATCAAAGCTTGCCGAGCCAAGAATGTGTGTAATTCAGGGTCACTGCAGAACGCTATTCTAAGGGAAGGACTTTTGAGCTGAGATCTGAAGGATGAATACGAGTAATCAGGTGGAGGTGGGAAGGGGAGCATGCTGGACAGAAGAAACAGCCCCGAGGCTGAAGGGGGTGGACCTTTGAGGAATTAAGAGCACTGAGTGTCTACAGCTCTGATTCCTGGGCACAGGAGGCTGGAGAGGTGGAGTGGGCCAGACCCTTTGGGTCCTGGAGTAATGGCCATGGAGTGGCATGCTCAGATTGACATCTTTGGGGGGAAAAAATGATTGGTAGGTAAGACGAAGTGTGCAGGTGAGAGCAGCTGGTAGCAGTGGGAGTGGAAATAAGTGGATGGTTTAAAAGGTTTTGGAGGGGTGGCATTAGTGATGGATTGGCTCTGAGTACAAGGAGGAGGAGGCCACACAGGCGACCCCTGGGATCTGGCTTGCCTGGCTGCACCCTTGCCCTCACAAGACCTGGCTTGCAGAGGAAGGGCCCTGGAGAGAGAAGAGCTGCGCTGGGAAAGCCGTCACCCCATTTGGCACTTCCTGTTTGGGTTTTGTCTGTTTTTTCCCCAGCCCTAAGTAGGTATGCTGGTTTGTCCGGCACCAGAGTTGTGCCGGATAATGGAGAAAGAAGTCAGCGGGGGGGGGGGGGGGGGGTGTTTCAGGGTGAGGGTGAGGTGATGGGCCATGGCACCTGTGGGAGGAGAGAGGAGGAGACAGGTGGGGAGGAGGGAGAGGGGGGCCAGTGACGGGTCGTCTCTCAGGTGCAGGCTGTAGGACGGTGTCCCGCATTACTGGGCACAGGAAGCAGGCATCATGGCAGATGGATGTCCCATGGCCCAGACACCATCCCGGGAGCTGGCCTTTCAGAAACGCTGGATCCAAGCTTGGTGGCAGAGTCAAGGCAGAGCCAAATGGCTTATGTCTCTCTGGAGAGCGGTCTGTGGTCCCGGGCTCTCTCCTTGGGCCTGAACCAGCACCTAACAGGGGTGCTGATGAAGGCCTGCTCACATCTGGCAGGTGACAGGAGGCTGAAGGTGGGGAGGTTGTGGCCAGCAAGGGGGCACTCGAATTAGTGACTATGGAAGCGGGTGGCACATTTTCACATGATGACAGAGTGCAGGGTATGGCCAAGAGAAGGCGTGAATGAGGACAAGGAAAGAAGGTCATTTGGAGATGATATGGTCCTTGTACAGGGGGAGACTGAGGCTGGAGAGGATCTGGGACTTGTCTGAGGTCACACAGCGAGGAAGTGGCTCTCCTGGTGTGCTGTGCTGTGGGTCCCAGATTTCAGAGGGTGGTTCCTTTCCTCGGTCTTCCACGGGGAGACTGCTGCTGAGTCTACACCCTGGGCTGGGTGTCAGGAGGCCTAGGCAGGGGGTCGTGGCCAGGCAGGAGGGAAGGTGTGCGGGGAGCCTCTGAAAGAGGGAGCAGCTAAGCTGAGCCTTGTAGCAGCTGAACGTGCAGAGAGGAGGGAGGGACTTTTTGGCAAAAGAAGCCGCACAGGCCGAGGGCTGGCGAAGGGGCGGATACTGAGCCTATTGGGGATGTAGCGAACATACGGTCCAGTTTGGCTCAGTCTAGGGAATAGTATCAGGTACTGGCCAGTTGCCAAGGGCAGGGAGGTGGGAGCAGCCTGCCCTGGCAGGGAGGAGTGTTTTTTCATTGACACTGTTTAGAGTTGCAGGCATATCATGATAATAAAAAGTCAGACTTTTAGTCGGTCTTATTGTTTTTAAGTTCTCTATAGAAAATGCACCCCCTATTGTCTGCACCCAGGCCTACTGCCCTTGTCCCCCCCATTTTCTCTCCCCACCTTGCCCCACCTCTCTTCTGGGCTTACCCCTCAGATCTCAGCTTTGAATGCCCAACTGAGAAGCCACTGAAGGTTTTGGAATAGGGGATGCTTCCGTCTCATGGTAGCCCAGGGAGGACTCAGCATAGGGGAAGTCAGAGAGAGGGATTAGAAGGACAGTCTGGAGGAGGCAAGAAGGTTATGGGAGGTGGGGAGGATGAGAGTAGGGGGGAAGAGAGCCGTAGAGACAGGAGCGGGATTTCAGGCATGCCCCAGAAGGCCCAGGACCCAGATCCACAGCTGTCTGCCACCACACCAGGCCCGGGCGGGCACACCTGGGGGGCCACTGGGCTGCAGAGGCTCCAGGTCCTGCGGTATCCAGGGCTGTAGCTAGCAGTCAGAGGCAGAATTCTCAGGCTCCAGATCTCAGCCCCCTAAACAAAACCTTCCAGAGTGTAAGGACAGAAGTAACACCCCTCAGGGGCTACTACCCAGCCTGCAGATGTCAGCAGGACCTCATGGGGTACCCAAACAGCAGTCCGTGAGCTGGGTTTGATGGGTCCCATTTCACAGATGCAGAACCAAGGCTTCAGACTGAGACAGAGTAACTCCTGGAACCGTGGCCTGCCGACAGCAACACGTCCCTCCGTTGTGCCAGCACTTGTGACTTTGCTGGGACGCACTCCACCCTCAGAGCCAGCAAGTGATTCATGCCACAGGGGACACAACTATAGAGGGCTGAGAGGTGCAGGGACCTGCGAATGGCCCAGTAAGAGGCTGGACTGTGGCCAGGACAGGGAAGCATCCAGTGTTAGCATCAAGAACTAGAGATTTGCGTTCTCTCTGGGATCTGCTACTGACCAGCCAGGTGACCTTGGACAAGTTACATCCCTTCCAGAATCCTTGTATCTTCATCTGAAAAGTGAGGTTAGACCAGATGATCTCTACCGTCCTATGTGGCCTGAAAATCCTCTCTGATAGTTTCCCCAGCTTCTGTTCTGGTGGCCTCCAAAGTGAGGTGTGCATGCTCATTGGGGTGCAGGAAAAAAATGATATCTGATGGGAAAATCACTCAGCTTTGCTCATGTTTCCCAGGTTTACACCTGCTGACGCCACTCAGGGTGTCAGACAGCCTCATGCCTCATGTCTCCAGAAGTCTCGGGAGAGAGGGGGAAAGCCCTCTAAGAAAGGATGACCCCTACTCTTTGATTTGTTTTCAGCAGTTTATTACAATTAATTTAACCTGGTTAATGAATCCAGGTTAATCCAGACTAATTAATCCAGATTGGATTTATGGATTATACTAACCAGTTTTAACTAAACGAAACCTCACAAAATGGACAAGTGGTTTTAGAAGATTCCTATCTGAACAGTGGGTTGGTTGGTGGTGGTTCTAATAATACCAGTAAGAGCTGACAAGAGGTTAACCCTTGGGTTTCCAGCAAGATTCCATTGGCAGCCACAGATAAGAGGAAAAAAAAACAATGACAAGCTAATCAAGTCTGATGAGAAGTCAGCCCAAGGTGTTTTTAAATTTGAGGGACATTATTTGAAATTTGCAGTCACTCTGATTAATGATGAATCTTGTTTCATCTGTATGTTGTGCCTCACAGTTCCCAATGGTAGTTACTCGTGTATAATATACAATATTGGCAGGGGTGGGGACTCATTTTTTTTTCTCTTTGGAAGGAGCATATGATTAAAAAAAAAAAAGTCCCCCTGCTCTAACCTCCTGCTCCTTTTCTATGCAGCTGCCACTTCTCACAAACCACCACATTTGTGATCAAACTTTGTTCAAGTGGGGTGTGATTTCTCCGTTTTTCTACCCATTCCCAGGGCAGCCACCCCATGGCTACCTTTGAGCCCACAGATGCCAGCACAGGGTCTGTCTCCAGCTGGAGACATGGAGAATGTAGGGTGAGTCGATGTGCCCCGATTTACCTTTCCCACTGTGGGGCTGTTGCCATGTTGACCTTTCTAGCAGCAAAGACTTGGGGGTCTGTCTTCTCTCCTGAACCTTAAGGAGCCCCATCTTTCTTAGCCTAAACCACACACTGGAGGAATATAACCCACATTCCAAAAGTCTGACCTCCAGGAGGGTCCAGCTAGGGTGAATGACCCCCCAGCTTCACAATTAGATTTTTCTTCCCCTGTCATCCTTGGAATTTGTCCCTCTGAGGACAGCAACACAGATAAGAAACAAAATATTTGGTGCGGTATCCAGACACAGGATCAAAGGAAACTTTGTTTCATGTTTTAGAGGACTCTCCTGGGCTTGGGTGCCAGAAATCTGAATCCCATTCCTGGTTCTTCCCTGTATGGATGGCCCTGGGCAAGCTGACTCAGTTTCTCTTTCTGCACCCCATGAGTTCTTGGGGTCTGGCCAGTGCTGCTATTCTAAGAAGTGAATCTGGGATCTTTGGGGGGACCTGCTCTTCTGAGTGTTTCTCAGCCCCCATCTGGAGGATTTGAGTACAGTCTGGGCTCCGAACTGGGTGAGAGATGGAGAGCTCCCCACTGGAGCATAACGGGGAGGTGACCAAAATGGGGAGTACTTAGGAAACTTAGCCACACAAAAAACTCCCCAACCTGAGTAGAACCATCCCAGAGGCACGTGGTCAGGGGCCTCAGATCTCTGAAGGGTTGGCGTGGGGCAAAGGCAAAGGATGTGGTTGGTGGGGCTCAAGGGATGGAAGGAGGGCAGTAGGGGAAATTGTGGATTTCCTCTTTGTAGAAGGAGGAAGTGTAACAAACAGCTGAGTTGCTCTGTCGCCGGAAGGAGTGAGCTTTCCATCACTAGAATGGTACAAGCCAGGACCCTCAGACTTTTCAGACAGAGTGGTGTGGAAAGGGAGACAGAGCTGGGCTGGATGCCCACCTGGGTCCCTGACACTGGGCAGTCTTGAAATATTTTATCTGTTTTTTGCCCCAAATGTAATAAAATCATTTGAAAGAGGGAGTTAGTGTGCCTGGCTAAGAATTAGATTAGATAAGAATTAGAGCTTTAGACTCTAAATCAGCACGAAGCGGGTGGCAGAGGGACACAAGGCTTTCTCTGTTTCCAGACTGTGAAGATCTAATACTTAGATCTTTAAGTATTGCCACTTAGAGGAGAAAGAAAGGACACGGACGCTTTGTGTTTCTGGTTTAGTCTGTAAATCCTGTTCACCTTATTCATTTTTGCTAAAGGTTCATTTCAATCCCTCAATACAGTCAAATACCTTAGAACAGTGCCCAGCTCACAGTGAGTACTCAGTAGAAGTTGCTATTATTACTTATTTTGAATTTATCTTGAACTTGCCATGTGCCAGGCAGTGTTCTAAGTACTTGTCAGATATGAACTCATTTCCTATTACCATCCCGCTTCATGATGACAAAACCTGAGGCCTGGAGAGGTTGATGAGCCGCCCAAGGTGTCCCAACTGGGTGTGTGGTGAGACCGGTGTTCGAGCCCAGTAGGTGGTCCCCGACCATGTCTGTCACCATCCCTGCTGCCTCTCCGTGTGGTCACATCGTGCAATAAAGAAACAAAACACCTTTGCCTCCACTCCCCCTGCAGAGCCTCCCCAAGGCCTCAGGAGGGTGACAAGCAGGGACACACATTCCCATTGCACAGACAAGCACCAGGGCCCAGAGAGGGACAATGACGTGAGTGGGGTCACACGGCAAATGGGGGCAGAGCATCCTGGAGCGGGGCCCCTGGTCTCAGAATGTCTGTGTACCTTCCCTGCACAGAGCGGAGCTCCCAGCTGAAACCGGAGGGAGTCCCGGTTGCAGGCACTGCTCCCACAAGGATTTTTCCTTCACCAGGAGCAGCTGGAGCTGGCTCCACAGAGGGACAGTGAGCAGGAGGGAAGTGGATGGCAAGAGCCGCCCCTCTGCCCGGGGAATGGTCCTCCGGACCCTTCTTGAGAGCACCTGGGAGAGCCATGAGGCACCCTACAGCACCCCTTCTGCCCTGAGTGGCCAGGAGTGAAAGAATGTGACCTCCACTGGGGCAGGAGGACCAGCCCCACCCCCCCACTCCCGTCAGGGAAGGTGTAGCAGAAGCAGAGGTGGAGCTGGCCAAAGGTGTGCCGAGAGCCTGGCCGTGATACCTAGGTGCTGCTGGCTCTCTTCCTTTTTCACTGTGGCTGAATATGCATAGCATAAAATTTAACATTGTAACCGTCTTCAGTTCTGTGACATGGAGCACATTCACACTGTTGTACAACCAGCACCACTAGGATTTTTGTTTTATTTTTAATTTTTTTAATGTTTATTTATTTTTGAGAGGGAGAGAGACAGAGAGCGAGCGGGGGGGACGGGCAGAGAGAGAGGGAGACACAGAATCCGAAGCGGGCTCCAGGCTCTGAGCTGTCAGCCCCGGGCCCCACGCGGGGCTCGAACTCACAAACCTCGAGATCATGACCTGAGCCGAAGTTGGATGCTTAACTGACTGAGCCACCCTGGAGTCCCTGGTTTTTAAATTTTGACGTCACAATAGCCTAATGTATTCTTTAACGGTTTTGCTGACACGTATTAATGAAAAGTGTGCGTTAGGTGCTAAAATTATCATACTTGACAAAAAGGACCGTGTGTAGGAGCTTCCCCCATGCCAGGCATGGCTTTGAGGCATTTTAAATTAATAAATTCATTGAATCCTTGCAATTTCCCTATAAGTTAGGTTCTGTTACTGACCCCAGTTTACAGATGAGAAGACAGAGAGGTTTAGTATCTATCCCCAAATCCCTCCCTTGCTCTTGTCTGGGCCCACCGGTCGCTACCGTTTATTGAGGACTCACTGTGTGCAAGGCTCGCTGCTCTGTTCAGCCTTGGCCCCATTTCATAGCAACCTGGCGAAGAGGTAAGTGCCTGTGTGGTTCCAAGATATACAGAAAGCAAGTCTGGGTTTATATCTGGGTCTCTGACTCAGAAGCCTGTGTCTTGACCAGCAGGCCTCGGTGCCTGCTGTTGAGACAGTGAAGCTGTCATCATAATACCCGCCTGGTTCTTGAGTGCTGGCCTCAGCCCATGTTTGTATATTGAGAATATGTGAGCGGTAGAAAGCCAAGAATCACAGCCCCAAATGGCCCTGAGCTAGGAAGTGGTTGTGTGTTCATGGAATCTTTGTGTATTTGTGTAACCTCAGAAAATTGCTCTGAGCTGAGCACAGCTTGTTGCATCCATGAGATGGGGGTACTTCTCCCCACCCTCAGGCGGATGTAAATTCTGCCTCCCCTGCAAGGTGGAAATGAATTGAGCAGTGAAAGGGAAGGACTGTGCAGATTGTTGAGCAGGGTTGTAGAGCGGTGGCTCTCAGAAGTGGTCCCTGGACCAGCTGCATCATTGTCACCTGGGAAATTGTTAGAAATGCAGGTTCTCAGGCTCCACTGCCGAATTGCTAAATCAGAAACTCTAGGATGGGCACAGCAGTCTGGAAGTTAATCAGCTTTCCAGGTGATTCTGATGAACTCTCAGGTGGAGACCCACTGCTAGACATCATCCCGCAAAGTGTAAATTGAGATACTGTCACTGGTCCCCGCAGAGAGTTAGTCTTGGGCCAGAAGCACGTCTTCAGCCTGGGATGCTGACATCTTTCCTGTCCCCTTCACCCTCACTCCTGTGCTCCCTGGCCCACAGGCCCAGTCTGAACAAATGATTGGGGGGAGCTCAGGGAGGCTGGAAACGGGGAGACGGTGGCCTCACGGTCCTCTCCTGGCCACTGTTGCAGCCAGTACCTGAAGAATTGATTAAGGCTGAGCGTTTATCCCCACATTAATAAGCAGGGGAGGGAGAAGCAGGAAGGAATTGCCCAATGTGTGCAGCTCCAATGTGTGTGGCTGAGCTGAGAAATGGAGTCCTGGGCTGTCCCGGCATGTGCAGGAAACAGGCAGCCCCTCAGTCATATCTGGAGACTCTTAGCACAGCGAAATGGGTTGAGGGAAGAAAGGAAGCTATCTCCTGAGGTAAAACCCCAGCTGCTGAGATGTGGCCTTCTGGCTCCACTGCTGAATCAAATTGCTAAGACCTGGGGAGGCAGAGCCGAGTTTGACTCCTGGCCAGCAAATTGGTGGCTCTGCACGCTCCCCTAATCAGGTATGATCTTCTCCTCCCTCCCCCCTGCCTCAGAATGAGAGAGAGAGAGAGAACACAAGCAGGGGAGAGGCAGAAAGAGAGGAAGAGAGAGAATCCCAAGCAGACCTCCGTGCTGACAGCGCAGGATTCGAACCCAGGAACATGAGATCATGTTCTGAGCTGAAACCAAGAGTCGGACGCTTCACCGACTGAGCCACCCAGGCGCCTCCTCCCGAGTCTCAGAACCATCACCCTCTTCCTCTTCACCGTGTTCCACAGCCCCTCCAGCCAACTGGAGCCGGGCGGGAAATAAAACCCACTTCACACACTTATTTCTTCCTTAGACACAAGCCCAAAGTGGAGGAAAGAAAATACTTTCTCCAGCCAAACATTCTAACTACCTAACAGGAGGAGCTAAATACACAGCACCTCTCACCTCACCACACCCCTGGTTACAAACTTTGACATCCTCCCGTGGTCTCAAGGGCCAAGTCCTTGAGCCGGTATTCAGAGCCCTTGCTGGCACCTTGCTGGCCTGGCCCTCACTGCTCCCTTGCGCTTGCCCAGACCCCGGCCAGACTCCACCTTTGTGGTTCCCACGCCACGCACCCCCTTCCACCTGGAATGCCCTCCCTTCACTCTGGGCTCAGCTCCCTCTACTCAGCATTTGAGACTGGGCTCAAACAGACCTGCCCAGAGGCCCTTCACCGACTCCTGGGATTTCCACCTCCTTGCTGCAGCCTGCTCAGTCCCATTCACCCTGAACTGTGCTCGCTAGTTGCATGTCGGCCTCTCCCATCAACCTCAGCCCTGAGGGGCAGAAGCCCCTGCCAGGGTTATCCTTGCCTTCTCCCACACAGTGCCCAGCACAGGTCAGGCTTCGGGAGGGCCCCAGTAATGCAGGTTGAAGTCACCCTTCAGGCCCCCGCTCCCTGCCACAGGGCAGGTGGGAGCTGACTGGTGGGCCAGAGGCGAGGGCCAGTGACAATAGAATTCAGGCCCCCTGGCAGGTGCCATTTCAGAACTTGGACTGTAGGGCTTCTGCTCACTGTGGAACCCTGAGCCAGGCACTCTCCCTGTCTGGGCCTCAGTGTCCCTCTCTGTCCAAAGACAAATTCAGAAGCTTTGCTGGGGAATGGATGGTGAGGAGGAAGTAGAGACTCCAGATTTTCAACCTCTTGAGGTGGGTTTAGAAAGTCCCCAGTGACCCTTGTCCCTTGAAACTCTCAGATAAGGAGATTGTGGGGCAATAAATCTGCATGGAGTTTTGGTCTGGGCCTGATTTGGGGGAATAAATAGGAAGAAGCTGTGTTCTTTGTCTCCAGAGGAGCCAGGCAAGAAGGGTACGAGGCTGAAACTAAGGACTGGGACAGCTGATAGGCCCTAGCTGATAGGTGACAGCTCTGTCACCCTCACAGTCCTGGGCTTTTGTGTGTGTGGACTGGAGAGCCCTCAGTAGACGGTCCTCACAGACAGGCAAGGTAGGAATATTACCTGCCTGAGAAAACAAAACCCGAGAGGGGATGAGATCTGCTCAAGGTCATGGAGTAAATTGACATCAGAATCAAGACTCTCCAACCTGACCAGCCAGCATGCCTGCTATGAAAGTGACAGGCCCAGCCCCCTCCCCCAAATGCCCAGAGGGGGTTCAGGAGAGGATGGTAGCATAAGTGGAAGCTGGCCCAGGAGCCAGGTCGGTCTCCCCCTGGGTGCCTGCTTGTGGAATCTGACCTGAGTGTGGGCAAAGCAGAGGGGAAGACCCTTTGGACTTGGTGGTCTGATGGGTGAGTAGCTGGATGAATGCATGGAGAAAAGTAGGAAGAAACACAGGCAGCAGGACCAGAGAACGGAAGAGGGCAACCATAGCCGAGCTCTTACTTGGTACTAGACGTTTGCAAGATAGTTTGCAGCCATTATCTCATTTAATCCTTGGCAAGACTCTGTGAGGTAGATATTAGGGTACCCTTTTACAGAGGTGGATGCTGAGGCCCAGAGACAAGTGGAGGTCCAGGATTTCAACCTGATTCTTCTCTTTTCCTGCCCTGGGCAGCCTCACAGGAGAGAGAGCGCTCCTCCCTGGTGGTGGTACTATTTGAACTGGGCCCAGGAAGTGGGAGTGACAGGAAGGGCATCCTAGGAGCCCAGCTAAGTGCCAACCATGTGCTTACCTGGGCTGATTAAGTTCGAGGCAGAGTGAAGGGGGCATGATCAAAGGTGGCATGTCTGGGAAAACACTATGCTTTGAGGGGAAAGCAGATAAACCAGTTTGGCTAAAGGGTGAGTCTGTGGAGATGAGGAGAAGCAAGCAGATGTGGAGATGAAGGGGGGGCAGTGAAGGCAGAATGTGGGGCCCCACAACCCTAGTCCAGCAGAGAGCTTTCTCCTAAGGACAGAGAGGACCTAAGGTGGGCCTTAAGGGAAATGACAGTGTCAGAGTAAGGGCAGGAAAGGAGCCCTGGGCTGGGGTGGGGGAGAAATGGAGTCGCCCAGAGAAAAGGCTGCCCATGCTTTGCAAGGCTTGAGGGAGGGGGAGAACAGCTGGGGGCCGTGGGGCAGGGGAGGTGAGGCCATCTCAGGAGGTGGCCTGCCTCTCTTCAGTGCCAGGGACCTGGCTCTGGGGAGTGTCAGCTGTCAGGAGGAGGGGCTTCTTCGGGCCTAATCTTATCAGGAGGAGAGAGGCATTTTCTTGGTTCTCTCTCTGACTCAATCTGTATTTCCTGGAGCCTGCAGGGAGCCATCCGTGCTGGACCAGAAGGACCAGAGACCTGGAGGAAGGGAGATGGGAGCAGAGGAGGGTACGCATGGCAGAGAAAACATGGAGATAGGACTGTTTTTACTTCTAGCTGCAGGAACCCCTGCCTTCACTGCTGAAACGACCCCGGAGGAAGTCTGGTGGGGGGTTGCCCTGAAGCAGTGTCCCCAGTATCCTCTGTGGCCTATGTTAATGGAGAGAACCAAGGGCTGCCCCTGTCTTCCCTTCCACCCCCACCGAGAGCCTCCCCCCCCCTCCCCCAGCGGCCACCTCAGCATGCGGCTGAGCTAGGCGGCTGGTTTCCACCCCAAGAGTCCTGCCACAGAGACGCACACATACACTCGTTGGGTTCTTCTTGACTAAGATGGATGATTGGTTAGCTTTTCATGGGTGCTTGTCTGTTCCCTCCATCAACGTGGTGAGCCCTGGGGATGAGAACTCTATGCCTCGCGTCTGTTTTGCACTTTCTGGTTTGGGATTTTTACTTAGATCCCCCAAATGTTGGGCCTTCAACACGTACCTATCATATACTAAATCAAATCTTAGTGTCCTGTAAACATTGGGACCACAACAGTATTTTTTTCTTAATGTTTATTTATTCATTTTTTAGAGAGGTGGGGGAAGGGAGAGAGAGAGAGAGAGGGCTCCAGGCTCTGTGCTGTCAGCACAGAGTCCTATGCGGGGCTCAGACCCATGAACTGCGAGATCATGACCTGAGCTGAAGTCGGACGCTCAATTGACTGAGCCACCCAGGCACCCCAAGGGACCACAACAGTCTTAACAGCAAACGTGTAGAGCACTAAGTACGCACCCAGCATCACTCCATGTGCTGTGTGGATTCTCTCATTTAATCATCTGGACAGCCCTGTGAAAGAGTGTGGATCCAGGACTAAACAGCTTGGCTTCAAATTCCAGCTCAGCCGCCTGCTAGCTGTGTGATTTTGGACAAGTTGCTTTGCCTCTCTGAGCCCCCAGTTGTCTCATCTGTAAAAATGGGGGGATAATAGTACTTGCCATGAGGATTAAGTTAGTACATAGAACATACTTCATACATAGTAAGCAAGTAAGTTAACTATTATCTATTACTGTGCCTGATTTTACTGGTGAGGAAATAGATACATTAAGTTAGCCTGCCCAAAGTCACACAGGTGTGGTGTACATGATCTGTCAATACACTGTTAATTGAGTACCCAGTAGCCACATGTGGCTATTGAGCACTTGAAATGTTGGTAATGTGATTGAGGAGGTGCATTTTATATATTTTTTTTAGTGTTTATTTATTTTTGATAGAGAGAGCTGAGCATGAGCAGGGGAGGGGCAGAGAGAGAGAGGGAGACACAGAATCGGAAGGAGGCTCCAGGCTCTGAACCGTCAGCACAGAGCCCAATGCGGGGCTGGAACTCACGAACTGTGAGATCATGACCTGAGTGGAAGTCGGACGCTTAACCCACTGAACCACCCAGGCGCCCCTCTTTTAATCATTTTGACTTTAATTTAGAAGCCACGAGACCCCCGTGTTGGACAGAACTGGTGCAGAGGTCCCACACCCAGTGATCTGATGTAAATGATTCTCATGTGCATTTGAGGTCACAGTCCACAGCCCTGTGCTTTACCAGTCTAAGATCGTGCCATGTCCTGTCTTCCTGCTCTCAGCCATTTCCTCAAGAGGTGTAAACATGTGGAGAGCAGTGACAGAACGGCCCAGCCCTCGCTGCCCCGTCTCAATCCCAACACGGGGCCTGGCCCAGAATAAGCACTAAGCCAATAGCGAGTGGAGATTACTGATTGAATTAAGCTAGGTTCACCTCCCTTTACAAACCTTGTATTTTTCTGCTTTGAAATGTTCTATGCTCTGGTTCGGGATGTTGGGCTCTTTAGGAAATTGGTTCTAGAGCCTTCTCTTCCACACAGCAAATTGCCAGAGTCAAGGTTATGAGTGACTTAGAATAGAATCATTGCATGTGGGACACCTGGGTGGCTCAGTTGCTTAAGCATCAGACTCTTGATCTCAGCTCAGGCCTTGCTCTCGGGGTCCGTAAATTCAAACCCCACATCGGGCTCCACACTGGACATCGAGCCTACTTAAAAAAAAAAAAAAATCATCGCATGTGAATCAGATAATGGTTCTCTGGAGATCTCTGTGGTTGGTGGGGGGTGGGGGGTGACCAACTTGTCCCCATTTGCCTGGGACTTTCCTTATTTTAGCACTGAAAGTCTTCCATTGGGAATATGCCCCTGTCCCATACCCTACACCTTAGGCAAACCAGGACAGCGGGTCCCCCAAGTTCTGTGGAGAGCAACAAGGCCTCTTCTTGCTCTGAAGAAAGGGAGGAAAACTAAGCCTGCAAAGTGAGACCCCGAGGCTCCACGTCCCTGCGTCCCAACCTTTCACTGCAGACCCTTTTACTGGCCTGTGGAAGACGAAAATAGACACTTTGTGCCAAGGAGTGACAAGTACAACAGGGCGTGGCCTCAGACAAGCAGAAATGACTGTGGATAAAATTCTCACTAGCAGGAAGTCGCCAAGACCTGTGGTTTCTTCTTTCTGCCTGGTGGGCAGGATGCCTCCAGGTGAATGGCTGGTTAAGCAGAGACCTATGTCAGCCACAGGGGCCTTGACCTCAGCTGGGCCTTGTTTCCAGAACCAGATATCCCACTTCTGGGGTGGGTCACAGGCCCTGATAAGGATTCAGGACAAAAGAGAATGGTTTCCAGGCAAGTTTGGAGCCAAGGTCAGGATCAGGACAAGCCCTATGATGGGTAGTAGTTGGTCAAAGATTGGAGTCAAGATGAGGGACCCGCCCATAATCAGCTGTGTGTTGTGTTAACTCTTGGTCTTTATAGATCACCTTCAAATAGAGTGTTCTTTACTCTTACAGTAATCTTTTCAGTTTTTAAACCTAAGAAACTGTGGTTCTAATGCCCCTCTATTAACTGCACTGATACAAATATGGTGGTTTAGACCTTCTCCCAAGGCAATATGGGGGCAGCTCACTGGCCACAAGGTCAGGTTTTAAGAGAAAGAAAGTAAAACTCCAAATATTAGATGTGGAACCCCAAACTTACAAAGGGACAAGGGTAGCCAGCAGCACCAGACTCCTACCCACCTCCGATGGCTAAAACCAAATTAGATAATTTCATTCTTTCCCTGAGGCCAGGAACAGACAATTAGTGAATAATCTATTATGCTGGTTCGTACCACACCCAATTTGGGTTTGGTTTCATTCACCCTGCAGCTTACCCTCGTCCTGTAATGTTGCAGGGCTGGGCTGCGAAGACAGGCCTTTGGGGGCAGGCGGGACAGTCTCTGTCTGTGTGTGTCTCTCCATCTCTTTCTCTACACGTCAGAGAGGAGCATGCGGCAGGAAGAGGGACCCCTGGGTCAAGCCTTGGCTTCTGCTTCCCACCTCCACTGCCCCTATTAATATGATCTTGGTCAAATCGCTTCCCTGGCACCTCACTTTTGCCCTCATCAAATGAAACAACTATCTCCACTTACCTGCAGGAGAGCTGGAAGGGATGGGGCAGGGAGCAAGCCATTCCACTGTCAGGCATTAAGAAGTAAACTCAGTGGGACGTTAAACCCAGAGATGACTAAATCTTTTTTAGTAGTGGGGGCAGGGAATTCGGAGTCCACAAAGCCTAATCCCATGGCTAAACACACATGGGATAGCAGCAGCAGCGGAAGTGATGCCACCCCTGCTTTGTGCCCCAGCGGGCTGGCCCGCCACACCTAAGAAGGCATGCTGCGACTTTGATGTGGGCCCAGCCTGGCACCAGGCAGGATGGGACTGGTGGCATGGGATAAATCTGGCCCAGATCAGCCGTTCTGGCCCAGCCCATGGGTGAGGGCCCTTGCAGTGCTGAGGGCCCGCTACAGGCTGCATTTCCAGGCAAGTGCCTGCTTGTGGGGGAAATGAGCAGGGGAAACTCTCGCTCTCTGAATTGCTGAGTCCTTAGATTCACGCATGCACAGATACACACATCCAGGCACAGATGCAATTGAATACCCAAAGAGACGCACACATGCATGCACAGGAGTACACGGGCACATAGGATGAAAGCAGTGCTCATGCACAGACATGCACACCCAGTGCATACACCTTTGCACAAAGTTCACCCACATATATGTGTGCACATGCCCATCCCGTGGGCACAGAGAGAGAGATGGCCTGCTTGGCTTGGCCCTATCCCCCACTTCTCTAAGTTTCCTTCCATGACAACAGATCTGGAAGAAACTTGGCAGTGGAGATAAGGTGCTGGGCAGGGTAGGGCGGGGTAGAGTGGGGAGAGGTGTTGGGGGCAGAGGGACAGAAGGTCGCTGACAGAGTTTTAGTTTTCTGTCACTGTTTCACAGCCGCTGGCTTCATCAATGGAGGCAAACAGCCCTCTTTTCAAAAGGTGTCCACGTAGCTTCCTAAGCCATGTTTTAGTTAGTTAGTTTGTTTTTTTTTTTAATTTTGGTGGGGAGGTGTGCAGAAGGAGAGAGAAAGAGAATCTTAAGTAGGTGACACGGGGCTTGAACTCATGACCGTGAGATCATAACCTGAGCCGAAATCAAGAGTCATATGCTGAGCCGAAATCAAGAGTCATATGCTCAACTTACTGAGCCACCCAGGCACCTCTGTTTTACTTTTCTGTAACTTGGGGGTGATAATGGTCATGATGTCTCCTCTTCTGGGCTGAGAGGAGATCCAGGGTGAATGGGTGTGAAGGAGATTTCCTCATCACGGTCGCTATCTGCAGGAACCTGGAGATGGAGGCTCTGGGGGCAGGACTGCGTCCCTGCCCCCAGCTCCACAGTTTACAAGCTGTGCACCCTTGGGTGGGTTACTTCCCTTCTCTGCCTCCACCTCCACATCTGTAATGGGGAGCAAAGTAGTACCTGCCTGTTAAATTCATGCTGGGAATGGCACCTGGCACATAGCAAGCACCCAAAAACTGTGAGTTGTCATTGCCCAGGAAGTGACTGAGCTGAAGGACAGTCATTGACCATGCCTCTTGAGGCCCCCTGACCCTGACCCTGGGCTGAGAGCCCTCCCTCAGGTGTGGGGCCAAGCCCCAGGCTGTGAAGGGAGGACACCAAGAATGGCCAGAGGGGCCAGGACTGATGCTAATGGTCAGTCATGTGGATTTCTGCAGCCGTGATGGACCCTCTCACCCGACAGCCCACAGCCCTTGAGCCCAAAAGCTGGCTTATCTCCCCTGCTTGGTTTCTCACTGACATGTCTCCTCTTCTCTATCTCCTCTGCCCTATTTCAGCCCAGGTGATCCTCACCTGTCACCTGTCCCACCCTTTCTTGCTCTTGGCAATCAAGACAGTCCTCCTAAAAGTGAGCTCTGCTCGATCCCCTGTTTTAATCGCCTCAGCGACTCCTCATTGCCTTCAGAGTCTGAGTTCTTTTACATGGCTCCTGAGGTGATCTGGGTCCTGCCTCCTCGCCCATTTCTTTCCCGCAGGTTCCTGTGCCCCAGCCACACTAAGCACAGACAGCCATTTCCCAGTTTACCGTTGGTTGGGGCTGCATGGAGCAGTGTGTTAGTCAGGACAGTAGGCTCAGCTCTGGGACAAATGGCCCCACTTTCTAACTGGTTTGCTCTGCAGGTTTATTTCCTGTCACGCTATGACAGAGTCAGGGACTTCGTTAGGGGGAGATCCTCTGTTCCACAGGACCCCTTGGGGACCCAGGATGATGGAAGCCACATCATGCAGAAGATGTGGCCTTTTCATCCCTTCAACCAAGGACAAGAGTTCTGGAGGGTCACAGGCAGGTCTTCCATGTTTCAGCCTGAAAGTGGCACACACCACTGCTGTCCCTGATCCATTGGTGCTAGAATCAGTTCCGTGACTGCCCAACAGCAAGGAGGTAGGGACGTGAAGGGAGCAATAGAATGTCTGATGAGCCCCACCATTGGCCACAGATGGGTGTCCCCTCCGCCCCGCCATGGCAGCTGCTGAAGGTGAGGCAGAGTTGGGAGGCCTGGAGCTGAGCCTGCTGACGTGCCCCCCTACTTTCCTAACCCCAGCCCTGGCCCAAGGCAGTTCCTCCGCTGCCATCTAATTACCAAGACCCTAGGGACATCTCAGTCCTCGTGATTTCTTTCTGTGAGGACCCCCAGGACTCATTTCCCTCAGGACCCCCTGCAGAGAAAAGCTGTGCTGCTCCTTAGCAAGTGGTGGCTGGCTAAATCCCTTTGTGATTCTGTTTCCCTTATCGAATTGGCCACTAGGAAGCTTGGAGCCGAGTCTGAAGTGCACCTGCACTGTGTGGAGGACCTGGCAACACACGTTCAGTAGCTTAACTACCTCCAAATATCAGGCGATCTCTGTGTCCCTGCATTTTCCCTTGTCCCCATTTCCTTGCCAAGGCTTTTCCATTTGCTCCTATCTTGTGTGCTTTCCATTTCTATACAGCTTCTTACACCCTTTCTGGGATCAGATGGACATTAATTAGTTTGTCCCTGCATTCTGTGCTGCTTCCTGTAGCTCTGGCAAATGCAGCTCCTAAAAGGAGCTGAGCTTCACAGGACAGACCTGTCCCGTGAGGCTGATGGGCTTCCCTGTAAAGAGTTTGGCTCATGGGTCAGACCCCTGATCACCATGACCTCTTGAGGTCAACAGTCTAATCTTGTGCCTTTGAACTGAACACAGAGCAAGTGCCTTCTTTGGTCCTGACCCTGTGGGTGCCCAGCACACACATGCCTGCCCTTGGGAAGTTCCTAGGGCCCGGGGTGGGCAGAGCTCTGGGCTGGGCACTCCTGGAGCAGAGCGCCAGGCCTTTCTCTGAGGAGCCTGCAAGCAGCAGAGGAGATGAGACCTGACACCAGACTCAGGAATCAGAGCCAAGAGTGTCAAGAGCCTGAGGGCAGCAAGGAGACATGGCAGGTTGGGGTGAGAGAGAGGAGAGGAGAACCAGAGATCTGCTACTTGTGGTGTCGTGGAAGACTCCAGAGGAGGACGTGGGAGCTGGAGAAGGGAAGGTGGAGATGGGGAGATGGGGAGACAGGGGATACGGGGTGGTGAAGGGCAGGCCAAGCAGAGGGGAAAGCAAGGGGGAGGGTCCAGAGGACTGGAAATGCAAAAGCAGGTTCAGGGAAGCTGGGGGTTCTTTATCTGGAAAGTACCCTTTAGAAGATGAGCAAGGAAAGTTGAATCTCGGAATATGGGGCAGGACCTCACCAGAAGGCCTTAAATGCCAGGCTGGGTTTGGCCTTGCTCCTGCAGGGCGGCAGTAAATCAGGAGCATCCAAGGGTGACCTCAGGAGGGTGGTGAGGAATACATCCAGGCTTGGTCCAGAAGGATCTCTCTGGCCCAGATGAGGAACGTGGACAAGAAGGCCCGGTGGGGTCAGAGACTGGGGTCAGGGGCTTGACCTGGGCATCAGCAGGGCTGAGAGGCCACGTGTGTCGTGTGTTTGGCCACTGATGAGGCCGAGACCCTCTTCTGCCATTCATGATCTAGCCCTGCTCACCCCTCTAGCTGTGTTCTCCTCACTCATATCATCCAGTTTACGTGTGTGTGTGTGTGTGTGTGTGTGTGTGTGTGTGTGTGTGTTTAACATCACCTTGCTAATCTTACTAAACCACATGTAGTTTCCCAAACATTCCATGTTTGCTTCTGTCTCTGGGCCTTTGCTTAGGCTGTTCCATCTGCCGGGGATATCTTCCCCCCACCTTACCACTGTCCTGTCAACATAGCCAACTCTTCCTCATCCTTCAAATCACAGCTCACATGTCACTTCCCCCGGGAAGCCTTCCCTGACTGCCATGTACAAATCTCCATTATTGCCTAGAGTACACTGGGTCCCAGTGGCCCGGACTCCTGTAGTGGCCTTGCTCACAGGATTCTTCACTCCTGTAAGGATGGGCTCATGCTTATTCTCTCCAGCCCCCAGTGCCAGGCACGGGGCCCAGTCGTCCAGTGGTGCTCAGTAGACAGAGTGAACAAATACAGGGCTGGATGAGGATCTGGAGAAGTTCAAGATGCCTGGATGATAATATTGGGAGTAATTACTACTGTAGATCAAGGGACCTTAATGTATCATGTAATTTAGCCCTCATGACAAGTCTATGAGACAGATGATTTTGTTATCCCCATTTTACAGATGAGGAAACTGAGAACTCAGACTTGAGTCACTTGCTCGCCCAGCTGGTAAGTGGCAAAGCTGGGATTGGAGCCCAGGCAGGCTGGCTCCAGAGGACACAGTGTGACCCTCTTAGCTGGGCTGAGTGGCGTGGCACGGCTGGGGTGCCTGCTGAGATGGTGGAGAGGGGGGGAAGGTGGTGAGTTCTGTCTCTTGCATTTCTGCCTTTTGTTCTTACGCTTGAAGAAATGACAAGCAAACAGGCCAGCAATAACCATACACCGTCTCACCAGATCCACAGAAGTAGCCACAATAACAGTCGGTTCGTTTGGTTGCCCTTCATAGCACATTGTCCACCCGGAACTGACCACTGTGCTGGTCGTGCCCGCTGAAGGTGAGCTCCCTGAGTGTCCCACCATCAGGGCAGCGAGCCTCATGCCCCTTTTGTCCTGTTTGTCTCCCGCAGATGTCATGGCATCCCCAGTACCGGAGCTCCAAGTTCCGCCACGTCTTTGGCAAACCAGCCAGCAAAGAGAATTGCTACGACTCGGTGCCCATCACCCACAGCGTCCACGACAATCACTTCTGCGCCGTGAACCCCCGTTTCATTGCGGTCGTGACCGAGTGCGCTGGTGGGGGAGCCTTCCTCGTCATTCCCTTGAGCCAGGTAAGGCTGCCTGCTAAGCCCCAGGTCCAAGCAGCCCTCTGGAGGCTGTACAGACAGAGGGGAAGCAGAAAGAGCCTGGGTTCTGGTCTCTTATGTGGATTCGAATCCTAACCCTGCTTATTACCAGCCATGTGACCTTGAGTCGGTTCACTTCCTTGAGCTTTGGTTTCCTCATTGAGAAAAAAAAATACCTATCCTGGGATTTCAGCTTCTAGCTGAAGCTACCTAGCTAGCTTCTAGCTACTCTTAGGACTACTCCCTCACTGCGAAATGATTCACTCCTGAATAAAATGTAATTTGTGATGCATTGCTGGGCTCACAAGATGTTGGGGAAATCTCCAAGGCCACTTCCCCTCCCCAGCAAAAAGAAACAAATCTTGAGCCAAAAAATCTAACTGGGAGAGGTAAGCAGTAAGCAAACAGAAAGAACAAGCTTGTCCTGCCGGCACATGTTAACAGTATAGGTTAGACCATATGCAATTGCTGATACTTAATAGTTTTTTAACCCAGAAGTGGTAATTTTGTATAGCTTAACTTAGTAGCAGACCTTGTCAGGATACCGAGCCTGAATCTTCTTAAGGCTGAACCTGCAAAAGAGCTAGAGAGATCCCGGTTGGTAGTGCCTCTGGCTCACAGCAGAGGCAGATAGGAAGTTTCTCCAGAGGAAGGCATCCCCGATGTGGACAGGACTCCTACAGAGTCAGATCAGGGAAATTTGTAATCTGAGATCACCAAGCATGTGAGCCACCACGAGGAAGAGTCAGCTGAGACAACAAACTACAGACTTAGACCCCCCCCCCCACAAAGGACTTCAGAAATTAAAGTCATAAATACAAAATGGAATCTCATAGACCAGGTTTTCTGATCCCAACGGAATTGAATTAGAAATCGACATCGAACGATACATTTTCAACTCCCATCCACTAGTATCTCACCAGGAGACCACAATGAGATGCCACCACAACCACAGAATTGACAAAGATGTAGAAATCTAACAATAGGAAGTTGTGGCAAGGACATGGAACAGTGTAAACTCTCAGACACTTCTGGTGACAGTGTCAACTGTCACACGTGGTTTTTTGGGGGGTTTTTTGGTGTGTTTTTTTGGTTTTTTGTCACATGTGTTTTGAAGCAAAACGTGACAGCTTCTAGTAAAGAGGAAAATACACATACGTTCTGACCCAGAGATTCCACTCCTTGGTATATCCCATGCAATGTGTTTACGTGCATCAGGACACAAATACAAGAATGTGCATAGGAGTGTTGTTAATATTATCACAAAACTGCAAAAACTCAAATGTCCAAGAATTGAATAAATAAATGATAATGTCTCCATAATAGGGAATCTGCACAGTCATGAAAAGGAACAAAGTATACATACATACGTACCACAACATGGATGAATCTTAATGACAATTTTGAGGAAAAGAAACCAAACAAATTACAAACGATCTCACTCTCTTTACCTAAAGATAGGTACAGACTAAATTAAATTCTACCTGAAGGGATGTATTAGTAAGTAGAACAATTTTCAGGAAGAGCAAGCAAAGGACTGTCATGAAATCCAGGACGATTATCACTCCCTGAGGGAGGGGAGTAGTTATGACTGGAGAATATCCATGGAAGGGGGGCGTCTTCTTTGTGTGGTGATAGTTCATGTCTTAACCTGAGAAGATGGCAGATGTATGGGTAATTTATTTTCCAGCAATTCATTAAGCTGAACACTTGCATTTCATGCCTTTTTTTATAAGCTATATTTTATACAAACACGTACATAAGGATGATACGATGTTCATGTGGTTTTACAGGCAGTTTCTATATAACTTCCAAGGAACTGATTATTCCAATATTTTGCAAACACATCTAGAGAGAAGAAAAAGAGGGACTTCTCCCCTCCTTGTTCTATGAGCCAATGTAACTTTGATTCCAAAACCAGATAAGGAGAAAACAAGAAAGGAAAATGACAGCGCAGTCTCACTCAAGATGTATGCAGAATGGCTAGCAAACAAAATCCAGCAGTGAATTTAAAAAAGGATGCATTCTAACCAAGCTGGATTTATTCCAGAAACTAAGGACAGTTTAATATTAATAAGTCTAGAAACATAAATCATTACATTAACAAATGAAGGGAGAAAGCCATACAGTCATCTCCATAAATGCAGAAAAATCATTTGATAAAGCTCAGTACCCATTCATGATATAAATTCTTAGCAAATCGGGAAAAGAGCATTTCACTAACATAAACAGAATTTTTAAAAACTTTTATTTAGATTCACCCGTTGCTAACATTCTGCCAGGGTTACTTTTTATCTCTTTTATATCTTTCTCTCCATATGTGTATGTATAGAAATTTTATGTCTGGACCAGTTGGGGTCTGGTCCCCCAACTCAGGACCCTTCATTGTATTTTGTCATGTGTCTTAGTCTACTTCATTTCATGATACTAACATTTTTAAGCAGGTAAAGGACAGCTATTTTGTAGAACATTTTAAAATTTGGATTTTTGAAATTGTTTTCTCATGATTAGATTTATATTATACATTTTGGGTAAGAATATTAAACAAATGGTGTTGAATCCTCAGTTCATATGTCTTGTGACACATGTTGTCAGTTTGTCCCATTATTGGTGATATCAGTGATATTTGATCTCTTTGTTAATATGATGCAAACATTCATAAAGATGGAATGTTAGAAACATCCCTTTAAAATCAGCAGTGAGGTAAAGGTCCTGGCCTGCACAGTAAAGCTGAAAAATAAGTTAAGGTAGAAGGATTGAAATGGAAGACACAAAATCACTCTTCTTTATAGGTATGATTGCCTACATAGAAACCCAAAAGAATATATGGTCAAATTATTAGAAAAATGATAAGGGTTTTTGGAAGGTGGCTGCATACAAAAAAATCAGAATACAAAAATGAATTGCATTTTTATATACTAAGAACACTTACAATATGTAAACATTTGCAGTGCAATAAGATTAGATATATAGGAATGAACAAACAAAAGGAGGAAAATACAGAGCATTATTGAAAAACTAGTATTAAAGATCACCTAAATAAGTGGAAATGTATACCATGTTCATGAATGGCCTCTCTTTCTCCCTCTCCCAAATCTCCAAGGCATTCTTCTTTTTTGGATGTAGTCTACAGCATATTCCTTTCTTAGGATACCACACCCTGATTACTTTGAATTAGAGTTATTTGTGTTCTTCTGCTAGTACCTCCTAATGCACTTGGAATGGGGGGAGCGGAGAATGGCTACTGTGTTGACCTAAATATCACATGTTGGGCATGCAGTTGGTGCTCATAAATTTTCATTGATTGAACAAATTACCCAATGATTGTTCATCTAAATAAATAGGGAGGGTGTCGTTGGCAAAAGGAATGGCATCAGCAAAGGCATAGAGGTGGGACTGTACATGGAGTGACCAGATAATAATGCAGAGAACAGTCTGGCCAGAACAAATGAACAGTCTGTGTCGAAGGGGAGGAAGGGAAGTACCCTGGGGACCTGGATGGGGCCAGATGAGAAGGGCCTTGAATGCCAGGATGAGAAGTGTGAACTGTATTCTAGAGCTGAAATTTTTCATGCTGGGGAGGGACAAGTATAAAATGGGATTTATGGAAAGACTTAAAGGTCAGAGTTCAAAGGTCTCCTAGGGATGACCCATTTAACCACTTGTTTTTCTCAAGCTCTGGGTGCTTTTAAAAGGCTCTATCCAGGGGCACCTGGGTGGCTCAGTTGGTTAAGCATCCAACTCCCACTCGGGTCATGATCTTGTGGCTTGTGAGTTCAAGCCCCATGTCAGGCTCTGTGCTGACAGCTCAGAGCCTGGAGCCTGCTTTGGATTCTGTGTCTCCCTCTCTCTATGCCCCTTCCCCACTCACACTCTGTCTCTCTCTGTCTCTCAAAAATAAATAAACATTGAAAAAAGTTTTTTTTTAAGATTCTATCCACTGAACAGACTCTATATTAATGTGTTTTTCAGATTTTTATTGCTCGGTCTTTTTCAGAAATGTCTGTTTCTTTTTTTAATGTTTTATTTATTTATTTTTGAGAGAGACAGAGACAGAGAGGATGAGCCTGCTAGTGGGGGAGGGGCAGAGAGAGAGAATCCCCAAAGAGAAAGAATCCCCAGCAGGCTCCGCACTTGTCATCACAGAGCCCGACATGGGACTCAAACCCACAAACCATGAGATCATGACCTGAGCCAAAATCAAGAGTCAGATGCTTAACTAACTGAGCCACGCACCCCCAGAACTAAATTTCTAACTCAGTGAACTACTGAGTATAAGTAGGTACTAACAACTGATTTAAGAAAATAAGTTGGTGTGATGTGTTGGAGTGTTACCTGGGTGGGGAGGGTGGACCTGGTTTAGAAAGATAGGATGATCAGAGAAGGTCTTTCTGGGGAGGCAACATTTGAGCAGAGAGCCACCTGAAACTCTAGAAGTGGGGTATTCGGGCAGAGTGAATAGCAAGTGCAAAGGCCCTGGGGTGGAAATGAGTTTGGTGTGGGCTCTGGCTTTGGTGTGTTTGAGACACAAACTGGTACAGTGTCACAGGGGCAAGAGCAATGGGAGGTAAGGTCAGAGAGGGGAGCAGCGTTAGGACTGTGAAGGCCTTGGAGGACAGGGCAGGAGTCTGCCTATTCTGAGTCCAGTGAGAAGCCACTGGAGAGTTGAAACCCACTTGTCCTGTACAGCCTGATCCTGGGTAAAATGTGTGATTCCTTTTGGCCTTTTTGAAATATCGTAAATAGCCCAAGGACACATGTTAATTGCTTTTATCACAGACTCTTAGGAATCCAAGCACAACAGGAGGTGGAAGCCACTAATCAGGGCTCACACCTGAGTGTCACAACACAGACTCTGATTCCACGGGTCAGAAGTGGAGCTGGGGAATTTGCGTTCCAACAAGCTCCAGAGTTGCCAGATAAAACACAGAATGCCCAGTTAAACTTGAATCTCTCTCTCTCTTTTTTTTAGAGAGAGAGAGGGAGAAAGAGTGAGCGCGTGTGCACCCTTGCACGAGTGGGGGAGGGGCAGAGGGAGAGGGAGAGAGAGAATCTCAAGCAGGCTATGTGCCCAGTGCAGAACCCCACACAGGCCTCGACCTCATGACCTGAGCTGAAATCAAGAGTCAGCTGCTTAACTGAGCCACCCAGGGGCCCCAAAACTTGAATTTCAAATAAACACCGAATAACTTTTTTTTGCTTATTTTTTTTCTTTTTGATTAAACTTTTTTGTTTTGAGATCATTGTAGATTCCACATGCAGTTTTAAGAATAACATAGAGATTCTGTGAACCCTTTACCCAGTTTCCCCCAAAGGTAACATCTTGCAAGACTAGAGTACAATATCAAAACCAAGATATTGACATAGGTACAGTCTAGCTACAGAACATTGCCACCACCACAAAGATCCCTACTGTTGCTCTAGCCACTTCCCTCCACCCCCACTCTCTCTATAACCACTGACAACCACTAATCTGTTCTCTGATTTCTTTTTTTTTTTTTTAATGTTTATTTATTTTTGAGAGAGAAAGAGTGTGAGCAGGCGAGGGGCAGAGAAGAGAGGGAGACACAGAATCCAAAGTAGGGTCCAGGCTCCAAGCTGTCAGCACAGAGCCCAACGCAGGGCTCGAACTCACGAATGGTGAGATCATGGCCTGAGCCGAAATCAGAAGTTCATGTTCTCTGTTTCTATCCTTGGGCCATTTTATGTATTTATGTATTTATGTATTTATGTATTTATGTATTTATGTATTTATTTATTTATTTATTTATTTATTTATTTATTTATAATATG
Source organism: Acinonyx jubatus (assembly GCF_027475565.1). Classification (NCBI taxonomy): domain Eukaryota; kingdom Metazoa; phylum Chordata; class Mammalia; order Carnivora; family Felidae; genus Acinonyx; species Acinonyx jubatus. Next base: position 33,404,154 of record NC_069391.1, read on the forward strand.
AAATTTATTCTCAAATTGGTTTCCATACAACACCCAGTGCTCATCCCAACAGGTGCCCTCCTCAATGCCCATCACCCACCCTCTCCTCCCTCCCACCCCCCATCAACCCTCAGTTTATTCTCAGTTTTTAAGTCTCTTATGGTTTGGCTCCCTCCCTCTCTAACTTTTTTTTTTCTTCCTTCCCCTCCCCATGGTCTTCTGTTAAGTTTCTCAGGATCCACATAAGAGTGAAAACATACGGTATCTGTCTTTCTCTGTATGGCTTATTTCACTTAGCATCACACTCTCCAGTTCCATCCACGTTGCTACAAAAGGCCATATTTCACTCTTTCTCATTGCCAAGTAGTATTCCATTGTGTATATAAACCACAATTTCTTTATCCATTCATCAGTTGATGGACATTTAGGCTCTTTCCACAATTTGGCTATTGTTGAGAGTGCTGCTATAAACATTGGGGTACAAGTGCCCCTAGGCATCAGCACTCCTGTATCCCTTGGGTAAATTCCTAGCAGTGCTATTGCCGGGTCATAGGGTAGGTCTATTTTTAATTTTTTGAGGAACCTCCACACTGTTTTCCAGAGTGGCTGCACCAATTTGCATTCCCACCAACAGTGCAAGAGGGTTGCCGTTTCTCCACATCCTCTCCAGCATCTATAGTCTCCTGATTTGTTCATTTTGGCCACTCTGACTGGCGTGAGGTGATATCTGAGTGTGGTTTTGATTTGTATTTCCCTGATGAGGAGCGACGTAGAGCATCTTTTCATGTGCCTGTTGGCCATCCGGATGTCTTCTTTAGAGAAGTGTCTATTCATGTTTTCTGTATCCTTGGGCCATTTTAAGAATGTCACATAGATGGAACCATACAGTATGTAACCTTTTGGGCTTAGCTTTGGTCACTCAGAGTAATTTCCTGGAAATCCATCCAGGTTGTTGCATGGATCAATTGCTCACTCTTTTCCATTGCTGAGTAATGTTCTGTGGTGTGGGTGCACGCCATTTGTTTAACCAGACACCCATTGAAAGCCACCGAGATTGTTTCCAATTTGGGGCTTTAGGCATATATAGATTTCTGTATGAAGATAAGTCTCCGTTTCTCCGGGTAAATGCCCACGAGTGCAGTCGCTAGGTCCTCAAGTAGCTTTACATGTTTGGGTTTGTAAGAAACTGCCAAGGTATTTTTTAGTACAAATGAAATATTTCACAGAGCATACTTATACTGAAAACTTTTTTGTCATTTATCTGAAATTTAAATATCCCTGGGCATCCTGTATTTTTATGCATCGATTCTGACATCCATACTCCCAGGTGATGCTGACGCTGCTGGTTTATAAACTACATTTTCAGTCGCTAGTCTCTAATCTAGTTCTTTTTGTAATTATGAAAGAATTGCAAACACAAGAGTAGATAAAAACAATAGTATGACTCTTCTTACCCAGATTCTAGAATTTTAAAGACTTTGTTCATCTTGCTTCGTCCATGTTTTTCTTTCCCCCCCTGAGGTATTTTAAACCAAATCCTAGACATTTTGTCATTTTACCCCTATAAATTTCAGCATGCAATTCTAAAACCTAGAGACATTTTCTGACATAAGTGCAGGGCCAGGATTGCAGCATTGACAATATCTTCTGTGTCACCTTATTCCCAGTGCATGTGGATACGTCCCTGATTGCCTTATAAATGCCTCTTTGCGTTTGGTTGCTTTGAATCAGGGTCCGGAAAGATCCACGCATTGCATTCGGTTGATATTTTCTTAGGTAACCACAGGCAGCCTGCTCGAGTAGGACCAGAGGAGAGTGGGAGAGGACACGCATGCTGGGCCTTTGATGCAGCACTTCCAGAGAGACAGGCCTGTAGGGCCCTTTTTCACGTGGTGACCAAGGACGGTGCTTACGCCAATCTCTTCCTTAACTCCTTCTGTAGGAAGTATTGCCCCATTGTACAGATGAGGATGCCGAGGCTCAGGGAGATGACTTCCCCAAGGACCCTGAACCCTGAGGGTAAGGACTGGAATGTGGCCCAGACCTGGATGTGGCCACAGGGCCCTGTTCTTGCTTAATTCGTCTGTGTGCTGCTTCTCAGCTTGGGCTCTGGTTTATATGGGCTGCTGGTCAGATACCAGGAATGACATCCCAGCCAGGCACAGAAAGGTGTCAGTAAACTAGAGCCATGAGAAGGAACAGAGGTACAAACTAGCTAATTATTTAATGGAGTGTATACAGGAGCATAAGTATCGGAAGGTGCCTGACCTCGCCACAGCGTCCTAGAATGTATTCTCAGATGGACTAGGCAGCCCCAGGTACTGGGTGATTCTGCAGGCAGGCTCCTTCCTCTCACTGTGACCCAGGGCAAGACTGTTTGGAGAGAGACTCTGGCAGCCTGGGCAACAAGGGCTGTGCTCAGGGAACAGGAAGGTGTGGAGACAGGCCCGCCCAGAGCCTGGGGACAGGCCAGGTTGGGCTCCTGATCCTGGGGCCTGGCCTGCATCAAAGCCACCCCTGGGGGTGTGCAGGGTGGACTTTGCCATGAGGTGTGGTAGGTGGGGGGACCTGGAAACAAGGGCAGGCAGAACCCTGGGAATGGGCCCTGGGAGTGGACCAGATCAGAGGAGTCAGACTGACACTGTGGTGCCCGGGAGAAGGGGAGGGGTGCCTCTCTGCTGTGCCAGTACAGGCCCCACTGATTCTCAAGCTTGTGTCTGACCCTGTCACTCCCCTGCTCGGTCCCCTCCCAGAGCTCCCCATTGCCTGCAGACGAATCCTGCCTTCCTCATCAGGCTTCTGTCTCTGTCCCAGCCAACATGTTGAACCTCCAACCTTCCGTGGAACACATTTGTTCCCTCCACACTCAGATTCTCTTTCTAGAAATGTAGGGGGTGGGCTAGTATGACATGTTGCTTCCTGTTTTGTTTGTTTTGTTTTGTTTTGTTTTTGAAAGTCTCTTCAGTTCCAGGGAGGTCCTCCGTGAGAGTCGTGCCCAATGCCAATGATAACTACAGGGAGAGGGGGGCAAATGGCAGAGCAGGGAGCGAGAGGAAAGATTCCCAGTTCTCAGGGCTCTGCTGCAGACTGGCTCCGTGGCCCTTAGCACATGACTGTCAACCTCTCTGCTCCCCGACTGCTGCACCTTAAATGGTGATTTTCCCCGGGGTAGTTGGGAGCTAAATCAAATAATGTGAGCGAAGCACGAAGCATGGGCCTGGCACATAAATGGCCCCCTAAATTATGGTTTCTAAAGAACAACATTTACAGCCCTATTCCTTACAGGCGTGAGAATGTGCTCGTTCAAGTTCACTCATTGGAATACGATCTAGGCATCACTTTATTCACGGAGGGCACCCTGGCTCAGTCACCCATCAGTTGTGCAGGGAGAGATGGGAGTCCCCTGTGGAACAGTTGGGACTCACACTGAGCACATCCTTGGGCCCCTGAAGCATTTTGAGTGACAGTTTTTACTGTCACTGTGTCACTGTAATCACTGTAATCACTGGGTCGCTGTGATTAGCTCTGACAAACTTACGCTGGTGAATTTACTGAGAGCCTACCATGTACTAGGCACTGTCTTAAAGTGCTTTACTTGTATGAGCTCATGTAATCACTCGCACCCTGCGAAGTCCTACTACTGTTGCCATTTTGTAGATGAGGAAACCGAGGCACAGACAGCCGAGGTCTCTTGCCCAGGGTCACACGGTTGTTAAGTGCCGTAGCAGGGACTCAAACCCAGGAAGCGTGAGTCAGCGTGCCTGCCTAACCTCTTCTACACTATGCAGCCTACCTCCACCTGTACTCGTGCCTACCACCCCTGCCTCCCATGTCCACCCTGGGCTGTTGGAAGGGTTCCTGGAGGTCGTGACACTGTTGTGGGAATGGCCGCACCCTGTTGAGTGTTGGGTGTTGTGGGGACGGCCGCACTGCTGTCCCATCCCAGCAGCTGAGGTCTGCCTGCCCCAGAGTGTCCTCCACCTGCCTAGCTCAGCCTTCCGAGTCCCACAGTTCCATCCACTCAGGGCAGCCCCACCGAGACTTGGAAGTGGCATCTCTCCGGGCTGAGCAGCCAGCTTCTGCACCCAAGCCAGGGTTCCCTGCAGTCTGCGAGGAGGGCGGGTGTACCTCCCCTGATTTAGAGCTGCGTCCCCCATAAATCAGAGGCCTGGCCCTGGCTGACTGCTGGACTAGTGGACTGAAAGGCAGAAGTGGCCTCCTGATTCTAAATGTCCCTGTCATGACAGGGCTTTTAGCAGCTCGGTCAATAGCCCATCAGGCTGGTTAATAATGTCCATTAATGTCAGACCTCAGCATAAAACCCTGTTAGGCAGAGCAACCTGCTGGCCCCAGGGGAGAACGAGCCATCCCTTGTTCTCTGAGAAGGAAGAGAAGTTGTCTGGGGCTGGGGTCTCTGCTTTGGGAGGCCTGGGAGGAGCGCTGCCCCATCTGAGCCATGCCTGGCCCCCCAAGCACCTCCTGAGTCTGAGGCTCAGCTGAGCCTCCACCCACAGTGGTCTGAATGGAGCTCCTGGGCAGCTTGCCTCCTGTCAGCCAAGGCCAGCCTGACGATCAGCTCTTCCCAGAAACCTTCAGGACAAAATTGTGGCAGGGCTCTGGGCCAGAGAGCAACTGGGTGTGCCATAACGAAAGACCGAGCACTGTTCATGCCCTTTGACCCAGGAAATGAGCTAAGAGAAGGAAAGGCTGTGTGCATAAGTGGGGCAGGACACTGACTCAAAGAGGGCTGAGAGCCCTCAAGCACAGCAAGTACAGCACAGATACACCTGGGAGCCAGAGCCCTGGGCTGCAGCCCACTCTGCCCTCCACATTCTCTGTGACCCTGAGCAAGTCCCTCCAGTTTGGGGCCAGCGAGAGAGCTGTAATCCATTAGTGATGCCTGCCATGGGGGCAGGTAAGAGAGTTCGAAGGGTTTTTACTGGTCCTGGTCTTTGAGAGCCCTTCAAGATCTGCAGTTTTAGGGGTGCCTGGGTGGCTCAGTTGGTTGAGCATCTGACTCTTGATCCTGGCTCAGGTGGTGATCTCATGATTTGTGAGTTTGAGCCCCACATTGGGCTTCTCCCTTAACAGCACTGATCCTGCTTGGAATTCTATCTCCCTCTCTCTCTGCCTCTCACCTGCTTCTCGCTCTTTCTCTCTCAAAATAAATAAATAAACTTAAAAAAAAAAAAAAAGATTTGCAGTTTTATAACACATTTTTGGCCGATCCTGGAAGGACCCATCTTTTCAGAAAGTTTAGAGTTTTGTGTTAACAAATGTCTTTCGTTTATTGCAAAATCCACACTGTTTTATAGAAAGTTTGCAAAAATTTAAAAAAAGAAACACAGATGATAAAACTACCATTTATCCCACTGTCTACAAATAACCATGAATAACATTTTGGTGCCTTTCCTTCCAGTCTTTTTTCCCTCATTTTTTATACACACGTGGGTATGCATACACACATGTATACACATAATAACAGCTCCTCTTTTTTAAGCACTTACTCTAGGGCACCACTGTTCGGCTTTTCACGCACAATATTTCATTTTACCCTCATAACAGCCCTGTAAGGAAGAGATTATTATTCACATTTTACACATGAGGAAAAAGGAGCTTGCAAAATTTGAGCAGGTGCAGGACACGATCAGATTTTAATTTTTGAAAGCTCACCGACAACAGCGGGCAGAATGGCCTGGAGGCGAGGCAAGAGGTCGCTGGCCGGAGCGGTGGTCCTGTCAAGACCTGGGCAGGGCCTATAGGGTCACGTTCTCCCTCCAGGACACTGGCCCCAGGAGCAGGGGGCGTGCACCCCTCTTCTTGTTGAGAAGCCCAAATGGAACTCACACATCACTAACAAATGACACATGTCCAAGTTCTTTGCTTTTCTCTGTCTGAATGTATATATGAGGGTATAATTTTCTTTTCCTAACCATTCGAGGATACATTACCTATACCTTTGACCTTTACCCCTAAATACTTGAGTGTTTCCTGAAAGTACAAATATTCTCTTATATAACCATATCATGTTATCAACTTCACAAAGTTTAACATTGTAACAATACTTTAATCTACATTTCATGTTCCAATTTATCAAATAATGTCCTGTATAGAGTTCCCCCTCCAGTATGGGATCCAGTCAAGGGTGAGGTGTCTAATACCCTTTCCCGAGAGGTAAGAGCTGAATTGGGCAGAGTATGTCTGAAGGGGAGCCCAGGACCACTACCTCTGTTTGCAGAACTACTAAGATGCATGCATAAAGCCTCCATGAGCCAGGGTCTCAGTGTCTGTGTTTGCTAGTTTGCCAGAGTGACCCAGAAGCCCTGTGTCTTTTCCCATAGTAGCTGCAGTCTTACTAAGCCAGGTCCGAGATGCTTCTGCATCTTTGCTGGATCTCAACTAGGCAGGGTCTCAGTGGTTTCTACAGAGTTGGGGAGGTGAGGTTAGGAGAGGCGGTGGGTGTTCCTTGAGCCCACTCTGTTCTTGAAAGACCTTTTGTAAAGATCCTGAGAGCATTGATCCTGCGGGGTCAAATAGTACATCCTGTGCTCCCCAGCCCCTCGCATGGGGCCTGTCCCTACATATGTCATGTAGATTTGCTGAATGAATGGATGTAGGCCATTTTTCTTCTCAGCTGTCTCTACCTCGGGAACGGAAAACTGGACTGCAGAGCATTCTGGTGGGGGCGGGGGTGGTGTTTCGGCATCTGAAGTTGGACGGTGGATGTGGACGAAGCCTGCTTTGGCAGGCAGAGGGCCTGGGGCCTGTTCTGCCGAGCTGTGCGATGTGATGTGTGACATATATGATGTGTGACATGAGTGTGCCGGTCGCTGCCAGCTCCAGGTTTCTATAACTGAACCGACACGCTTGCGCCATGGCCCAGGAAACCCAGGTCCGTGTGCGGGTCAAGAAGTCTCAGCTTGGGACCTGTGTCCCCCCAGTGCCCAGACAGCAATTCTCAGCAGGCAAAGTGGAAAGGGAAGAAAATGCTCTTTTTTTTTCTTTTTATTTGAAGTATAATTCACATTCCATAAAATTCACCTTTTTTTTAAGTTTATTTATTTATTTTGAGAGAGAGCGCACCTGTGTGTGCACAAGCAGGAAAGGGCCAGAGAGAAAGGGAGAGCGAGAATCCCAAACAGGCTCCACGCTGTCAGCACAGAGCCCAACACAGGGCTCGGTGTTCAGTCTCACAAACTGTGAGATCATGACCTGAGCTGTAACCAAGAGTCAGATGCTCAATTGACCAAGCCACCCAGGCATCCCTCACCATTTTAAAATGTACAGTTCAGGGGCACCTGGGTGGCTCAGTCAGTTAAGCACCTGATTTCGGCTCAGGTCATGATCTCACGGTTCATGAGTTCGAGTCCCTGTCAGCACAGAGCCTGCTTCAGATCCTCTGTCCCTTTCTCTCTCTCTCTCTCTGCCCCTGCCCCTGCCCCGCTTGTGCTCTCTCTCTTTCTCTCTCAAAAATAAATAAACATTAAAAAAATTTTTTTAATAAAATAAAGTATACAATTCAGGAGCACCTCAGTGGCTCATTTGTTGGGCGTTGGACTCTTGATTTTGGCTCAGGTCAGGATCCCAGGGTCATAGGATTGAGCCCTGCATCAGGCTTTCTGAGCACAGAGCCTGCTTAAGATTCTCTCTCTCTCCCTCTGCCCCTCTCTCCCACTCATGCATTCTCTCTCTCTCTCTCTAAATAAACAAACAAATAAATGAATAGGAAATTGAAGTATCAATAATAAAATACAAATTTAAAAAAATTAAAAAAATAAGATGTATGATTCAGTGGGGTTGTAAGGTAGTCACATGTTGTGCAAACATCACCACTGTCTTGATTTCATAACAATTTCATCACCTCACAAAGAAACTCCACACCCCTTAGCAGCCACTCCTTATTGCCCCCTCCCCCCCCACCCACCCCCCGGGTCCTGGGCAACCACTAATCTGCTCTCAGTCTCTATGGATTTACCTGCTCTGGATTTTTCAGGGTTCTGAATACTGGGCACCAGAAGATGTATCAATGTGCTCTAACGATGAAACCACATCTGGTCCATCATTTATGTGGAATCATGCAACGTGTGACTTTTTACGTCTGACTTCTTTCCCTCCGCATGTTTCCAGGGTTCATCCATGTTTCAGTGTGTGTCAGTTCTACATTCCCTCTTTGGCTGAAGTAATACTCCATTGTATGATATACTACATTTTGCATAGCCATTCATCCATTGATTGACATTTGGGTTGTTTCCACCTTTTGGCTATTATGAATAATGCTGCTACAAACATCGGTGTTCAGGTTCTTCGTAGGCTTGTGTTTTCATTTTTCATGGGGATATACCTAGGAGTGGAATCACTAGGTCACATGGTAACTCTATGTCTAACCCTTTAAGGAACTGCCAGACTGTTTTCCAAAGTGGCTGCCCCATTTTTTCATTCCCATCAGCAGTGTGTGAAGGGAAATATCCTTTTACTGAACACCTACTACGTGCTAGGCACTGTGCTAGACCCTTTCCACACTTCATCTATGATACTCAACACGAACCTTATGAACATACTGAGGACAGCGCTGAAGCTCAGACAAGTGATGTGACTCCCCCAGCATCACACAGAGAATAGTGGTGGTGCCTAGATTCACACTCCGTTCTGTCCCTTACATTTTCCAGTCTACTCAGTGATTGCTGACTGCCCAACTGACTGCTTAAGTGGAATTAGTCCCCTCTTCTCTCCAACACTCCTGGGCACTGTTTTGCAGACAGGAAAGTTGGACCCCCACTACCCAAAGGTCTGCGGGCACAAAGGGAACGTCTTAGACATCAAGTGGAATCCTTTTAATGATTTTGAGATCGCCTCCTGTTCTGAAGATACCACAGTGAGTATCAGCACATAAGGCGGTTCCCTTTCCCGAAATGAGTGGGATTGGGGCACAGGGAGATGGAATAGTGTCTGTACTTGGCTCTGATGCTCCTGACCCGCTGATCCTTCATGAGGTGAGGTCACTGTGTGTGGGGAAGGGCTTAGTGAGATTGAGTGGGAGAAGTTCTGGGCTCTGGGACTTGGAGCACCACACCTTTAGGCCTCCTATCTGGGACTTAGTTCCCCCCACTTATAGAATGGACATAATAGCCCCCAAGCAGCTAATGAAGATCCACAGAGACTCCTATTCCAGTGGAAAAGCCCATCTTTTGGGGGAACTATAAAATGCTTTAAGGAGCATTTTTTATTGCAGTCAGAAAATATTGTGACAATCTCACAGACAGTGGGGAGGGGAGCTTTAAAAGGATAAGAATGGGATCCTTAGATGAATATGGGCACCACAACTTTCCCAAAAGCTTTAGCCCCACCAACTTTTTTGAGCCCCTGTTCTGGATCAGGGTCATAATCCCTGCTACCCACAATGTTCAGTGTTACTTATTGATAATTTCTTCTGTTCCCACTTCAAAAATGCCGTGAGTATGGCTTAAAACAAAAGACACAGATATGATCAGATGATTAAAATAAGGATGAAGGGCACAGTGACAGTTTATTTTGTGCCCATTGTGTTCCTGACTCTCAACTACACGTTACCATTTCAATCTGTCTTCCTGGCAGCCCCACGAGGTAAGATTTTTTTTTTTTTATGGAGAAACTGAGGATCTGAGAGGTGAAGCAGTTTGTCCAAAGTCACACAGTCTGAGCAAGGCTTCAGACTGAGGCTTGATTCTAGAGCCCAGTATGTTTTCACTGAGCTATGCCACTTCCCTAAGTGGCAGCAGCCACAGATGGAGGAAGTGAGGAAATAATACTCAGAATGTTGGTTTTGAAGGGTTGCAAGCGTAGAGTTCCAGGTTTAACTCAGAGCTGCCTGGCAGTCAAGGCAAAAAGGGAAATAGAATGTATTGCAGAAGCCTTTACTGTCTGATTAAAAGGAAACTGACCAGTTCGTCAGGAGAAGCAAGTGGAAAATTCTCAGAAGACTTGTGCCAGTCGCATATAGGGGTTGCCGAGGAGCGTAAAGGACAGTATCTGCCAGGATGGTTTCACTGAAGGGGCAGTCAGGCCCTGTGAGAATTGGCTTTGCCTCCAATGGTGGGATGTTGAATATCTGACTCTGTCCCCTGACTCTGACTCTGAGTCCTGAAATACTTGCCTTTTCAGGCCTGCTTTGAAGACTCCCTCCAAGATCTTCATGAAATTCCTAGCTCTTCTCATCTCCTGCCACCAGTTCCTTCCCATATGCCCCCGGGGGCAGGAAGAGTGCACACAAGTATCAGGGGTGGCAGTGCCTAACCTCAGGCCCTCCCATGTAGAGTGTTCAGCTGTCTCCTCCCTGTCCCCACCCTGTGGGGCAGGGATGACCCTGTAGCTCTGAGGAGTCTGGGGGGTGGTCTCTGCCCCTCCCACACAGGTCTGCCCGAAGTCCGTCCTCCAGCAGGGGCCAGTTCTGTGCAGTAATAGGATTCACCCAACTCGTCGTCTAGAGCACCTGGCACTCGCCTCATGGGGCTGCCTTCCTGGTTTTAAATCCAGATGACCAGGAAATAAATATTTGTCGAATCGAAAACAAAGTCTACCTGAAAACCCTGGGTATCTCTGAGGGAAAACGGACATACAATCACATAGGAGCCTGAGAACCCCAAAGGACAACAAAGAATATCAGGTTACTGGCCATCCCCTCCGTAACCGGGAGCTTTCTACCAAGGAAGCGCCTTCCATCCTCAACAGCACTGCTCTGGAAGGAGGCCCCAGCCCCTCCTCCCAGGCCCTTACTGTGGAATACAGGCTGTGACCCCCTGCAGCCTGGCCTTCTGACCCTTCATCTTTCCTCTTCCAGGCCATCCAAGGGGGGCACTCCAAAGGAAAGAGCTTCTCCCTACCCTATCCTGCTCCAGAGACTGCACTGGCTCTCTAGTGCCCTGACAATATAGCACAAACTCCTCCTCCTGGCATTTGAGCCTTCCTCCTAGCCTACACCTTTGGGACAAGGAAGGGGTAGACCAGTGTACTCTGAGAGATAGTCTAGGCTGGGAGTCGGATTTGCTCTGACATCAGCCTGGGAGTCAGGCCTATGGCCCACCCAGCTCCCCACAACTCAGGTCATTAGGATGGCAAGGATTACCAAGAGGGAGATCTGGAGGTCTGGGCTCAGCTCTGGCAATGTCAGCCCCTGTTTGGGCTGGAAGACCTTGGCAAAGCCTCTGTCCCTCTAAGGGTTCCCTGCCCCTCCACTGAGTGAGAGATGGATACAGAGAGCACTCCCCTGGCCCTTCTGCTGGGCACTGCCAGCTCTGTGGCTTAGGGTGGCTGGGGTGCCAAGGTGACCCTGGCTAACAACACTCCCCCACCGGCTGTGTCTCCCCTGAAAGATTAAGATCTGGGACATCCCCACGCAGCTGCTGACGAAGAACCTCACAGTCTTCAGGAAGGAGCTGATGGGCCATGCCCGCAGGGTGGGCCTGGTGGAGTGGCACCCCACGGCCGCCAACATCCTCTTCAGCTCTGGCTATGACTACAAGGTGGGTCCCTGCACTCAGTTTCTGGGGCCACCCTACCAGATGACCAAACTGGGCAGCTTAAGACAACAGAACTTTATTTTTACATTGTTCTGGAGACCAGAAATCTGAAATCAAGGCATCAGGAGGGCCACGCTCTGTCCTAAGATCTTAGCGAAGAATCCTCCCATGCCTCTTGGGACTTCTGGTGGCTCCACGCATTCCTTGGCCTGGAGCTGTATCACTTCAACCTGCCTCCAGCTTTACATGGCCTTCTCTGTGTTTCTGTGTGTCCTTTGCTCTTCTTATAATGACACCAGTCATTGGTTGTAGGGCCCATGCTAATCCGGTATGACCTTATCATAATTGATTACATCTGCAAAGATCCTGTTTCCTAATAAGGTCACATTCTGAGGCTCCAGGTGGACCTGAATTTGGGGTTGGGCGGGGGGGGGGGGGGGGGGGGGGCAGGGGAGTACACTGTTCAACCCATTAATCTGCTCAGAGGGGATGGGTTGGGCTGGGCCCTGGCCAGAGAAGCTTCCCATTGCCCCGTTGACAGCCAAGCTGGAAGTCTGTGGGCCTGTGGATTGGGAAAATTCACAGGATAGGAGCCCTAGATTCTATTCCAACTAAGTTTCTGCCTTGCAGTATGAACTGGGAAAGTCCCTTGCCTTCTCTAGGCCTCAGTTTCTCTATCTGTACAGAAATGGAGTTGGTGTGACCATAGCCATGGCTTTTAAACTCATCCCTTCACGACATGGGGCTTCACAGAGGCACTTTGGGGGCTTCTGTGATGAAGAAAGGGTGGGATAGGAGTGGCTGGCAGGGCCTCTTCCCTTCTTGTTTTCTTTAAATTTTTTAATGTTTGTTTTTATTTTTGAGACAGAGAGACAGAGAGCAAGCAGGGGAGGGGCAGAGAGAGAGGGAGACACAGAATCCGAAGCAGGCTCCAGGCCCTGAGCTGTCAGCACAGTGCCTGATGCGGGGCTCAAGCCCATGAACCACGGAGATCATGACCTGAGCCGAAGTCGGACAGTTAACTGACTGAGCCACCCAGGCGCCCCAGGGTCTCTTCCCTCCTGATCAGAAGTACTCCTTTTTCTGTTTATGTAGGGTGAGTGTGCAGGGCGCTGCGATGATTGTGCACATTATTCTGCACACAGCTCCAGGGGGTGCAATTCATACCATGGGCTATGAGAATGGATTGCCCTGGAGCTGTGCAGTGCACAACCTATGCAGCTAAACATGGCAGTCCTGTTTATCTGTGTGAGGTGGAAACTGCTACTAATAACTGTTTGAAACCCCCTGGTCTAGCTCATCCCCTACGGTCCTCCAGCCATGGATGTTTTGTTGCTCCAAAGCAGATGGTGTTTTCTTTTCACCACCAGACAGCCTGACTCCCGGCTTCCCCTTTTGCCACGTGGCAGCTTCAGCCGGCAGATCCATCCTCCCACCCAAGACTTCTTGGCCAGACTGCCATCTGTGTCTTCCCTCCTGGGGATACCATGTTTCACTGCAGCCTGGCGGGCTTGCGACTGTGGGAGCCAGGGGCGGGGCAACACTGTGCTCAGAGCCAGCTCATTGCCATACAGGTGATGGTCTGGAACCTGGACACAACGGACTCTGTAATCAATAACCCCGTGAGGACAATTTGCTGCCACCAAGATGTGATCCTTTCCATGTCCTTCAACCCCAGTGGCAGCCTGCTGGCCACCACCTGTAAAGACCGCAAGATTCGGATTCTCGACCCCCGGGCAGGGACCGTCCTCCAGGTGTGTGCTGGGTTAGGATCGGGCTTGGGGACAGAGGAGCAAGGAGTGGTGAGGGGCTGGGGGAGGCTTCAGAGAACAGGGTGGTAATGCCATCAGCATTCTGGCCAAGCCTTCACATGTGCTATAGCTTCTGTCCTCCCGGCTGGGAGGTAGCGGATGTCACCCCCAATCTTCAGATGAGAAAACTGAGGCTGAAGAGAGGTAAGGTGACGTGCCCACACTGAAAGCTGAGCTTTGACCCTGGTCTAACTCCAGAGCTTGTCAATGTGCCTTAGCTCTGTCAAGAGGCATGACACGACTGTCTGTCCACTGTGTGACCTTAGGCAAGCACTTCCCATTCTCTGGGCCACTGTTTCCTTATCTACAACAATGGACCATTAGTCCTTCCTCTTGGAGGACTACATGAGATAATCCAGATGACAGTGCCCGCCCAGCCCCATGCCTTGCATACAGTGATAGAGTGCTCAGTCAACTTTCAGAAAGAGCATGGAGCTGAGCAGAAGTTTGCCTCTATCCTGGCTCAGAAAAAAGAACTCTCACCAAAAATAACAGGAGAGACTCAATGTGGATGGGGTGGGAGTGGGGGGGTCTCTGGAAGGCTTCCTGGAGGTGGTCCCTCTGGAAAGATTCTCTAAGAGCTGGAGTGAACAAGGAAGGCATTCCAGGTCCTGCCACAGCACAAGCAAAGGCAGGGAAGCCAGAGACCCTAGCTGCTTGCTGCCCAGGAGTCCCTGACTGTACATACTGTCCAGGAAGCCAGCTACAAGGGGCACCGGGCCAACAAAGTGCTGTTTCTGGGGAACCTGAAGAAGCTGCTGTCCACAGGCACATCCCGGTGGAACCACCGTCAGATGGCCGTGTGGGACCAGGTGAGTCTCCTGTGTGAGCCCGCACCCTGCCCCTCACCATCACCCTTCAGCTGAGTGCTGGCTTCATTCATTCATTCATTCATTCATTCATTCCCTTGCTCATTTCTCAAGCACTTACTTAGCACAGCCTGCCTGGTGTGAAGGACCCAGGGATGAATAACAGGGAGATGCCAGCAGCTGGTGGGGCGAGCCCAGACCTTGTGCATCTTCTCGTTCAAGGAGACAGTGGCCATGGTGTAGGGGGTGGAGGGAGGTGGCTACTTCTGGAACCAGGACAGGGCAGGGGCTGGGGGGAGAGAAAGGAGATGACCTTCTGGGCAGAGGAAACAGCTGGAGCAAGGGCTTGGAAGGAAACACCAAGGCATGTGGGCAGAAGGAGCAGCTGAGGGGGGTGAGGGTGAGGGCCAGGCCAAGCAGTATTGATTGGAAGGATCACTTGGCTAGAGTTTCAAAGACTAGACAAATCACTTTCTCTCTCTACATCTCCATCATCTTTCACAACAAATCATAAAACAAGCAGGGGAGGGCTGGTGTGTGATCAGGCATGTGAGAAGTGATCTGTGAAAGGCAAAATGCCGGCAAAAGAAAAGGGGTGGTCTCCCTCCCTCTCTCTCTTTCTCTCTCTCTCTCGCGCACACACACACACACACACACACACACACACACACACACACATACACACACACATCCAGAGCCCCTTGACAGGGATTCTCATCTCCACCCTCCCCAGGAGCGACCCACAGGCCTTTCTGACTTCCCTTCCCTTACAGGACAACCTCTCCGTGCCTCTCTCAGAGGAGGACCTGGATGGCTCCTCGGGTGTGCTGTTTCCCTTCTACGACGCAGACACCAGCATGCTCTACGTGGTGGGGAAGGTCAGCCTGTCTTGGGAGGGAGGTGGCTGCCTGCACCGCTGAGGCAGGAAGCAGAACTACCCCAGCGCGGCCCTGCCCGTAGCCAGACAGCAGCCTGGCGCCCTCAGCCTGCAGGGCAGGGATAGGGACAGGCGGGAGGTACCGCACACTCTGGCCCTCTGGTGAGCACAGCACCTGGCCCACCTTCCTGGCTCCCTAGGAACACCTAGGGCCATGGCTTTGGTCAGACACCCCAAGCTTGTCCCTCTTCAGCTCTGGATCCAGATGACGAGGGACCAGTTGGTGTTCCTCAATAAGGGCATCTTCAAATTTGGGGTGGAGCAGGTCTTCATTAGGTAGGACCATCATTTGGCATCCCAGCTCCTACCCGCCAATGCCAGGAGCAGTCTCCACCCTCCCCAGTTATTATGACAACAACCACCAGAAGTGCCCCAGGGCACCAAGACCCGCCTGATGGCCTCAGCGCCTGCCACTTCTGACCTTTTTGTGAGGCTGGCAGTGAGATTCCTGCCTGTGCTCCCCCACCGAGCTTCTGCCTTGGAGGCGCATGGGTGGGCTTTGGATCATGGTTGGGGGATGGGATGTCACAATGAGGCTCCCCAGTGCCTTGGCGATAGTCCCCTGGTGTTTTCTTGTGTGAAGAGGCTTTGCCAGCTCACCGCTGCGTGGCGACAGGGGTCAGGAGCGGGCCGGTGGGAACTGGCTCTGAGCGCACCCTCCTGCTCCTCAGGGAGATGGAAACATCCGCTACTATGAAGTGAGTGCCGACAAACCTCACCTGAACTACCTGACGGAATACCGCTCCTACAACCCCCAGAAGGGGATTGGTGAGTGTGGTGTGGCGCACTGAGGCCACGTGGGACCTGGGGAGACAGGAACGAGTCAGAGGAGGGGCCTGCCCTGGAGGGGCCCACATCTGGGAGGGGAGATGATAGATCAACACTGACTCTACGGGAGGCCTGATGGAGGTGTACAGGAGGTCCTCCGGGAATGTGCAGCGGGAAGTCAAGGAGGGCTTCTCAGAGGAGGCAATACTTGAGGAGTCAAAGGGAGAACAGAGCACAGCATGGGGAGAGCATGAAGGTGTTGTAGGCCGAGGTAGAACAGTTACAACAGTAGCCAGGATGTAAGAGAGACTGACCTAGGAGAGCCCCTACTTTTTAAGTGTGTTTGCAAAAAGACAAAACAAGATGCGACTATATGTGGGCTATAAGAAATCCACTTCAACATGAAGACACAGATTGAGTGCAGAGGGAAGGAGAAAGAGACCACGCTAACACTAATCAGAAAACGGGGGTAGAGCTCTGTTCAGAGCAGCTGGGGCCAAGCTGTGGGGGTGGTCACGGAGGGCCTTGAGCAGAGCATGCTTCCTATAAAAGCCAAGCTAAAATCACCGCGAAGTCCTTGAAGGTGAGGACAGAGTCTCATTTCCCCAGCACCGTGTAGGTATTCGTTCATGAACTGTTTGTAGAGGGAACGGTGGCGGGAGGAGGGTACTCTCTGCTCACGTCCGGGTGTGCGACCTGGCTTTGCCACTCACACCGGGGCCCCTGTGACCGCAGCCCAGCCAGAACCTCTTAGCCCTCCTTGACCATCTGCCCACAGGTGTCATGCCAAAGAGAGGTCTCGACGTGTCCTCCTGCGAGATCTTCCGCTTCTATAAGCTGATTACAACCAAAAACCTCATCGAGCCTGTATCCATGATTGTACCCCGGCGGGTAAGGGTGGTGGCAGCCATCTGTGAGGGAGGCAGGAACCCCTCCTGGAGAAAACAGGCCCCGGACCTGGAGCCTGGAGCCCAGGCCCCTGGGGCAACAGCAGGGAGGCTGAGGGCCACTTCTCAAGGGGAAGGCCTTCCTCATTGTCAGTGCAGTGTTGCTGCCTAAGTCTCGCCCTATCTCTGCTCTTGAGTTGCTGTGTGACCTTGGCCATGCCCCTTTGCTCTCTGGGCCTTGGTTTCCTCAACTCACAGGTGGGGAAAGCCCGGACCCCAGCTCCCTAAGGGCCCTCCCGTCTGGGCAGCCCCTTTGCCATCCCAGCCCTCACTGTCCTGGCTTCTCCTGCAGTCGGAGTCTTACCAAGAGGACATCTACCCACCCACGGCAGGAACCCAGCCCTCTCTGTCGGCCCAGGAGTGGCTCTGTGGGATGAATAAAGGTGAGGGAGGCTGAGAAGAGGCCCAGCGCAAACGTGCGGGGAAATAGAGTGCCTAGTGGCTGAGCTCAGCTAGAGTGTCTAGCTGAGCGGGGTCTGGCCTCTAGTTGTGTTCGCCCGTAACCCTGGACAGGTGGTCCTTGACAGTTGGTCCCCAGGGACTAGGATGGTCCGAGAAGGGAGGCGTTGCCCCAAGTGGCTCAGGAAACTCTTCCAAATCAAGGAATTTTGTTCCATGGAAAACTTCTTGAAACTCCAGGCTGTGCAGAGTGACTGGAGAGTCTCAGCCGGATGCCCCTGCCTTTCCTCCCATCCACATGGGTGCATTGCTCTTCGACCTGAGAGACCCTCTGGGCAGCAGCTGCCCCACCCCACCTCAGGCCCTCCTTCCCTGTGCTGACACCCTCCCTGTTCTCTCCACCTGAGGGCCAGCCCAGGGGCGGCTGTGTGTGGTCCCTAGCCCTGCCCCAGCAGCTGCCTGTATGACTGGGACGTCCCTGTCCTTCTGCCTCTCTGCTTTGGGCAACACTTGCTCTGCTGCTCTCTGGGCCTGTTGCCTCCTCTGTGACTGTGATACCTGCCTCCCCTGCTTCTCAGGGCTGCTGGGAGGATTCATGAACTGGTAGACGGCAGAGCACAATGCGTGTGGGACTGTGCCCACAGAGCAAGGGCAGAGCTTCACTGGAGGCACTCACGGTGTTTAGGGGCAGCTCCAGGGTGTGCACTGTGCTGCTCCTACAAACCGGGCATCACCTAGATGATCACACGTGTGCGTGTGTGTGTGTGTGTGCTCTCCTGGTGCCCTGGTGTGCAGGCTGGTGTCTGCGTGTGGCCAGAGCTCCATTTCCATCACGTGACTGTGCGTGTCTGCGTGTGGCAGCATCTGCTCATGGACACTCAGTCCTCATGCAGCCCTTTGCTTCCCTCCCAGGGCCGGTCCTGGTGTCCCTAAGGCCAGGCTCCGAGCAGCTGAGCTCCCAGCCACCGCTCCCAGAGAGACCCCCCTCCCTCAACCGGACAAAACAGTTGGTTTTAGAAGATGGCCAGAGGCCCTTCTCCCTGCCGGAGGGGAAGATGCCAAGGAGGGCAGCAGAACACAGGCTGCAAGAGAAGAAAACCCGGCTCACAAACGGCTTTGACGTCTTCGAGTGTCCCCCACCAAAGACAGAGAACGAGGTGTGAACGAGGGGTGGGGGCTGTGCCTGGAAGTGGGGGAGAAAATGAGGGGTGAGAAAAACAACCAGCTGTGTGCCCTGGCCTGGCCACTTAACTCACTTTGTTAATTCATTCAGCAGACAGGCAGTGAGCGCCATCTGTATGCCAAGATGGTGGGTTTGCATATAGATGATGGTGGAAGACCATCTATGAAATGCAGAGGGTTTGATCTGGCATCAAAGTCCTTTCCAGTTCTGACACTAGGATTTTCTGTGCTTTCGGAGTCAACTTGTGTTAAGTGCCTACCGTGTGCTGGGTCCTGCAGTAGGCACTGTGGTATGTAACCTCCCTGAATTCTCTCCAGAGCCCTGGAAGTCAGTAGGTAGTGGGTGAAAACACAGGGACTGGCATCTCACAGCGGAATTCTGATCCTGGCTCTGCTAAGTACTGACTGTAGGACCTCAGACCCAGGGGCCGAGTCTCTCTTAGCCTCAGTCCCCACAGTGGTACAATGGAGTGCTGACACCCCCCTCGGAGGGGTGTCATGAGCATCCAGTGGCATCCGGAGATCCTTAGGTGGGGGGCACCCAACGTCCAGTTGCATTCTATACAGCGCAGCAACTATGTTAATGCCGAACTTAGTTTTCTGGCCCCCTAGTTCCTAGAGGAGGAAATTGAAGCTCAGGGAGGGTAAGTAACTTGCCTGAGGCCACCAATTTTAGCAGTGGTGAAAAGTCCAATCTCCAGACTTCGGGGCCAAGTATCCTTTTCTCTGTGCCACAGGGGGTCTAAGGATGCAAAAAAAAAAAAAGTCTGAAAGATCAAGTCTTTTAAAGTTTCATTTCTTGGGTAAAGACAAGGTTTTTAAAAATTTTTTTTAATGTTTATTTATTTTTGAGAGAGAGAAAGAAACAGAGTGTGAGCCGGGGAAGGGCCGAGACAGAGGAAGACACAGAATCCAAAGCAGGCTCCAGGCTCTGAGCCATCAGCACAGAGCCCAACGTGGGGCTTAAACCCACAAACTGTGGATCATGACCACAAACATGTGGATCGAACGCTTAACTGACTGAGCCACCCAGGCACCCCAGATAAGGTTTTATAAAAGATCTGTGCAATGGTTGTTCCCTCAGGCCTCAGCCGTGGTAATCACCTCCATCTTTCTGAGTGAAAAGGGAGCAACATTTTGTCCTTCCTGCTTGTGTTCTGGCCCCTCCCATCCTGGGGCACCGAGTGACATTTCTCTCTGTTCTGTACTTTCCCAGCTGCTGCAGATGTTTTATCGGCAACAGGAGGAGATCCGGAGGCTCCGGGAGCTGGTGACCCAGCGCGAGGTCCAGGCCAAACAGTTGGAACTGGAGATCAAAAACTTGCGGATGGGCTCAGAGAGGTTCTGAGCGGAGATGTCTGCCCTCCTCGCCCTCAGGGACACCACTCGGCTCCATGGGGAGGTCCAGAACCAAACCACAAGTCCCCCAACAACAACCACTATTTCTATATTTTTTACCAGAAAATGAAACTCTCGGTCGCTGGAAGATTCTAGTGGGAGGGACGTGGTGCCGTTTTTCTATTTGCCTTCTCAAAACAACACTGTCTGAATTGACTCTTTGTAGACGATATCTTGCCTTCTGGTTAATTCTGTTTTTAAGGGTCCACGATGAGCTGTAACTTCTCAAGGGAAAGAACATTGTACAAAGTTAGAGCTGGAAGGCCCTAGGAGATTTTCAAACTGGGGTCCATAGAACGAGAGGAAGGCTAAGCAGGAGGGCTGTGCTCCCCCCCACCCCGTTCCAACCACACAGCTCCCCTTCTCTCTGATTTATATATTGGCTTCTATGGAATACATAATTCTGCTTCTGAAAAAACATTTAGAAGTTTGAAAAACTGTGATCTGGCCCAACTTCCTCATTTTACAGGTGGGGAAACTGAGGCCCAGAGAGAGGCAAGTGATCAGAGTCTGCAGAGGGTTCATGGCAGGGCTGGGTCAAGCTTCTGGTCTGTTGGGTCAGTCTTTCTGCTGCTTCTAGTCTGAAGCAGCCCTCAGCCCACAGGGCAGAAATCCATTTGTTCTGGCCTCTTCTGTGCCCCTGACTCGCTCTGTACCTCTTTCAAGTTACTCCCTCTCTGGTCTCAATTTCTCCATCTGAACTAGGGGACCCTGGCATGTGCTGCCCTCTACAGGATCTGCCACCTGAGACAAGAAACCTTGGTCTTGACCTGAGGAATACTACCTATATAAGGTGATGATCTGGGTCTGCTATAGGAACTCACAAGACCTTGGTGAAAGGGCAGAGGGAGTTTAACCTCTGGGAAATAAGTCAAGGTTTGGCCCAGTTCTAGAACACGGATAGGAGACCAAAACCGTCCTCTCTTGAACCAGAATCAGCCAAATGTGGGCAGACACTATCCCTCGTGTGGGGAAGCAGACATCAGGGTGGTGCCTATGACCACTGACTGCCACCACCAAAGCCCTCAGGTCCCAGAGCCTGCCTGCTCCAGGAGGGTACAGGCAGGCTTCAGTCCAAGAGGTAGGAAGCCCCAACACTTGGCAGGATGCCAGCAGAGTCTCTGGCCACCCACTCATGCGGGCTTCTGGAGAGGGATGACTGCATTAGGCAAGGAAGTAGGGCCAAATGGCCTTGAAGTCCCCTGCCAGCCTGAGAGTTTTTATGTGTCCCTCCTTTGTGAACCTGTGTTCTGAGCCTGTTCTCTAAGGTTCTTTCTCGGTGGTCAGTACAGCAGCCCAGCTAGAGATGGGGAACGTTGGAAGTCAAATGCCCCCCCCCCAACCTTACCGAGCAGGTGCAGATGATGGGTTTTGCCCACTGGACAAGGTGATCGTGGAGCTAAGATGGGGAATGCAGGAGCCCACCTGGCCTGGTAGGTTTCAACTCAAGCTGTACATTAGGGTCCTCTTGAGAGTGTTCGAGAAATACAGATGCCCCGTCCCAGCCCTAGACCAGCTGAAGCTGAATCTCCAGAGCAGGGCCTGGCTTTGTGTATGTTTTTAGAAGCTCCCAGGTGATTCTGCAATACTCTGAGGCTGGAGACCCACTGCGTTAGCCCATCTGTACCTATGTGTGGTACAGAGGGGGACAAGGAGCACCAGATAGGCTCTGGGACTCCAACCCCACCCTCTAAGTCCAGGTTGGAAGCATCATCCCACATCTCTCTGGGCCCCCCAGCTGCAACTCGATGAGGTTTCTGTGCCCGAGTGCCCCCTCCCCTAGCCATGGCTTGGTCCCCTTGCCTGACTGCACGCCCCAGATGCCCACGTTCCCTATCTTGTTTACTCAGTCACTGGGGCTCGCCGAAGGCCAAATCCCAGGCACTGCCAGGGAAGCAGAGCTCCACTGGATGGGGTTACCTCTCCCACCTCATTTGTGGCCAGCACTTCACAGTTTACAAAGCCCTCCCTCCTCCACTCACTGGCACATCTAATTCTAACATGGGCCAGAATAATTCCCGTGGTCAGAATAATGATACTATCCCCATGTCCTTGTCAGAGAATGAAGAAGCATCGTGCCCACAGGCACTGGCTGCAAAGAGCTGGAGGTGGGGCTGAGCCCGGGGAGGGACCCGAATGCCTCCTCTGCACATAACCTTCTCAAGCTCTCCCTACCCCTCAGGGACCCAGACCTCATGCTTAAAAACAATATGAAGGCATCCATGAACAAAACTGTTTTTGGGTTGTTTTGTTTTGTTTTTACAACTAGGATTATTTAAATGAATTTAAGTGATTTCACAGCAAGGGAGAGGGATAGGTAATTTTTATCAAATATTTTTTTAAGCCATTTTTTAAAAATTGTGTTTTTGTTTATATTCTTGACTGATGAAGTAGAACTTGCCCAGCATCTGCAGGGTCGGGCCCTCATACTCAGGGCAAGTAGAATGTGCACTCATTTCTTTACTCCATACTCTGGGAGCCCCCTGTTGACTCAGGAACTTTCTGAGAACGAAGACAGCACTGGGAGATGAGCATTGAGGGCTACCCACCTTAGCTCTATGATAATTATTCTTCCTGATTGTATCATAGAGGGAAGAAGGAAGTCAAAAATAGATCTATGCTTTTAATATGAACCCGTGCCTGAAATAGTTTGATTGTTTTAATGTTGTTTCTGAAACTCCTTTTACCTTTGTAAAAAAAAATTAAGAAATAAAAGTGAAAATAGATGTGAAATCGTGCAATGGCAAGAATGTAACAAAATAATAAACAACATCTGCCTAAATATTTTAATACATGGAGCTTTCCTTTTCTTGATTGGTTCCACAAATACCAATTAAGTATCTCCTTGTTTGGGCCAGAGACCAGGCTGGGAAACAGATACAACAGGAAACGGACTTGGTCCCTGCCCTCTGAAGTTTTCAGTCATGGTTGGAGGGAAAGGGAGGGCCAGGATAGGGAAAGTGTAGGCTGCTCTGGGAGGAGAAGCAAGGAAGGCTTCCTGGGGGAGGTGATATTTCGGCAGACCCCTGAAAGATAAATAGAAGCAAGCAGGGCAAAAGGTATTTGGGAAAGAGAGATCCCAAACAGAAAACTGCCTATTCCCTGGTCTGAAAACAAGTGAAGGGTGGAGTACAGACAGGGCAGGGATCAAGGGTATTAAGAGCCAAGGATAGGAAATGAGAATTTTTTTCCAATTTTATTGAGATATTCCAATTTTATTGACAAGTTGTATATATTTAGGTTGCATGTGATTTTTTAAGGTGTACAAGCGTGATGATTTAATATATGTATACCTTATGAAATGATAACCACATTCAAGTTAATTAACACATCTGTTATATCACATAGTTACCATTTTTTGTGTGTGGTGAGAACATGAGATCTACTCTCAACAAATTTCAAGTACACAGTACAGTATTACTAACTATAGTCACCATGCTATACATTAGATCCCCAGAACATAAGCATCTTATTTTTTTTAATGTTTATTTTTGACAGAGAGACAGAGCATGAGCAGGGGAGGGGCAGAGAGAGAGGGAGACACAGAATCTGAAACAGGCTCCAGGCTCTGAGCTGTCAGCACAGAGCCCCACGCGGGTCTTGAACTCAGGGACAGCGAGGTCATGACCTGAGCCAAAGTCTGACACTCAACCGACTGAGCCACCCAGGCGCCCCAAACTTAGGCATCTTATACCTAAAAGTTTGTACCCTTTCCCCCCCCCCCTCCCAACCCCTGGCAACCGCCTTTCTGCTCTGTTTTTAGGAGTTCAGCTGTTTGTTTTTGGGTTTTTTAGATTCCACATAAGCGAAACCAAATAGTATTTGTTTTTCTGTCTGGCTTATTTCACTTAGCATAATGTCCTCCAAGCCCATCCATGTGGCAACTGGCAGGATTTCCTTTTTTGGGGTCTGAATAACATTTCACTGTATATACACACAGCACATCGTTATCCATTCATTCATGGAAGGACATTGGTTATTTCCACGTCTCGGTTATTGTGAATAAATTTGCAAGGTGCCCGCCAGTGCAGATATCTCTTTCAGTTACTGACTTCATAATCTTTCGGTATATATACCCAAAAGGGAGATTGCTGGATCATACGGTAGTTCCATTTTTAATTTTTTGAGCAACCTCCATACTGTTTTCCATGATGGCTGTACGAATTTACACGGGTGGACTGGGAGACAGCCTGGGGGCAACGGGAGTTTCCAGTGTGATTCTGCCAGTTGTGGGAATGGTGATTTCTCCTGGGGAAAGGGCAGAGACAATCAAGGGAAAGTGAAAAGTGTCGGTAACGCACATCACCTGGGGAGGCCTCAGCCAACTTTGGCCCCACCCACAGGGCTGCAGTTTTCTGAGCATGACTGGACTCGCATCACTGAGCCGGGAAGCCCACCTCCTTTCAGTCAGCCCACGAGGAGCGAACCCCATTTCGGCAGCGGCCCCCTCAGCGCCACTGAAGCTGCCGGGACAGGCGGAGCGGGGGAGGGCACCCCGCGGGGCCGCAGGGCACTGATGGCCGCCGCTACCCGGCGGGAGGCGCGCCCGCCTCCCTTCCTCCCGGAGCTGGGCCGCCCCGCCCCGCCCCACCGCTCAGGGTTTCGATTCTCCGCTGGAGCCCCTCCCCGACACCGCGGCCCGAACCCGAGGGCTAAATGGCGGACGCAGGGAAGCAAAGCGGGACACCGGGGGGGCCGGGCCCCGCGAAGCTCGAGGACACGAGCGGCTGGCGCTGCCCGGAGCATAGCGACCGCGTGGTCGAGCTCTTCTGTCGCCGCTGCCGCCGCTGCGTGTGCGCACTCTGCCCGGTGCTGGGCGCGCACCGCGGCCACCCGGTGGGCCTGGCGCTGGACGAGGCGGCGCACGTGCAGGTGGGAACGCGGGCGGCGCGCGGAGGCGGGTGCCCGCAACGGACTCGGTGGGGCGTGTCGGGTGGGCCGGCCGTTTCTTTCGGTTTGGTTTGCAACCGAAGGGCGGCCCAGAGGACCTGTAGGCGGCCCACCTGCTGTCGCCAAGGATCAGTTAAGCTTCAGAAGAGGTGGGTTTCGGGAGTGAAAACTTAGGCGCCCCGACTGATCCGCAGATGTCCTTGACCTCGTCCACCAGGGTGGGTCCACCACACCGCCCTTGGCCTGAAAGAAAGTCTGCCTTTAGAGAAAGTTGAAAAGCCACACAGGCATCTCTGGTTTTCTCTCCTGGAGTTCACCGACAGGGGCTGAGGACTGCCTGACTGCCTGCCCTGGGAGCGGCCTCCAGCCACCGACTCCGCCCTTCTCCTCCACGCACGTGCCCATTCCACGCATTTAACAGCCAGGTGGGGAGCTATGACAGCCATTTTATTGATAAGAAAAGAAAGGCTCTGGAAGCCGAGGCTGGCTTTGAACCCAGCACTCCACAGCTGGATTGCCTCCACTGGCCCATTCCCACCTTGGAGCCCTCACTTGTGCATAATCCTAATAGTGGTCAGGGGCTCCCGATTCTTGTTCCGGCCTTAGGGCCAACTTGTTCTGTGACTCTGGTCAAATCCTCTGCCTCCCTGAGATAGGCAGGCCCGCCCGTTTCTGGCGGATGTTGATTCTACCACTTCCTCTTGCCAGCAGTTTTTGGTGATTAATGACCTTTTTCCTCACATTGTGACAACCTTGGAGCTCCAAGGTGAGAATGGGGGCGGGGGGGGGGGGAGTCTTGGGTTTGAGGCCTTTCTTATCTGTAAAATAACTGTAATAATAATAGCTCCTCAGAAGGCTGTTTCCAGAATTAACATGGCTGCTTCCAGAGATAGGGCTTGGGCATCTCATAGGCAGGTCCACCCACCTACCTACCAACATACTCATTTTGTGTTCACACACCTACCCACTCACCTGTTTATCCATCATCCTTCCATCCATTCATCAAACATTCATTCGGCACACACCTTGTGCCACGAGTTAAGGAACAGATCAATTCTTCCCTGATCAGGAATTTCCTGGCTGGTGAGGTGAGAACACATAGTGACAATACGGTGTGATAAGTATCGTAATTGGGGAGCCAGAGAGAAGACAGTATGAACTAGGAGCAGGGAGCGCAGGAAGACTTCCCAGAGGAGTGCCATTGGAACTGTCCTTGAAGGATGAGTAGGATTCCACCAGGTAGCATGACAGGTGCAGCACCATGTGACTGGGAGGCCCAGGCACCAGGAGGCTGGGTTATCTTTGGGTGACAGCAGCTAGACTTGATGGCTTAGAAATCACAGTGGGGTAGAAGATGTGCTCCCCGAATTTGAGGCTGTAGCTTCTACCTGGGTTACCATTGTGTCCTCACCCCCAGCCACGACCTAGAATACAACTGCACACAGTAGCAGATGCTTGTTGGGTGTTACAATGACAGTAAGAGCTATACCTGTTGAGTACTTACTGCCTGCCAAACACTGCACCAAGCACTTCGTGTACTTTTCATTCTCTACAGCAACGCGATGCGGTTATCCCCATGTTTATGGCTAAAGAAACAGGTTTAGAGAAGTGAGGTCACTTGTCCAGGTCACATGAAAGGAGGGCCAGGAATCAGACCTAGGAAGCCGCCGGTCCTTCTGGGGCTTATGCTCATAACAGCTTGCTGGGTGGCTCCAGCTCTCCACTTGAAGCTGGCAGCCCTTGGTCATTGTGTTTGATTCAGCAAACACTTCTGGGTCACCCTGTGATCCCCATGGCAGAGCTGGGAATGGAGCAAGCCTGCCCTCAGGGAGCTCCCAGTTGACGGGGCAGCCAGACCTGGGGCCAGCAGCTGTGCGTAAGGCCAGCTGTAAGAAGATCCGGATAGAGGCGAGCTCAAACCTGTGGGGAAGAGGCTCACAGAGCAGGCCTTTGGGAAAATGGCATTTGCAGAACAAGGAACTCTGGAAGGGAGCCATTTCAGGTGGGAGGGAGAAGGGAGCATGAACCCCCACAGACCTCACCCATGCAGGTCTTCTGAACCCCAGCTCAAGCCAAAGGGCCACAGGCTCCCTGGCATGTAATAGGTGCTTAGTTAATACTGACTCCATAAGTGAAATGCTCTTCTCCTGTCCCCAAGCTGCTTGCCTTAAGGTCCTATTTGAAAGGGTGAAAAACCAGGCCATAAGCAGGAATTGTTCTAGAAAAAAGGGAGGGGGGATCAAGGTTGGAAGAATATCTGATGTGGGATTCTGAGGATCAGAGGGACCCTCATTCCGGCTCATCCTCCAATTTGCCACGTGACTCTGGGCCAGTCACCTCACCTCTGAGTCTCAGATACCTCAGCTGAAACAAAACAAAAACAAAATACAGGGGGAGGAGATGACCCCTGGGGTGGCTTGTTATCTCAAAAGTCACAGTATTAAGTATTAATTTTTCCTAGCTCTTTCACATACAGAAACGCATCCAAGAATGTTTAAAGCAGTTGGAAGCCAAGAAGCAGCAGCAAGTTGGCAACATAACCCAGATAGAAGAAGCTGTCGAGAAGCTCAAGGCAAGTGGACATTTCTTCCTTGTTCTAGTTGAGATGTTCACACTTCCCCTGGTACACAAGGCTCTCCTCAATATGGAGCCAAGGGAAGATCAAAACTAACCTCAAAGGGGCAGATCAGGTTTGATGGGGCTTGGGACTTCTATAATGTAGGGGACTCTTTTTAAGGAAAATGACACAAGGGGCGCCTGGATGGCTCAGTCAGTTAGGCATCTGACTCTTGGTTTCAGCTCAGGTCACGATATCACGGTTTCGTGGGTTCAAGCCCCACGTTGGGCTCTGCCCTGATGGCGAGGGGCCTGCTTGGGATTCTCTGTCTCCCTCTTTGCCCCTCCCCCACTCACGCTGCCTCCGTCTCTCTCAAAAATAAATAAACTTAAAAAAAAAAAAAAAGAAAGAAAAATGACACAAAATCAGGTGCAAGACCATGAAGGGCCCTGGCTAATGAGGAACCTTAAGCTTCTGTTGTGTTAGCTTTGTGTGAATCCACTTCTGCCCAGCACCTTAGCCTTGCCCCGTGGCAGCTCACAAAATGGAGGAACAGCCTTTCCTTCTGGCAACCACCAAGGCCATTCTCTTAGAGGGACCAGTCATCCATCCACTGCACCCCAAATCACCTTAAACAAAGCAAAATGCAGCATAAGGAGCATGCAAACAGCTCTTTGGGTTTTACTGCTTTGTTGAAAGAAAGAAAATAGGGTATCAATGTATTCAATAAGTAAATACTTTCTTCAGTCTTCTCCTTTTTTTTTTTTCTTTCAACGTTTTTTATTTGTTTTTGGGACAGAGAGAGACAGAGCATGAACGGGGGAGGGGCAGAGAGAGAGGGAGACACAGAATCGGAAACAGGCTCCAGACTCCGAGCCATCAGCCCAGAGCCTGACGCGGGGCTGGAACTCACGGACCGCGAGATCGTGACCTGGCTGAAGTCGGATGCTTAACCGACTGCGCCACCCAGGCGCCCCCAGGCTTCTCCTTTCATAGCAGTGTTTATTTACATGGATTCTTTTGTGGGCTTGAAATGGGAAGTTGGGGCTGACGTTATTGGGAGTTGCCATCTGACTAAAAAAGTTGCTGGGTCTTCTGGTCCTTTTATGTGAACTGAACTGGTCCCTTCCCCTTTCACCCTCAGCTGGCCCCTCCTGGAAATGAGGGCTAGGGTGGGATGCCTGCCCAGGGTCTCTGCCCCTGAGGGCTCTGTAAACCCTGGACTGACCCCTCACAAGTCAGGCAGAGAGACTGGTTCCGACCAAGGGAGTAGCTGGCACCCAGGACTTTCTGGGCCAGGCCCACAGCAGAGTGGAGAGGCCAAGACCCAGGCCAGGCCACAGAATTGACCTCCTGGTGGCCCAGCATCCACTGTCTGTGACTGCATGCCCGAGTGTGCTGGGGACAGTTGTGGTTTATACCTGTGGCCCCAGCTTCGTTATTAATAGTGATGCTCATGTCTTCAAGAGCATTTCTCCGGGCTCAGACCAGTAGTGGTTTGAAAAGATTTGGCAAGGGTTGGGGGAAGTGCTTTGGGCTGTGCAGCTAGAACAGAATTGGGATACAGATTCACTGTCTGCAAATCTCTGAGCACGTATGGTTGGGGGCTCCCCAGGAAAGAGTTAGGACCCATGTGGAGAGTCTAAGGGGGCCCGTTTCAGCTTCCTCTAAGGAATGGAATTTACTTTCTTTTAGTCTTCTCCTCCAACTTTTAAACTTTCATTTTGAAATAATTCCAAATTCATAGGATGTTGCAAAGGTAGTACAGAGAAGCCTTGTGTACCTTCCGCCTAGTTTGCCCTACAGGTTAGATCTTACATACATAGAGCGCAGTATCAAAACCAGAATTGACAGGGGCGTCTGGGTGGCTCAGTTGGTTAAGCATCCAACCCTTGGTTTCGGCTCAGGTCACGATCTCACAGTTTGTAAGTTTGAGCCCTGCAACAGGCTCTGTGCTGACAGCTCAGAGCCTGGAGCCTGCTTCGGATTCTGTGCCTCCCCCTCCCGTTGTGTCCCTCCCCTGCTTATGCTCGCTCGCTCACTCTTTCATAAGTAAGTAAATGAACATTAAGAAAAAAAAAAAAAGTCCAGGGTATCCATTGTGTTCTTGTATGGATTGTGCTCTTGCTGTCATGACTGAGATTCTTTGGCTAGTCCTAGATCCCAAAGATTTCCGCCTTGGTTTTTTTTTTTTTTTTTTTCCGAAAAGTTTTATAATTTTACATTGAAGTCCATGATTCTTGTCAAGCTAATTTTTGCATAAGGTGTGAGATTTAGCTCAAAGGTCTTTTTTTTTTTTCCTTACGGATATCCAATTCCTCCAGCACTGTTTGTTGAAAAGACTGTGTTTTCTCCATGGAATTGCTTTTGTCAAAAGTCAGTTGGCCATAGTTGGCTGAGGCTATTTCTGGATCCTCTATTCGGCTCCATTGATCCACGAGTCTATCCCTCTACCATCACATGGTCTTGATTGCTAGAGGTGAGAAGCCCTGAAATAACTGATACCTCCTGCTGGATTCTTTTTCAAAATTGTTTTAGCTATTCTAGTTCCTTTGCCTTTCCATTTAAGTTTGAGAATGATCTTCTCTGCTTTGTTGGGATTTTGGTAGGAATTGTGTTCAGCATGTTTATCAAATTGGAGAGAGCTGACATCTTTACTATGTTATCTTACAGTCTGTGACCACACCCCTCTTCATTTATTTAGATTTGGGGGGGTTGTCAGCATTTTGTAGTTTTCAGCATGCAAATCTGTATATGGTTTATTGGACGTACAGCTCAGTGGCCCTCAGAAGGTAATAAGAAGGGGAACCTGGGTGGCTCAGTCAGGTGAGTGTCCAACTCTTGATTTCAGCTCAGGTCATGATCTCATGGTTCATAGGTTCAGCCCCGCCTTGGGCTCTGGGCTGACAGCTTGGAGCCTGCTTAGGATTCTCTCCTGCCTCTCTCTCTGCCCCTCCCCTGTTCATGTGCACACAGTCTCTCTCTCTTTTAAAATAAATAAATAGGGGTGCCTGGGTGGCTCAGTCGGTTGAGCGGCTGACTTCGGCTCGGGTCATGATCTCGTGGTCCGTGAGTTCGAGTCCCACGTCGGGCTCTGTGCTGACAGCTCAGAGCCTGGAGCCTGTTTCAGATTCTGTGTCTCCCTCTCTCTGACCCTCCCCCATTCATGCTCTGTCTCTCAAAAATAAATAAACATTAAAAAAAATAAAAATATGTAAAAATAAAATAAATAAAATAAATAAACCTAAAAAAAAGATAATAAAAAGAATGAGATTAATGGTCAGCATTTTAATTTTTTTTTAATGTTTGTTTATTTTTGAGAGAGAGACAAAGTGCAAGCAGGGAAACGGCAGAGAGAGAGGGAGACACAGAATTCAAAGCAGGCCCCAGGCTCTGAGCTGTCAGCACAGAGTCTGACCTGGAGCTTGAATCCACGAACTATGAGATCATGACCTGAGCCGAAGTCAGACACTCAACCAACTGAGCCACCCAGGTGCCGCCGTGGTCAGCATTTTAAAGCTGAAACAGGTTGATTGGTTGATTGGTTGATCTGTATAAAAATTTAGATGTAAAAAAGTATGAAGATGTGGCCGTCCTACGCCTGCACTCCTACATGGGAGCTGTCAGAGCTGATTAGGTGCTCCCACTGGAAGGACACCTGTCTCCAAGTCTCCCAGCCCCCACCTGAGCACCTCCCTCACTGTGTTACCAGTCTGGCTCCTGGGGGCATTTATATTTCCATTGCTGGTCAAGAAACAGAGGTTTAGGGGCTCCTGCATGGCTCAGTTAAGGTTCTGACTTCCTGCTCAGGCCATGATCTCGCGGTTCCTGGGTTCAAGCCCCACATCAGGCTCCGTGCTGACAGCTCAGAGCCTGGAGCCTGCTTTGAATTCTGTCTCTGTCTCTGTCTCTCTCTCTCTCTCTGCACCTCCCCGCTCACGCTCTGTCTCTGTCTCTGTCTCTCTCTCTCTCAAATAAATAGACATAAAAAAAAACAGAGGTTTAAAAATTCAGCCGTACTTAACTAGGTGATGGGGGATTAAGAATATGCCTGTACTGGTGAGCACTGAGTAATGTATAGAATTGTTGAATCACTGTATTGTACCTGAAACTAACTTAACACTGTACATTAATTTTACTGGAATTTTTAAAGATTCAGCCACACTTCAAGCCAACTACTGTTCACATTTTGATATTTTTTTCTCTGTACATGTATACGCATTGATATAGTTTGAGACATATCCTCTACACAATTCTAATATCATATACCCACTTTGGAGCTAAGGCACGTTGGCTCGTTTCCTTGTGTAGTTTGCTATTTGTATCTTCACCTTGCTGCCCTCAGTAGGTGTTTTGCATGGTGTCCTGTACCCCTGGGTTGTGGGAGCTCGCCTTCAGAGCCCTGAGGCCAGAGCATCTGCAATGTACTCTTATCAGTTTCAGTAGTTACAGACCTGTTTTTATATATGAATTTTGCAGTTTTGAGGGTGTATGAACTAGGACTTGAATTCTTCTCAATACAAGCCTGTTGTTTGGTTTATGTGTTTTGCCAATGACTCTCTTTTTCACCCATGACCCTTGATGGATGAGAAGATTCCTTGCCCCTTCCTCAGGCCAGTGGGTGGAGTTTTCCCAGTGCCTCATTCCTGGATGGAGGGGCTGTCTGTGCACCTGACTTGGTGCAGGTGACAGGTGCCCAGAGCATCCTCTGAGACGACCAGGCCCCCAGTGTGGTGTGGCTGTCATACGCTCCTCTGCCCTTCCTGGGGTCACTCAGCTCAGCTTCTGCGCAGCTCTTACAGCAGGTTCCCTCTTTGTTTCGGGCAACTAGGGGTTTCTGTTGTTTGTTGTTTGTTTGTAGGTCTGGTTTTGGTTTTTGAGCTTGGTCGTGGAATTTAAAAATGTGCTCATTTTATCAGCATTTCTATGTCTTTGAACTAGGAAGGGGGATTTTCCACATCAGCTCCTTCTCTCTTATTTGACCAAAACTATATGTCGTTTTACATACGGGGTTTTTGTTTTTGCTTAAGATCATAACACTTCCCTGTGTCATTAAAAGTTCTTTATCAATGTCAGTATTAGAGGTTGTATATTCCATTATATGGATCTACCATGATTAAGCCATTTCCCCAGTGTTGAACATTTAGATCATTTCCAGTTTTCCATTAATGTAAAATAACACTGCAGTGAACATTTTTTACTTATTCTCTTCAGACTCATTCCTGGAAATGATTCGTCTGGCTCAGTAGGCACAAATGTTTATAAGGACTCTCAGGCATTCTGCTGAACTGTGGCTAGTGTGGTGTGTGGAAGAAAGCTCAAGGGAAACCATGCCGCTCTGTACTTGCTTTCCTAGAGGAATTACTAGGGGAAAGGTTATTCACCTGAAAATTAATCCATAAAACACCTTTGTCAACAAACTAAAAACAGTAAAGTTTATACACGGTCCAAAGCCCATTGTCTACAAACCAATGATCACGCCCAACTAACCCCTTCTTCCCAGAGAACAATCAAGAGGACCTTCCTCATTAATCCTCAACCAACACCCATTAAATGATTTTCTCTGACATCCTTGTTGGTAGGCTGTTTGCTTCCCCTTTGTGGCTCCTCAGAGGGCCAGTACCTGCAGGTGGACGGAAAACTCAACACTTACCTGCTACCCTAACTCAACAGGGATGGGAGTGCTCATGTTCTTTCTGAATCTTCCCACTTTATTCCAGGGAACTTTTGATACCGTTATAAGGAGGGGGGAGCATATAAATATATATACTATATAGATAAATATGTAGTTAAGTTTGATTACTGTCTGTCACGTCCAGACCTAGGTAGGAAGTTAGGATGGGCACAGACTTCCAGAGCTGAAAGGCCCTTGGAGATGGGGCCGCCCAGGAAGAGAAGTGACTTACCACCAGTCACACAGGAAGGCAGAGGTGGACCTGGGGCCACAGCTGTATCCATCAAGGCCCATCCAGGAAGACAGAAGCCACTTCGAGGGGATGAATGCAGGGAATGGAGGCCAGCATGGGAAAGGTGGAGAAACCAGCCAGGGGGCAGCGAGGCAGTAGCATCAGCAGGAGGCACCTTTACATCTGGCTGGCAAGGTCAAGGGAAAAGATGGGATAACCTGGGGCAGGGGCCAAGATACCTTTGCAGGAACTGGAACCAGAGTGGGCCTGTCCTGTGGAAGCTGGAGGGTAGAAGGGATGCAGGAATACACCTTCTTGTGGAAAAACCACCCTGGTGGGAGGGACACCCTGGCTGCTGCCTTCTCTTGCCTCCTTCTAGTCCCTCCTCCCATTGGTCAGACCCAGCCTGAAGGAAGATCCTGGAAATTCAGGAGTCAGCCCCTCTCCCTCTGGAGTAGTGCTGGGGGAAGGACAGGAAATGGACCTGAGTCACATGGGCCTAGACTGGCTCCCTGGGCAGGGAAATAAACAGCCTCCATTCCTGGCTTTATGCCTTTCCCTGTGACCCACAGAGCTGCAGAGCCTGAACCACAGATTAGGGTCAGGGGACCAGTGATGTGACAGAAAGTGGCCTTTGCCAGAGTGGGAACGGGAAGATGTAGACTCAGCCATGCTGCTGTTGACACTGACGATGCCACCGGTCTCTGCCACCCCTGCTGAGCATGGCCTCCCCTCTGCTTCTTCCTGCAGGCCACTGCCACATATCAGAGTGGTCGGGACGGCCTAGTGGAGAGGGCAGGGGTGGAGAGCACGCCTGCCTTCCCCAGTGGGATGCCCCTGACAGGTGCCCGTAGAAGCGTTGTCCAAAGTCCTACTGAATTATCAGCAAAACAGCTCTTTCCGTTTTCCTCACAGGCTCCTCACCCTCCACGGGACCCAGACAGGCCTCCAGGGTCCTGGGCAGAGATGGAGTCACATGGCAGCCAGCACTCCATGTGCAAAATCCCCCACCCTCCCATGAGTGCGCTTCATCACTGCCCAAGTGCCTTCCCTCCCCAGCCTGTTAAATTCCCAACTAGACTGTCAGGCGCTCACCCAGCCCCACCCGCTCCAGTGCGAGCTACAGTTTCACTTTGAACCAACGTGGCCCAAACCAGACACATACTTCCTTATCTCCTTGCCAGAATTCCCTCCCGCTTCTTCTCTCCCTCTCCCTCCCAGTCTTTGTGTGTCTCTCTCTCTCACTCTGTCTCTCTTGTTCTTTTTTTTTTTTTTTTCAGAGAGACAACATGAGTTGGGGAGAGGGGCAGAGGGAGAGAGAGAATCTCAAGCAGACTCCACACTTGGCACGGGGCCTGATTCAGGGCTCAATCCCACAGCCCTGGGATCATGACCTGAGCCAAATTCTTTTTAACCATTTGCATAATCAGCCTCATCTGCTTACACCTTAAGTTTTCTTATAGAGGGGTGCCTGGGTGGTTCAATTGGTTAAGCATCTGACTCTTGGTTTTGGCTCAGGTCATGATCTTGTGGTTCACAAGTTCTAGGCCCTCATTGGGCTCCATGCTGGCAGTGTAGAGCCTGCCTGGGATTCTCTCTCCCTGTGCCCCTCCCCACCCTTTCAAAATAAATAAATAAACTTAAAAAAAAAAAAAAAACTTTAAAAAATAAAAAAATAAGTTTTCTTGTGGATGTTTTCCAACAGTTATTCCTGGAGTGAGAGTTATAACAATGTGTTTATAAAGTAGAGTTGTAGAGGGCATCTGGCTGGCTTAGTTGTTAGAGCATGTGACTCTTGATCTCGGGGTTTAAGTTCGAGCCCCACGTTGGATGGGAGATTACTTATAAAAAAATCTTTAAAAAAAATTAGAGCTATAGAAACTGCTTGGAGCATAGCTTCATCGGGAAATTATTTGCTCTCTTAGTTTCTATAGAAAGGTCTTCCAATTACTTACATTGCCTCCAAAATGTGTTTATAAATCAAGAGTTTGGAACACATTTTCTTTCCTTCATTTGGGTCATTCAGTAGAGATATATTTGTGTCCAGGTTCACTGGCCCATAGAAACCCTGTTGTAAGTGTAGGCTAATTCCCAGGCTAGCCCAATGGCAATTTAACCTATGTTGCATATGGTTGGTATAAGCTAGCCTCAGAACCTAACCACTGCCTAGAGCACTGTATAGGAAACGGGACTTCAGGAACTCATCCCACAGATCATGCCAAACCACATGTTCCTGCCCCACTAAGAGAACATGACATCACGGGGAGCCTGTCCACACCGCATCCCCCCCCACCCCCGGTGCCTCCCCAAGTACCAAGGGCCGCTATTCTGTTGGGTGTAGGAAAGAAGCTTATGTTTTGCTTTTATTTTTTTTTAATGATTTTCTGTTTTATCTTTTAATTGTACTAGTAGTGTATGAACACATGTTCATTTTTTTAAATGTTAATCATAGTATATTAGAATATAGTATAGAACTATAGAAACTACAAAGTGGGAGTTCCTCTTCGCCATCCCCCTAATCTTCACACCTCTTGCCAAACATGACCAGAACTAACAGACATTGGAATGCACTTGCAGACATATAGATGGCTATACAGGTTTCCCCTGCTATCCAAAAGTAGAGTGTTCTGTGAAACCTTCTGTAGGTAGAAATGGCATAAAGTAAAGAGCATCTCCCGCTTTTCAAACGTTTGAGTAAAACCACTTCACTTTTACAAAAGACCTACATTAATGCCTGTTTTCTAACCAAAAGAAATCTGAAGAACGTTTTCACTTTTGGGACAAAAACTATTACCACACTAATGTAGATTTCGTAAGGTCAAAGTGGACTAACGCAGACTTGCAGAAAGCAGGCATACCTGTATCCATATATAATTTTTATTTAGTTATCTTTTATATAAATAGGATCATCCTGTATATATTATTGTGTAGCTTGCTCTTTTTCATGTGGTGTCTTGGAGAGTTTTCAGTGCCAGGACATATGGATCCCCTGAATTCTTTGTGCAGGGTGTGTGTGTGTGTGTGTGTGTTAAAATATACATAACATAAAAGTTATGATTTTAGCCATTTTTAAGTGTAAAATTCAGTGGGACTAACTGCATTTACAGTGTTGTACACTCATAACCACTATCTGTTTCCAAAAAGTTTTCACTATCTTAAATATAAACTCTAACCAATAAGCAATACTTCCCTTCCCAACAGCCCCTGGCAAACTCTAATCTATTTCCTGTCTCTGTGAACTGGTGTATTGTAGATATTTTGTGAAAGGAAATCATACAATATTTGTCCTTTTGTGTCTGGCTTATTTCACTTAACATATCTTCCCGGGTCATCCAATTGTAGCATGTATCAGAACACTGCATTCTTTTTAATCACTACATATTATCGTTGCATGAATGCCTCATAATGTGTATAATAAACATACATGTATTTCCCAAAATGAAAATTTTGCCCAACTTTATCACCGACAATGCTGTATGAGCATCTTGGTACACAAACCTTCATGCACATGTGAAAATGTTTTCCAGGATCAATTCCTGCAAGAGGAATTGCTGCATCAAAGGACATATGCATTTAAAATATGGATATTGTCACATTGCCCTAAAAATGCATTGCCAACAGATGCTACCACCCACCATGTATGTGAGTGCCTACTCCCCACACCATTTCAGACTCTGCTATTGTCCATCAGTTAAGATTCCTCCAGTCTGATGGCCAGAAAATATTTTCTGCTTACATTGCTCACTTCCTTGATTGTTTGAGAGGCTGAGTACCTCTTCATACAGTTATTGGCACTGGCATGTATTTGGTCCATTTTCAATCAAATGATTTCTTTTTTTTACTATAAGTTATGGATAATAAACCTGTGTAGTTTGTTACTTATCATGTGGTTGTACAGAACCTTCCCTCTTAGGAAGATTTTCACTTTTTTTAAAAATTGTTTTAATGTTTTTATTTATTTTTGAGAGAGAGAGAGAGAGCACAAGTGGGGAAGGGAGACAATGAATCTGAACTAGGCCTCAGGCTCCGAGCTGTCAGCACAGAGCCTGACACGGGGCTTGAATCTATGAACTGTGAGATCATGACCTGAGTGGAAGTCGGACCACCTAACCTGCTGAGCCACCCAGGCACCCTTGTTTTCATATTTAATAAGGCAGCTCATCCTTCATTGATCTTTTTAAAAATTTTTGGCTTTTCTTGTGCTTATTCTTCCCTACCATAATTTAATACTTGTTTAATCTGCATTGTTAATTAAGACTTTGGGATTACAGTGAATTTGTAGACCAATTTGGAGACAAGTAGCATCTCTAGCCACAGATAATGGTTTTTTGTTCTACACATTCAGAGGTTTGGTGTTTTGTTTTGTTTTTTAAATGTCTTCCAATACAATTTTATTCTTCTCTTTATGTAGGTCATTACAATTTTTGTTAGATTTATTTTTAGGTGTTGTCCTATTTTTTTTTCCCCGACCATCTTTATTTCCCCATGTATTTTCCAATTGGTGATAGCTGGCACTTTGGAAAGCTTGAGTTTTAACAAGCTGATCTTCTACTTGCCCAGCCACCTTGCTGAACTCACGTTTTAGAAGTTACAATTTTTTTCATGTTGACTATTCCGGATTTCCTGGTTGGCAATGATGTCATCTGTAACTGGTTTCTTTTTAGGCTCATGCAGAGTCGAGTAAAACCTGGCTGACGGGAAAATTCACTGAACTCAGATTGCTACTTGATGAAGAGGAAGTGCTGGCAAAGAAATTCATTGATAAAAACATGCAGCTTACCCTCCAGGTGTACAGGGAGCAAATTGAGTCTTGTGGAGAGCAAATAGACATCATGAACAAACTCTCCAGCAGGGTCTGGAGGATCAGCCAGGAGCCCAGTCCTGTCCAGCTGCTGCAGGTAATGCTGAATTTCTGCCCTCACGGTGGATCCCTGCCACCAGCATTTCACGTTGGTCACTGGAACACAGTATTTACACTCCAAGTAAATACACAGAGAATCAGCACGCAAGTTTTCTTGCCCCTACACCAGTGGGAAGAAAATATGCTTTGTTAGGAACAGTGTATACATCCTGGACTAATTAAATAACATTAACAGCCACCATTTGGGGGCAGGGGAGAGGCTCTATGTTCCCATCACTTTGTGTATCTTAGCTCTAATATTTACTAGAAGTCTGCAACGTGGATATTCTCACCCCATTTTATGAATGAGAAATTGAGGCTCAGGGAGGGTGAAGTGACTTGTCTGAGGTGACACAGCTGGTAGGTGGCAGAGCTGTGATCAGAGCCCAGGTCTGCCTGACTGCAGAGCCACGAGGCCCCACTGCCTGGCCCTCTGCCTGTAGAGTCTTATTAGAGACCCTCCCCCTCCTTGAAGGGCAGGTATCCTTTCAGCTCCTGAGCAGGCTCCACGAGGCGAATCACAGTTTGCTCAAAGGGAAGAGAAGGATCCTACTCCTTGGCCACTGGGCTTTGTTGGAGACTCTTCCCTTATACCGAGGGAGAGTCTAAGAAATAGCCCCTGTGATTCATTGCTGTATTAGTGAACACATGTTGTTGTGAGTGATGTTCGTGTTTTCAAGGAACCACGGAAGAAACTTCCTTCTCGCGCCAGTGCTCCCATGCAGCCTCCAGTGTGCTTGGATTGCTTTCCTCCTCGTGGAACTCTTCCTGTTTCCTTCCTTGCCAAGGCTTCTGGGAATCTCAGAGCTAAATATGTTTCAAACAGCTTGGCTAAGACTTGGTGGCATACATCTTGTTCCT
This sequence comes from Acinonyx jubatus, assembly GCF_027475565.1. NCBI lineage: Eukaryota > Metazoa > Chordata > Mammalia > Carnivora > Felidae > Acinonyx > Acinonyx jubatus. The sequence continues at coordinate 33,442,990 of NC_069391.1, forward strand.
CGTCTCACTCTGGCTTCCAGCTTATGTTCTTATCCTGGCGTTCTCTTCGCCTAATTTTCCTGATTATAAAGGAAAATCTTACAGTATTAGATAGCCATCATGAGATTCTTTACAGGCTTGTGGGAGGAGGCAAGGCATAACTAAAGGTGTCCTGGAGTGTAATCACAGATTAGACTGTGGCTGGAAAATAAGACAGACAAATCAATCACTCAGTACAAAACCAGTTAAGCCAGTCCCTGTCAGATATTTCTAGTCTTGTGCCTTTATGTGGCCTTGGTCAGTTTGGCTTCCGTGTGTCATTGTTAGCTAGCAAAAAACTAAATCTAAGAAAAATTCTGGGTAGGTGCTTTCCTAGGCACAGTGGATATTATGCCTTAAGAGGGGCTAGATGCACAGTGGGGTACATTTGTTTGTTTTTTAAATAATGGTACTTTGTAGGGATATCTAACACAAAAGGATGCTTCTGTGGAGAAGAATGTTTCTCTTTAAAAAAAAATTTTTTTTAACATTTATTCATTTTTGAGACAGAGAGAGACAGAGCATGAACGGGGGAGGGTCAGAGAGAGGGAGACACAGAATCTGAAACAGGCTCCAGGCTCTGAGCTGTCAGCACAGAGCCTGACGCGGGGCTCGAACTCACGGACCGTGAGATCATGACCTGAGCCGAAGTCGGACGCCCAAGCGACTGAGCCATCCAGGCGCCCCATTCTTTTATCATAGATACAGTTTCAGGGCTTTGCCATCTTCTTTCTTTATTCTCTGGTGCCAAAACTACTGATATTCGTCATTTGTCATTCCTCCCTTCTATTTGCTCATTCACGTATTCATCAGATACATACTGAGCAACCTGTTCACACCAGGCCCCTGCTTGACATTAAGAGCTCATGGGTCAGGAGACATACTCAGAAACATTTATTTACAATGCAGCCCAAGTAAGCTATCAAAAGTATGTCCAAGAAATGTCCAATTCTGTATGGGGGTCAGGGAAGACTTCTAAGGGAAGGTGACAGTGGAGCTCAGTGTGGGAGCATGAGGAGAGGCCACTGGGGATATACAGAGGGACAGAGCAGAGAGGACATCCCAGACAGGAAGGAATCATGTGCATGTGAGAGCCTGGCAGGCTGGGCAGCAGCGGGGGTTCAGCCGGGCAGGGATACGAGGGAGGAGGGGGTGTTGGGAGATGCAGCTGGACCAGGAAGCCAGGGCTAGTTAGCCAAGGGCCATATGTGCCGGGTCATGGGGTTTAGACTGTCCTGTAAAGATATGTGAGGAGTGTTGTGAACTGGGGAACGACCTGGTTGGTTTAATGCTTTTGGAAGGTCACTTTGGTGACAGAGTGGAGGATGGACTGAGGTGGCCTGGGCCAGTGGAAGGGTGTCAGGATGGAAAGAGGCAGGCAGGTTTGAGAGATGCAACGGGATTGGTGATTGGAAGTGGTGGGGGAGGGGGGGAGATGCAAGATGATGCCCAGCCTCTGCTCGAAAGATAGGACGCTCAGTTGGTTGAGCGTCTGACTTCGCCCCAGGTCATGATCTCACGGTTCGTGAGTTCAAGCCCCACATCAGGCTTGCTGCTGGCAGCGCAGAGACTGCTTTGGATTCTCTGTCCCTCTCTCTCTCTCTGCCCCCCACTCTTGTGCTCTCTCAAAAACAAGTAAAATATTGAAGGGAGGGAGGGAAGGAAGGAAGGAGGGAAGGAGGGGAGGGAGGGAGGAAGGGAGGGAGGGAGGGAGGAAAGAAGGAAGGAAGGGAGGGAGGAAAGAAGAGAGGAAGGAAGGAAGGAGGGAAGGAGGGGAGGGAGGAAAGAAGGAAGGGAGGGAGGGAGGGAGGGAGGGAGGGAGGAAGGAAGGAAGGAAGGAAGGAAGATGGATGGGTGGCTAGAGAGCTGTTGCCTGAGTTGGCAAAGCTGAGAAGCAGGTGTGCTCAATTCCATTCCTTATTCTATCATAAATATTTACCGAGAACCTACTATGTGTCACACCTTGTGCTAGATGCTGGAGCTGGAGGTACCAGGTGGTGGCATTTGTCCTTCACCCTCTCTCCCCCATCCCATTCCACCCATCTGCCCTCTGAGCCACCTTCCTGTTGCAGAGTGGCACCCTGGCCCCCATGTTAGTGCTCTGACTCCCTGGCCAGCTCTATTCCTGGGAGTGACCTTAGGCCTGGTTCCCCACAGTTACCTTCTTCCCCACCAAATGCGGATAGAGTCCAGACTGGCACCCCCTAGGCTGCACAGGGCCTAGGACCAGCCTCCTGACCTGAGGTTCTCCTGAGGTCCACCATCCTGCCTGGTGGTTTTGCTGTTAGCCTAACGGCAGAGGGCCAGGCCGTGCTCCCTCCTGAGGCGTCCATCTGCCCATCTTGCCCTGAGCAGCACCGCCCACTAACCAGGGCCTGCTCACTCAAGGCACTCCTTGCCCAGGACAGCCCTTGAAAGAGCGCAAAGTGGGCTCCTACCTGCCAACAAGAGAGTCCACTGTAGCCGTTTCAAGCAGGAAAGGAGTTTATGAAAGAACGAGTATTTGGCAGGTCACAGGATCTCCAGGAGGGCCTGAAAGTTAGGATGAAGACCAGGTGACAGGAGGAAAGTCCAGGCCACAGCACGGGGGTGCTCCAGCATAGACCCCGCTGCGTCTCTGCTGGGCCACTGACCCAGGCACTGCCCCTGAAGCCTCCAGCCCTGCTGTCCCTGACAGCTACATGCTGCTGCCACTGCCTCATGGTCACTTCCACATCCAGGCCTTAGATCGGTCACAGGCCCGCGCCTAGGTGCAAAGAAGGCTGGGAGAGGGAGTTTTCTAACTTCTACTTAGGAAAGCAACCCTTAACATGGGAAGGCTATTTAAAGGGTGAAGTCCAGGCAGAAAACAGGTCAGGTCCCCCCAGTGGTGGGCCCTCCCCCTCAGCTGGCATTCCAGCTGAACTTTCAGGGTCCTTGGCTTCCTTCTTGGAACATGGTTTCTTGCTCCCTCCTTTGGACATGCCCAAAGGGCTCTTTCCCCAGAAAAACTGGCCCCTCATCCCTTTTGTTCCCTTGTACCTCCAGCAGACCCGTCGCAGTGTCTGTAAAGCTTCAGGGTCCCTTGCAAGGCGGTGAGCAACTTAAGGGCAGGTGCAATCAGCCAGCCTCCCTCCTTCCTCTGCCCCGAACGCCTAGCACAGAGTAGAGCTCAGTGAACATGGAGGGGAGGAAGAAATCAACAGTGTAGGTCCGAAAACTGGACCTCTGCGTGTCTGCCGCCCTGGGGCCGGCTGTGTGGTCTCTTCAGAGCTCTGTTCCCGGGGGCCCAGCCTGGGCCGGTCCCAGTTGCTGGGGCAGGGTGGGGCCTGTACTTGCTGGCCTGGGTTTGTTCCGGGGTGCAGCGGTGGAGGCTGGGACAGCACCCACAGTTCCCAGAGCCGCCCTGACCCCCGCCCATCCTGGCAGGAGTACGTGGCCGCTGAGCAGCAGATGCAGCAGCAGATGAGCCTGGGAGAGCTGTGCTACCCCGTGCCCCTGTCCTTCGAGCCCGCCAAGAGCTTCTTCAAGGGCCTCGTGGAGGCCATGCAGAGCATGTTACAGACACCACTGGACGTTCGCCTCAAGGAAAGTAAGTCGCTGCGTGGCCAGCCTTGTGTCCTTAACTCCCCTAGTGCCCTTTCACCCAGAGACAACGGCAAAGACCGAAATGGTGATCTCAGTCATACCTTTTCCACACAGAGGCCCTTGGCTGGGCAGTCAAGGACTCCTGGGCCTAGGCCCCACCCACCCTTCAGATTTCACCTCCTTCCCTTTCTGAGACCCTGTCCTGCCTCTCACAAGTATACCGCTGTGCTTCTGCCCCTGAGTCACTCCCGGGATTCTGTCACACTTTATATTTGCCTGCTTTGGGCTCCCTGCTGGAGTAGCCAACTCTCCCTCCTCCCCTTGCTCTGTCTAGCCAAGTCCCACCATCCCTGCAGTGAGCCCAGGGCGCTCACCTGGGAGTCCTTTCCACACCAGCCTGGGCTGGCTCTGCTGGCCATCTCCCCCTCTGCCTTTCCCCCCCCAGGCCCTGGCCGATCTCCTGCCTGGGGCTGTGCATGAGCTGGATCCATGAACCTCTCCCTGCCCCTCATAAATGCCGCAAAGGCAAGAACCACTACGAGTCCTGCTCTGAGGTCCCTGAAGGGCCTGGTGTAAAGCAGATGCTCAGAAATACCTTTTTTCCATTCATTTACCTCTGTTCTTATGATTCACTCAGAACATTTACTGAGCCCCTTTTCTCTGTTAGCAATGGCAGGGTACAAAACAAAGGTCTTACCTTTATGGTGTTCATTGTTCTGGGAGAAAGTCACATAGAACAGTATGTCAGCGGTAAGTGCTCTGAAGAAAAATACAGCAGGGTGAGGAGAACACTGGGTGACTAGGAGGAGGAGCTATTTCTTATGGCGAAGTGGAGAAGGCATCTCTGGGAAGGGGATATGCAAGATGGCCGAAGGAAGTCCCCAGCAAGCTCTGCAGGTCTGAAGGGCTGAAGTTCAGTGTAGTGGTTACATGCGTGGACTCTGGAGCCAGGCTGCCTGGGTTCCTATCCCAGGTCCACCACTTCCTAAGCCTCCTTTCTTGGGCAAGGCACCTAAGTTTTCTGTGCCTCTGTTTCCACATCAACGGAGAGAATAATAAAGTCCCCTCTCATAGGGTTGTGTAAGAATTAACATCTCATACATAAGCTGCTTAGAACCGTGCTCAGGCATAATAAGCAGTATGTAAGCATTAGCTATTATTGTTGCTGTAGTCGGTCCATCTGAGGGAAAGTTCTTTTGGGGCAGAGGGAGACACAAGTGCAAGTGTCCTGAGGCACAATAAAGAGTAGTTTGGCATGTTGAAGGAAAGGCAAGGGGGTCAACAGGAGTGAATGTGGGTGTGAGGAGGGAAGAAGAGAGAGAGAGACAGAGAAACCAAGGAGACTCCAAGGACTTTGGTCTGAGCAATTGGGAGAAGAAAGTTGCCCTTTTCTGAGATGGGAAGGAGGAGCATTTAGAATTGCAGGCAATGGCCCTTTTGGTTCTCTGAGCAACACCATGGTAGTTTGCAAGAACAAACACCTGATGTAGGATGACAGAAGGGGAGCCAAGAAGAAAGTGGTTGATGCATTTTCTCAGGATGATCGGTGTGATGTGAAAGCACCAGCTATGTTCAGTGTAAGAAATAGTGGCAAAACGCAGGTCACGAGAACTCAAGGAACCAAAATCGCATCTGGTGGCCTCACGGGTTGCATGTTTGAATTGAGCTTTGTTGCAGAATGATGAAATTAAATTTAGAAAATTGAGGCCAACTACTGAGGACATTCAGGGCAGAAACTGCGTGATGAAGTGGAGGAAGTCGGATGCCACCTGGTCAAATGGGGCCTGGCAGGGCAGTGGCAGGAGATTAGGAGAGGAAAGGGCGAGAGGAAGTGCTACAAGCACCCATTCAGCCTCCTCCGGGAAACGGACAGAGGGGAGGCCAAGCCCTGGCTACAGTGCCAGCCAACCTCATGGGTGAGTAACAGAGACACAGGAGGTAGCAGCACCCAGAGGAAGGAGAGAGTGATTCTGGTGGAAAACCAGGAAGCCCTCTTGAAGGAGGTGGCACATCAGCTGGGCCTTGATGAACCACTAAGGCTTCCAGAGTGGGAGAAAACAGGGAAAGGCATTTCAAACTGAGTCAAGAGAAGGCTGCAGCCTGTTTGGGACACTGTGAAGTGTGTAGCAAGGCTGAGCGGTAGTCTTTTGTTGTTTGATTTTCCAAGCTGGTTTGTTAAAGCAGACTTTAAATCTATAGATGATGTTCTCTTTGCTCATAACTTCCACTGGAATTTTGAAAACATTTTAAGATGAAATCAATTAAAAATAAAACCACATGTCAGAATCGTAGCAGTCAATATATCTAAATGTTTAAAAAGAATAATAAATAGCCAAATATGAAAAAAAGGAAAAAAAAGAATCTTAGCGGTCAGTTTTAGGAATCTTTGGGCTTGTCAGTTTTCAGCAAGTGGGCACTGGTATGTCCCCAACCACCACAAGATGTTACTCAGATGGACCCCAAATGCAGTTCACCCACATTTACATTCTCAGTGGCCCATTCCCAAAGAACCAGGGGTGCCTGCTGAGTCCATGATAACGCTTGCTCCGTGCCAGGCATTGTTCTGAGCATTTTACAGATAAATCCAGCAACTCCTCACCACTATCGTGTCAGGGTCGGGGCAGGGAGGGGGAGTGGGGGATGCCTTTATTATTTCCATTTTACAGATGAGGGAGCTGAGGCTCAGAGAGGTTAACTGATTAGCCTTACCTTGCATAGCTGGTAGGCGGTAGAGGCAGAATTCAAACAGACTCTGACCCCAGGGTCTGTGTTCTGATTCCCGCCCCCCACCTTGCTTCCTCCAGGCCATCACCCCTCACCGACCTCCAAATGAGATCATCACTCTCATGATCACAAGTAATACTGAGAGGTGCTCTCCCAGGAAGGACACAAGGAGACAGGGGTCTTGCAGCACCACTGCCCTTCTGGTGCCCCACCCCCCCCACTCTGTATTTTCCACAGACACTGTAGGCTTCACAGGGCCGAACAGAATCCAGCATCTTGGGGCACCTGGGTGGCTCAGTCGGTTAAGTGTGCGCCTCTTAGTCTCAGCTCAGGTCTTGATCTTAGAGTCGTGAGTCCAAGCCCCATGTTGGGCTCTGCACTGGGCATGAAGTCTACTTTAAAAAAAAAAAAAAAGAACCCAGCATCTTCCCCCCAGTCTGCTGCTGCTTGACTCCAGTCTACTCCCAGTAAACAGTTAAGCCTGGCACTTCTGCCATTGCAGATTTCCTTAACCCAGCCCCCTCTTCCATCCCTGTTGCCCCACTTCAGGCCCAAGCCTCCTAGCAGGGCCTCTGCCTCCATGCTCACCCTGCCCCATCTATCCCCCACCAGAGAGATCTCTGGAAATTCTGCTTCTGTCTACCCATAGATGCCTTTCGTGGCTCCCTGCTGTTTACATGCCACTCCTAGCACCTGCCTTTAATTAATGTCTGTGCTCCTGCTGTACCCTCTTGTTGGGAAAGCCTCCTATCCTTTTTTCTGGATGTCCAAATCTTCCCGATCCTTTAAGGGCCAGCTAAGGTGCTTCCTCCTCCACGATGTCTCCCTTGATTCACCTCTCTTCCCTCTGTGCCTTGGCTGGTAGCTCAAGTGAGCGCACCTCATTTACCTGACAGAACTGTTGAAGACAGGGACCATGGCTTGGGTTTCCCCCTGAACCCCCTCCCACTCAAATGAGACACCAACATGACCTTTCTGATGACTTCATTTCTTGTTTTCCATCTTATCCTGGAATTTGCATTTCCGCCATGTGGTCGCCCCATTCTCAACTATTTGAACACATAGTTGATTCTCGTGATCATCCTTGATCCTGTGGTCTCTTCCCCAGGTTCAGGGCTCATTCACCCTGGCCCGAATTCACTTCCCACCCTCAGAAGTACACTTCTCCTTAGATCCAAGTATTATCCTAGAGTATTCCTGTTGCAAATTCCTGAATTTGCATTAACTGCTTACATTTGTATGTGGTTCTTGGGAGAGATTATGCGACTCTCCAGTTTTGTAATATTTTTAGTATGTTTTGTAGTTTGCTCTTGCTTAGATGAGCACCAGGCACTCATTTCTCACAATCTGTTACAGACCTGAACTGCCAGCTCTCAGGCTCCTCCAGCACCAAGCTAGTTTCCTTGTTGAAAACAAGCCCCTCACCAGAGCGATCACTCTTCCTAAAATGTAAGCCCCACGAGTGGGAGCGAAGAGAGGGTGGAGAGGGCTGGGTGCGTGGGAGGGGAGACAGGGGGTCATAGAAATAGAGGCGGCCCCCCCTTTTTTCCTAACAGACCCAACTTGGGGTTTTTTAACCTTTATTATTAGTTTTTAAATACAGAAATAATACATACTCATTGTAGAAAAATTAAAAAACAAAAACAATTTTTTAAAGACCATCACTTTCTCATAGATAACTACTAGTATTATTTGCCCTGTTAGCTTTTTTTGGTTTATTTATATATACATACAAGGATATATTTAATATATTGTTTTTTACAAACATGGTATCAACTATACCTACTGTTTTGTAACCTGTTTTCATTTATGGATATGTTGTGAAAATCTCTGTTCCCTTAAAAAAATTATACAGGTAATGCATGCTTCTTACAGAAAATTAGAAATTACAGATACACAAAAAGAAAACTGTTGCTTCCCCAAAGATAAATGCTATTAATATTTTGGCATACATTTTTTCAGACATTTTAAAAGCACACGTGTACATATTTTTTTAACTGGGATCATATGATACTCTTTTGTAAATTTTTTATTTAACAGTGTAGCTTGAACAGTTTTGTTTCAATAGATTTAAATATCATCTTTATTTTTAAAGGATGCATAGTATTCCATTGAATGAATATGCTATATTTAACCAATTCATAATGCTGTGCATTTAGGCTGCTTTATATTTTCATTTCTATGAACAATGCTATAATAAACACTCTTATACATGTTAGCTGCATTAATGAATAATTGAATGGATACACCTTAGCTCATTTTTGGATTATTCTATAGGAGTAAATTTCTCAAAAGGGGAATTACTGGGCATGTACTTTTTAAAGTAAACTTTGAAATATACATAAAGAAAAGCACAAAAGTCAAAGGGGTACCGCTCAATTATTTTTAAAAAGTAAACACTCTATAACCTCCTTCGGACCAAGAAATGGAAATTTCCAGCTCCCCAGAAGCCTTCCTCATGTGGCCTTTTTTTTTTTATTTTGAGAGAGAGAAAGAGAGCATGTGAGCTCACACACCTGTGTGCAAGAGTGGGGGAGGGGCAGAGAGAGAGGCAGAGAGAATCCCAAGCAGGCTCTTCCAAGACTCTGGCTCCCCGCTGTCAGTGCACAGACTGACGGGGGAAGGGGGGGGGCTCAATCTCAAGAACCTAACCGAGAGACCATGACCTGAACCAAACTGACACATACTGACTGAGCCACCCAGGCACCCTTTTTGTGGCCTTCTATTCACTACTCCCGAAGGGTTAACTACTCTCCTGATTTCTGACACTGTAGGTTAGTTTTGCCTGTCTTTGACCTTGATATAACTAGATCATTCAAACTGTACTTTCTTGTGTCTTCTGTCACTCAACATAACATTTGGGAGATTTATCCATATTATTGTGCAGAGTAGTAGTTTGTTCATTTTCACTACTGTATTTAGTATTCCATTGTATGAATATAGCACTGTTGAAGGACATTTTGGATTATTTCCGGTTTAGCCTGTAGTGAATGATGTTGCTATGAACATTCCCGTGCATGTCTTTTGATGCACGTTATGTATGCATTTCTGTTGGGTATTTACCCAGGAGGGGGAGAAAAGGATGCCTACTATAACCACTTCTATGCAACATTATTCTAGATGTCCTAGACAGTGCCTTGAGGTAAGAAAAAGAAACGAAAGCTGTAAGGATTGGAAAAGGAAGGAAAAAAGATCATTATTCACAGATGACATGATTACAGAAAATCTAAAATAATCAAAAGGTAAATTACAATTACTACTAAGTGTATTTAGAATAACTGTTGGATGTAATATCATTATACAAAAATCATATATCTATATATTGGCAGTAAACAATTAGAAAATGAATGTTTTTCTTTTTTTTAAGGTTATTTATTTATTTTGAGAGACAGAGAGAGTAGAGAGCATGAACAGGGGAGGGGCAGAGGAGGAGGGAGAGAGAGAATCCCAAGCAGTGTTGGCTCGATCTCATGAACCTGAGCCATCAGATGCTTAACTGACTGAGCCACCCAGGCGCCCCTAGAAACTGAATTAAAATTTTTTTTAATGTTTTTATTTATTTTTGAGACAGAGACAGAGCATGAGCAGGGGAGGGGCAGAGAGAGAGCGAGACACAGAATCTGAAGCAGGCTCCAGGCTCTGAGCTGTCAGCACAGAGGCTGACGCGGGGCTCGAACTCACAGACTGTGAGATCGTGACCTGAGCTGAAGTCGGACGCTTAACTGACTGAACCACCCAGGCGCCCCTAGAAACTGAATTTTTAAAAATATTATTTTCAGTAACACTTTTTAAAAACCAGGAATAAATCTAACAAAAGACTTGCAAAAACCTCACTACAGGAAACTCCAGAACTTTACTAAGAAAACAATTTGGCAGTATCTAGTAAAGCTGGAACATCTATGTATCCTACCACGTAGACTTTTTTTCACTTCATGTCTGCATATGTGGTATAATGCACTGAGAACGATTATTGGGGATTTAAGCACCACATTTCTGGAACACAATTTGGCAGTATTTACCAAAGTCCTTAAAAGCAAAATTATCCATGTTGACCCAGCAATTCCTCTTTTAGGAATGTATCCTAAAGAAATAATCAGATACATAAAGATGTAATTAATATTTTCAGAAGCTTTTTTTAAAGCCTAAATATGGAAAAGGGGGAGGGATAGGTTAAATTATAATACATCCAATACATCAAAATCTTAGGGTTGCCATTAAAGTGCTCTGATGAAAGAATATTATTTGACAGGGTAAAATGTCCTTAAGTATGTCAATAAATTATAAAAAGATTACCCAAGAGCATGTATGGCATGATAAAGAAAAACTATAAAATGGCAAGATAAAAACTGGAAGGATATACACCCGTGTTACAAGGGATAGGATTTAAAAATTTTTAGACATCAGCAACAAATTCCATGGATGGTACAAAATTCAGTGACATTTTCACTCCTTCACTTGTGGCCCAGCCACCTCCCCAGAGGCAGGCAGGGTTGCAAGGGTGGTTTTTCATTTATCTTTTGGTGATTCCCAATCTGGGCTGCGGGTGCGAGCCTGGTCGGTTGCCGGGTCGGGGCACCGCGCTGCCCCTCCCACTACGTGTCGCCCCGGTGTCCCCGCCCCCTGCAGACGCGCGCACGCCCACTCTAGAGCCGGACACCATGCACGCACGCCTGCGCCTGTCCGCCGACCGCCTGACGGTGCGCTGTGGACTGCTGGGCCGCCTGGGACCCACGCCCGAGCTGCGCTTTGACAAGCTGTGGCAGGTGCTGGGTCGCGACTGCTTCGCCGCCGGACGCCACTACTGGGAAGTGGACGTGCAGGAGGCGGGCGTCGGCTGGTGGGTGGGCGCGGCCTACGCCTCCCTGCGGCGCTGCGGGGCCTCGGCCGCCGCGCGCCTCGGCTGCAATCGCCAGTCCTGGTGTCTCAAGCGCTACGACCTCGAGTACTGGGCCTTCCACGACGGCCAGCGCAGCCGACTGCGGCCCCGCGACGACCCCGACCGTCTCGGTGTCTTCCTGGATTACGAGGCCGGCATCCTCGCCTTCTACGACGTGTCTGGCGGCATGAGCCACCTGCACACTTTCCGCGCCACTTTCCAGGAGCCGCTCTACCCGGCCCTGCGGCTCTGGGAAGGGGCCATCAGCATCTCCAGGCTGCCCTAGGGGCTGAGACTGGAGTGACTGCCCTAGGCCTTCCGCCGCTCTGGTGTCACCCGACCTCGATGCGGCTGGTCTGCCTGCTCCCTAAGCACGCCTATCATCTCCCCCGCCAGTCATGCACAGGTGCTTTGAAGGTCTCCTCTCCTAGGTTGGTTTCAAACATGCCCCACACACAGATCCTCTGCGGGGACTGTCTCCTCGGACCTTCCCACCACCAGGGCACTTACACTACACTGCTTTTAGTCCGGGTGCACCCACACGTGAGCCCTAAGCATCCTGACCGTGTCAGAATACATTATCTTCGGCCTCGGACCTCTCCCTCATTCAGCAGTCAGCAATACCTGGCACTTAGTAGGCGCACAATAAATATGTGAGAGTCATCCAGCTCTTTCTCCCTTAATGTCCCTTTGATCTGCCTCCTCCTCTCCACTCTGCTTCAGCTTATCCATGTCACTTACCTTCAGAGCAGCTGCAGGAGCATCTTAACACCTCATGGCCTGAACCCTCTCCCGTCCTCATCCTCCACTGTAAGGCCAGAGGCATGTGCCTAAAACTTCGCTTAACCTTAGAACTACCAGGAGGTTCCTAAGGACTACAGGGAGAAAAGCAGGCACTTTCCCTTAGCATTCAAGGCCTTTCTAGTCTGCCCAGAACTTTTTTATGCCTCATCTGGCTTCTACGGCTCTTTTCAGAGACCCTCCAATTAGAGCTGTCTACACCTTTGCCCTCTGCTACTGGCCCCATACACTCATTTATGCAGAAAAGCCCTTTCATCTTCCTTTGCCTGTTTCAGGCTTCCCCTGGCTTAACTGCCCCAGGAAGTCTCTCCCCAAGCCACAGGAATCTCTCTTACTATTAGAACCACAAGTCTGGGACCTTGCTTTCCAACTAGATTGGAAGTTTCCCAAGGGCAGCTGTGTCCTACACTCTCCCCACCCTGAAAAGTTCAGAATGTTCCGTTCCTCCCAGGCAGGCAATGACCAGCAGCCAGCTATCATTGACTCAGCAGTTGAGCTGAGAAGTCCACATGAACCACCCAGCCTGACCTCACTGTACATGTGGGGAGACTAAGGTCCTGAAAGAACGTTGCTTAAAGTCCCCCTCGGTGATTAAGGGCTGGGCCATGCCCCGCTCCAGCCCCCAGGCAAGTGTCTTACTTGGTCCCTGTCCCAGCTCTTGATCTGAGAGATTTTACTGCTTATTCGTTCCTCAGGGGATGTTGGGAAGAAAACCAGCAGGTGACTGCTGCTTAGCAACCACAGGCAGTTTTCCCAACTGTCTTGGAACCAAAAGAAGAGGAGCTGAAAGTAAGGTTTGGACAGTCCAGACATCCCCATGCTCCTCAGGCCCCTCAGTTCCAGGTGTTGCCATGGAAACCCAGAGAACCCAGAGAACCACTTTCCAAAAGAGAAGTGACAGAAATAGAGAAGGCCAAACCAGCAGGACCTCGCAGGCCAGCTTCTCTAACAGGAAGGGAAAAGCATCTTTCTTGGGTCTGTGCCTCAGCTCTGAAGACTTAGCATCATTATTTGTCCAATTCCCTAGATGGTTTTGAAACCATCCTGTGTTAAAGTGTCTTCTTAGGTGCTTGGCAAGAGGGCAGTGGCAGAGTGAAGAAAATGCAAAGGTGAAACCTACTTACGGTTTCAGGGTATTAATTAGCTTGAACCACATAAAACTGACAATTTCTAACAGTTTCTGACCTAGAAATGCCACTTTCATATAGGGCAATGAAATATAAGTAGGATACAAGGCAGAAGGAACCTTAAGAGTGCCTTCAGTTCTAACTAAATCACTTAAGACACTAGCTGGATAAACAGCAGAATGTCTAAGCACACTGCTCCAGGAATCCTGAAAAAAGAATTCTACTGGGGATGAGCCAGATCTGAATTCTGACAGGGCATTCCTGACAGAAGGAGATGGATATACTGTGTCTCTCCATGCAAAGACATCCCCAGACCCATGGCGGCCAGGGCCAAGCACTAACAGCACCTGCTATTTTGTCAGGCACGGTTCTGATGCTTTACGACTATTAACTCATTTGATTCTTACATCATCCCTAGGAGGTGGAAAGTTACCCCAATTCTACACATGGCAAAATTGAGATACAGAGTGAGTAACTTGCCCAAGGTCACACAGCCAGTGGTGGAGTTGGGGTCTATGCTCAGGCCCATCAGGCCATACTCTCTGGGTAAACACAGCTAGTCTCTGGCCAATGCCTGCTCGCTCCCGCCTGTTTTGCCTGTGATACTTGGCTTTGGCCTAGTTACTCTGTGGGACGTGGGCCTAGCTTTGGATTATTTTCCTTGGGCTGAGATGAGGTCCTGCACCCAGAGAGGAACTTGAGAGTTTGGAATTCATGTATCAGAGACAGAGCTGGATTATAAAGGACAAAAACTGGCTCTTCTCAAACGCCTACTCTGTATCAAGACTTGCACTAGCCAGAAAACTGCAGTTTCGGTACACAATCTAGTGACCTTAGGCTAGTCGTTTTACCTCTCAGAGGATCATTTGTAAAATGGGAGTAATGACCCTGCCTAGTGCTGGGAGGCTCAAAAGAGCCAACGGTTTTGAACTTGCTTTAAAAACCATACAGCACTGGACCATGTCAGGACCCATTAGCATCCCCAGTGGAATTCCTGTCGTGCCTGGCATAGTGTGGGAGCAACAGAAGCTCCCAGCAGCCGTCCGGCAGTAGCAGGAACCTCCCTGACTATTCCTCATACAGGACTAAAGCTTCCTTGGGGTCTATGACTATAAAGTCACTTACCTAAATCTCTCTCAGATATGAACTTGCAGAAATTAAAAAAAAAATTTTTTTTTTAATGTTTTTACTTTTGAGAAAGAGAAGAGACAGAGGCGTGAGCAGGGGAGGGGCAGAGAGAGAACGAGACACAGAATCCGAAGCAGACTCTAGGCTCTGAGCTGTCAGCACGGAGCCCGACACGAGGCTCGAACTCACAGACCATGAGTTCATGACCTGAGCTGAAGTCGGATGCTTAACTAAGTCACCCAGGCGCCCCATCAGAAATTTCTTAATACAGCAAACTGCCTGCAGATATTTTTAAATGACCTTAATTTTCTATTATGTGATTTGTCTTAATAAAGATGAATACTGTACCTTGTAACCATGCTCTTCATTGGGAGTTCGTGCTGCCTCAAGTACACAGCACCTAGGCCTGGACAGGGCCTCACTCACCTCACGTCCCCGCCACAACTTTTTTGTGGGAGTCAGCTCTGCTGGTCCCAGGTTCAATAGTGCCAGGGATGGGGAGTTCACCACTTCTGAAGATAACTTATGAAATTCTTCCCTATGTACAAACAAGTCCTACTTCCCAGCTATTCTATCCAAGAAAATACCATGTCGCTTTTGGCATCTTTCATCTTCACACTGACGCCACCTGTGGTCACTAATATTTAGAGATTTCGGGGACCCTTCCTTGCCTACTGCATCTCTTGTTTCTGCGATTCCACTCTGTCAGGGAGCAGTGACTGTGATGTCAGCCTAGCAGAGGGTACACAGCGTGGTCCCTCTACCCTCTACTTGGCACGCCGAGTCTACCCACCCATGTCACACACAGGTGATTATCTTTTCTACGTGTCCCAACAGGAAGTGTGTTCCAGACACCCCCCCCCCCCCCCCCCCGCCGCAACTCTCTCCAACACGCGATCCAGTCCTCCACACAAAAGGCAGAGTTAAGACTCATGACCTCAGTGGCTCTTCCAGGTCTGAGCCTTACTAGTTCCTGCTCTGAGGGAAATCCAGCTGACGTTTACAGAGCTTCCTGGGCCACCCTTTTAACACTCCGAATGTCTGCCAGGACCTAGAGGCAACTGACTGGGTCCCTGTTGGAAACTAGATGCTCCACATTCTCAGCTAGAGCCCAAGTCAGGCCCATCCCTCCCTCCCTCCCAGACCCACATCCTGTTTCCAGGCCCCGGAATATCCCTCTACTACCATCCCATGTCTCTTCTTGCTAGGAAAGTCTCAGATATTTGCCTAAATGTCACCTTCTCTGCTGTTGTAGAGGAAAAGGTTATGGAATCGGAAACATTGATGATCTTCTCAAGGCTGCTTATAGGGAGAAATGAAGTAAACACTGGCCAGAAATTGATACTATCGCACTTCAATTCTTAGCACATCAATCTGATGCATTCTCTTTTACACATGAGTACAACCCAGGATTCCCACCCCACCCCACCCACACTTACGAACATCAGTGCCTTTCCAGAAACTGATTTGGGATCCACAGGAGAGGGAGGCCCTAAACTCTAAAGAAACTTCAAAAGGCTAATTATATGCATCTGGAAAGAGACTCAAGGATACACTTTGAAACAAGAAGTGATAGTGAACAACGTCAAAGAAATATGAACAAAGATTAGGAATCTGGAAATACATTTGAAAAGAACTGTTCATCTTAGCACTCATTCAAAAGAACAAAGGAGAGTCCGATATGGACTCCCTATGAAAGGGTCATGCGGTTGTTCAATGAAGCAGTGAGAATCTTTCTTGTTAGCTGGGTTTCATTATGGATTAGGGAAGGGCTGATTTCAGCATTACCACTGTATTAAAAAATCACCACAAGCTACAAATACACCAAGCCCCACACCCCCATCTCCCTTACCCAGCCCTATTCCCCACTCCCCCACCCCCACTGCACATAGCACCTTCTAACTTACCGTGATTTACTTACTATGCTTACGGTTTGCTGTGCATCTATCCCCATCTGAGTGAAGTTCCATGAAGAAATGTGGGCTGCTCACCGCTGAATCCCAGTACCTAAAGCAGGGCCTGGCACAGAGCAGAACCTCCATATTGATGAAAGGAATGAACATCATTTCTCTCTCTTCGCTCACAGATATATGCAGGCTTTTAACATTTCTCTGCCTGCAAGATGCTTGACCAACCCCTTCTCTGATGCCCACCAATCACTATACAGCTCACTGGATACAGAGGCCCAAGGCAGGGAGAGAATAAGGGCAACGGCGAAGAGACAGCTGGAGGTCAGGACGGAAGGGAGATTTGGGGTCATGTGGACTGGCTTTATAGGCAGGATGAAAGAAGGCTTAAAGAAGAGGGCCTTGTACAGTGAGCTTTCGCCCCTGTGTACCCACACAGCAGCTGGACAACAATGATTTGCTTTTGAGCCCACCTCCCCTTCTGGGCCAGCCAACATGAAGCAGAGACTGACATGTTTGCTCTTTGTATCCCTCCTACGGGATTGAGACAGGGCCTGGCCCAAAACTGTGTGTCTAGGGAGGAGGAGTAGATGAAAGCCAGGTTTCTGGAGACCATCACTCCTGCCCCACCTCCCCCGACAGTACGAGCAAGGCAATTCAGAATTCAGAGAACGGCACTTTATTTTAAGACTTGATTTTTTTGCCATGATTTTCTACCGATTCTTCCAGGATGGTGTCATCTTCTTCAACAGTGACCAGGACCTTCTTGCCCACCAGACTAAAGATGTCCTCAGGAGGGTAGCCTTTGGGCTCACCGACCTTCACAGTAAGCATGTCCAACGTTAGAACAGTGCCTTCTGGAATTTTCACTTTGGCCACCACGGACTTGCCCAGCTGTGGATAAAATTAAGACTCAGTGCCAGCCTCCCAGAAGTTAACTGGAACATGTTGTTTTATACCCAAGGTCCCTGACCAGTCTTCACAGGTACCCTGGGAGCAGGGACTTTGTTCTCCCACTGGTGCCTAGAACAGAACCTCACACAGAGTGGGGACTTAGCCAGTGTGGGGTGAACTTAGAGACTCAGAGAGGGGCCTTAACAATAAAGTGTAAAGGAAAGGGCTCAGATTATACAGCCAAACAGAACCAGGTCCAAATTCCCTTCAGGTGGGTACAAGCCGTGCCTGAGTTTCTCTGTAAGATGGGAAATAATAGTGCCTCCAGCATGTCAGACGACTACAAGAATTAGTGGTAATAATATATGTCATCTACCTGGAACATGCTCCCAGTACGTGAACATTATGATTTGTCATCATTCAGTTCAACATCTCATTTTAAACGCGGAGAAACTAAACTGAGATCCACAGAGGGCAGAAAACTTGGCCAAAGTTGCAAGAAACTGGGATTCTGACTCCTGGCCCACTGCTCTTAAGGGACACAAACCTTACAGCCACCATGCTCGGTAAAATAAGAATATGGAGAGCTCACAAAAGACCGAGTGTGCCGTTATTCAGTGGACGGGAAAAGGGGCCACCTACGAAGGGGCAGGCAGGACAGGCAGCCGAGGGGAATGAAGGGTACCAGAAGCTCATGACCAGCCTTTCTATGTCTTGTCCCTAAATGCTGTTGAACAAATCACTGCACCATGTGAGGGCCAAGGAGTCAATTCTAAAAGTAAGTGCCAGGACAAAAGGTCTGTCAGCGGATGTTATCCGATCACGCATCCCACTATCCATCGCTGTTTGCCCAGGGAGCCAAGAGGCTCAAAACCAAAGTAAGGGCGCAACTCTCCCGCATTTCTGGTGTGATTCTCTCTCCTTTTCTTCTGCAAGGCAGTGTGTTTCCTTTTACTGTTATTTTCATCTCCTGGTACTTCGCATCTTTAATTTGAGGGAGGCAATCAGGCCCCACTAGAATAAAAGATGAAAACGTTCTTCACGCATGCCTGGTGTTTGGTCTTTGCCTCGACCCAGACAGCCACAGCAGATCAGGAGCGGCTGCAGTCCTGGCAGCCCCAGGACACTGGGCTGTATGACTAGAGGCCAGGACAGGTCTAGGCCACAGCTTCCAAGAAGCCCAGGTGGTCAGCAAACCAGGCAGTCCTTGGCCTCAGCGTCCCCTCTGTCTGAAGGTCAATGCTGCACAGCTCACACTGCTCCTGAGGGAAGATTCGCGCACCCCCCCCGTCGCCAAACCCCTGCACCACACATGGCCCTGTCCATCTAGGGCCTCCTCCGTTTAGGGGTGCCTCCGTGTATCACAGGCCCTTCTCCCGGTGCCTCACGGAACCCCTCGGCCCAACTGTTTCTCAAGGCTTACCTACTCCAAGGGACCCCAGGCTTGACCACCCAGGTGCCTTCTACCCCCACCCCCTTACATCTCCTGGTGTCTACAGCACTGGCGCCACAAGCTTCAGAGACTTGGTGGGAAACCGTAACGTGATTCTAGGAGGCCGGAGAAACTGCTGAGGCTCCCTTAAGTGACAAGCTTCTCCTGCGGCTGATATGAGCCCAGAGACACTCAGACGGTCGGCCCGGGCTCAGGCAGGGTTGGTACTGACTCCACTGGCACATAAGCCCACTGCGGCCCCACTCAGAGGAGTGCAGCCTGGCAGAGTTGTGCAGAACCCACCTTCTCGTTGCAGGCCATCTCACAGGGCAGCAGCTGCTTGGTCGGGGAGCCCATGGCCCTTTCCACAAGGCGCACGGACCGCACCAGCTCGGCCAGCTCTCCAGGCTCCAGCGAGGCAGAGTGGTCACTCCCCTTCCAGGTCTTGTCCAAAGTTATGTGACGCTCCAAAACCTTGGCGCCCAGAGCCACTGCGGCCACAGATATCGCTATGCCTGTTTCGTGGCCAGAATACCCTATGGGAATGTCAGGAAAGAGCTTCTGATATTCCTTTAAAATAGAAAAAAAAGAGAAAAGGCTAAATTATGCATACAGTGCAGAGTCGGGAAGAGCTAGGTTGGAGTCCCTGTTGAGCTGCTCACTCTGTGCAACTACAGGCAAGATGCTGAGGCTCTCTGAGCTTCTCCTTCCTGGGATAATAGTGGTACCTGTCCAGGGCTGCTCCAGATGCACGAAAAGCACTCAGCGCGCTGGAATGCTGCCAAAATAATGGCTACCGTTATCAAGAATGCACTCCAGGAATGCTTCACGCCGCGCGAACCACCAGGAATAACAGAACTATGGCCGATTGCCGAAACTCATTCAAAAAGCAGCCGTCACATTTAATTAGCCTGAGCTGCTGAAAGCAAGTGTGCTGTATGCACACACATCGTCATCAATAATATATGCAGCCCAATCTCGAAACAATCCTTTGGTGGAAATGCTAAATAATTAACTAATCTGTGATCTAGAATTCACTGAATGTAACAAAAGACATTCGTCAAGTGAGTCTTGTCATTGAGGGTGACCAGAAAGCTTAAGAGTAGTAGGAAGACCCAGATGGGGTTTGATATAAGATTAGGGCAGCTGAGTGGCAAAGGCCCCGAAAACCAGGCTGTAGGGTGCATAATGAACACAGGAATGCAGGTGACAGGGTCAAACTGCTCTGACATGGTTGTACCGGGCCCGGGACGGGGCAAGCGGGCAACTGAATCCTCACTGTGCCCTGGTATCGAGAGAGGCCATGACGGCAGCCTGGGTGAGAATGGAAAGGGGCCACACTCCACAGAGAAAGAAAATCAAGGAAAATATCTGGAGTCTCAAACAGTAAACTGCCCATTATAGTGATCTCTGTGGGATGGGATTCCAAAGCACGTTTACTTTCTAGATTATGTTTTCAGAGCTGTTTGAGTTTTTTTTAAAAACCATGTTTAAATTTTTAAAATAACATGGTTTAGAGATAAGCTAGAAATGGAGAAAAAACCACCAACTGGGAGAGACACAAATTTAGGTAAAGAGACAGCAGTGTCCGTTTTCAAAAAAGGCTAATTTTTTTTTTTAAGTTAAATATGAAGACTGTGTAGCAACATGCACAAAAGTTTATACTCTCGTGGAAAAAGCCAGAATGTCAAATACTGTTACTAAAAGGAAAATCTAAAAGGACACTGGTTAATTGCAGTATCAAGATTAACTGTGTGTCTGTGTATATTTGCAATTCCACTAATATCACTACAGCGTTTTTGTATGATAATTACATATACATGTTTCTAATTAAGTGGAGCTTCAGGTGCCACGAGGCGAAAGCACGTAGGGATGGAGATGGCCTGAGACAACAAGAAACAAAGGGTTGTAGTCCCAGCTTTGCACCACGACGCTGTGAAAGCTCAGGCAAGAGTCCTTTTCCCTCTGGGACCGGATTTCACCATCTGTAAGATGACTGAGGTGGATAGACCAAATCCTGGGAGAGAGAAAGCTCCCTCAAGTCTGTCACTGTAACCCATCTGGGCCTCAGGGAGGCTCAGGATTATAGGTAGAAAACAACAGAGCTGGCAAGCAGCGCAGAGAAAGAAAAGCCAGAAGTTTCAAGAAGGTCTCCTACAACTCAGTATGAAGAAAACCGGACAGATATTTGTACACCAGTGTTCCTACCAGCATTATTCGCAATAGCCAAAAGGTGGCAACATCCCAAATGTCCATCGACGGACAGATGGGTAAACAACACGCAGTACATACGCACAATGGAATATTCTTCAGCCTCAACAAGCAGTGAAATACTGGCACACGCTACAATATGGATGAACCTCGCAGACATTATATTAAGTGCAAAAAGACAGACACAAAGGACACATATTGTAGGATTGCACTTAGATGAGGTCTCTACAGGAGTCAAATTCATGGAGACAGAAAGCAGAATGGTGGCTGCCAGGGGCCGGGGGTAAAGGGAATGGGGAGTTCGTGTTTAACTGGGACCGAGTTTCAGTTTGGGAAGATGAAAAAGTTCTGGAGATGGATGGCGGTGATGGTCGCACAACGGTGTGGATGTACTTAATGCCACTGAACTGTACACTTAAAAACAGTTAAAATGGGAAATCTTGTATCTTGCCACACACATAGACACCAAAGACAACGTACTAATAAAGGGTATGAACCAGCAGTTTACAGAAGAGGGACCTCTAATGGCCAATACACATGATACAGAAAATATAGAGAGGCAATTATGAGGACTCACACCTAAAATTTCATAGTGGGAAAAATTAAGATTGATTTTCAGAAAATTTAATTTATAATCACCCTATTTATATCTGCTTCCTTAACTGCACAGTCGGTTCTAATTTAATTCTGTAACTATGAGATTGTGAATGGAGGGTCAAATTACACGAAGCATGTCAAGATGGGTTAGAATTTTGGTTACAACAAAGGCCCCCTCTTTCCCACAGTAAATGACCCAAGAAAAGGCCCAGTCAGACAACGGCTTGCTCACCGTGATGATGCGTAGGTTGACGTCCTCGGGGGAGAGCGGGTACGCACTGGTACACTGGAGGAAGCAGAAGTTGGGGTTGAGGGGCTTCACAATCTGATAGACTTGCTTCATGGTGTCCATCGACTGCATCCCGCTGGAGATCACCATTGGGCGGCCTGAGTGACCCAACGCCAACACCATCATGACTTTCTCTTTAGGGGTTCTGACTGTCCCTCAAGCATACCCCAATTGCTGGTCTCATCATTCAAATGAACTCCACAGACATCTCTCCAACACTGTGCCAGCCGCTGCATGGTGAGAGGGGAGCTTGGTGGATTCTTGCCCTCAACCCAGAGGAAATGGAGACTCCCCTCACCCTCAATATTACTGTTTAGCAAAGTGAACTGAATCAAGGAGGCAGAGGAATTTCACACTCCTCAGAGAAAGGTGAGCATCTCATTGGGGTAAGAGTGTGCACAGCATGGTCGGGTGAGCACTGCCCCCGACTCGAGAGCAGATGTGTGAGCCCCGGAGCGGCCGCCTCCCAGCTATGTGGCCTCGCATGCCTCATCTATGAAGTAGTATGAAACATCAAAATCAAATAACCAACTTCAGTCCCAGGGCTGCTATGAGAATCAAACGAGATGATTCAGGTTGCAAACCCACTTTCCAAACCATAATGGAGGAGGGTAGATACTCTACAAGATCAAGACTATTTCTCAAAGTCAGAACTTCCTCTGTACTGCCATATCCTCAATTTCATATAAATCAACACAATAAAATAATTTTTAATTTTAAAAGTTCTTATCAAAACTGACTTATTCTTAATTTCTTTCAAGTCAGCACATGCAACTGTGGAAGTATATGCTAACTGAAAAGAGGTTTCTAAAGTCTGTCTTCAGGAGACTTCATTAGCGGGTTCTACTAAAGGAATAAAAATGGGAAGGTTTGGACTCCCTCATTTTAGGGCAAAAATTAAACACTTACCTTTTTTGGCGGTCTTTTCCAGATAAGGAAAATTGTTAGTGTCCCCAGATCCAACTTTGAAAAATGGAACATTCAGCTCATGCAGAAATTCAACTGCCATCTATAAAAACCAAAGAAGGAGCTCTTTCTCACCACCGTTCAAAATTACTGCCCTCGGGTCAGGCGAGGAGCCACAAACAGAAAACCCCCCCTGGTCTTGCCCAGCAAGAGGGACTCTCGCAACAACCTGAAAGCAGGCAAAGATGTGTTACCAGTCCTTTCATTCACATTCAAACCTTCTTTCATTCCTAGCCACCCATCCATCTGTCCAACAACACTGCATGCTGGCCTGTACTGGTGATGAGATCTGCCAAAGATTCAGACCCCAGGCGAGACGTCCCTTCCCAGGGGACCCAGGGAGTGTGTGTTGGTGGTATAGTGGTGAGAAGAGCTGCCTTCCAAGGGACCCAGGGCCCAGTGAACAACTGGAAAAGGGTTGAACAACCTAATCCTGACCCAGGAAACTGGGTGGCGAGAAAGTTGAATGGCTCCCAAAGGCCTCACCCTTTACTCAAATCCAAATAGCCAGGAAATGAGGCCATTTCAATCCTTGCCAAAAGCGGGGAAAAAATGAAGCATTTTATGGCCCAGGCCTGACATAGTGGTCCACAGCTGGCAGGGCCCATCAAACCCAAACCCTCTCAGCCCCAAACCATGCTGCCCACAGGAAAAACAAACCTCATCCACTTTTTTTGACACAACGTCACTGCTTGAGGTTACCTATGGAGGGCCCTTTACCATCGTTCACCTCCACTGGGATTCATCAGTAAGACTCAGCATCAGGAAACTGGCAAGTGTCAGTGAACGCTTGCTAAAGGAATCAGTGGGCCACAAGTTTTAAGAGTAAAAGTCTCAGTTGGTCATCAAATTACAAAAACCCCAAAAAACTACATTTTTTACTATTTTTAAAAATTGAAGTAGGAAATCAGAAGTGGGGAGAATCTATCTCAGAATGTTTCCCTATATCTAAGTTTGATCTATTGTAAAATGCTGCCTGGGTTTCAGAAGTAGGTTTGGAAGGCCTGATCAGCTACGTCACTGCTTCTCACACTTTAATATGGGACACCAATCTCCTGGGGATCTTGCTCAGATGAAACGCAAATTCTGACTCTGCTGGGTTAAGGTGGGGCCTGAGGGTCTGTGTTTCCATTAAGTTCTTGGGTAAGACCGCCGCTGCTGCTCCGTGAACCCTATTTTACAAGGAGCTAGGTCACCGTGCCTGAAAATCCAGAGGGCATAGGGTGGCCAGGAACAGCATGAGGTCATTCGGCCAGCAGGCGCTTTAGGTCAACTCGCTGCTGCTGCCTGAGCTTCCTTCCATCTTGTCTGCAGGTGACAAATTACTCCAATCACTGGCTGCAATCAGAGACTAACTTTCCTCATCTGTAAATCCTCTAATATCGTGAAGGTTACAGCCACCAGAAAGCCACACCCGGTGCGTAACCAGCCAGTGAACAGTTCAAAGGCAGTTCACAACCCCCTGGGTCCAAGAGACGCCATCCAGTGTGGTCTGAGTTCGACTCACTTCCAAGCCTGCTAAACTACCTGTACTGCGGTTCTCACGGTCTTCCCTCTGCTATATTTCTTCCTCACCTCTCTTCTCCCTTCCATGTTGTTCCACCTGGCCTCTCCTGCTCACGTGTCTCTCACACTGCTGACCAGCCCTATGATGGAGGATGAAAAACATTCCTTCTAAAGTGTTTATTGAACAAAGTTGACTTCCCCCACTTTTCTCATTCTATCTGGCAGATAGAGTGTTTTCTATTTTAAGAGGGAAAACCCTATGCTAAGTTTTCTTCTTTATAATGTTCAACTTCTAAGAGAAATGGCTCCTGATGAAAAAGCCCCCAAGGGCACAGAGGATGAGCCCACTCAGGAGAGGCACAGGGCAAGCAGGAGCGAGGAAAAACCAAATGCAGGAGAACACACTTCGCAGAAGCTTACCTACGAAGGCTGGAAAATCTGCTTGGAATTCTAGTTTTCAAGTGAAGAAAGGGGACAAATTCCTCTCCAAAGGGAAAGGGGCCTGTCTGCAGTCCTCCCGGAGAACCAGTCCCACCTAGCGGTCACTCCGAACACTGCCACTGTGGCTTCATCTCTGCAAAAAGGGTGCCAACCTCAGTAATGGGGAAGATCCTAGCCTTCCATCCTGAGGCTGTCTTGCCGTGCCCAGGCCCCCTGAGGCTAGGTTAGCACCGGTGCCACCTCCCCCCCACCCCCCCGTTCTCCAGGGACTCCCTGGCTTCCCCTAATCCTGCCCACCCTGCTGTCCATCCCCTTTTCATCTAGGGGTACAGCGAGGCCAGGCAGCCTCACATCTCCCTCCCACCCCGCAGCACAAAGGCTTTCAGTCTGTCTGGAAGGAATTCTGCTGACAAAACCTTCCCTGGGCATCCAGCTGGCTTAATACACAGAAAAGGGCCCAACCAGCAACCTGGTTTCAGTGAAATGCTGCACTGCCAGAGCTCCCTCTTACAGAGTCCCAAGAAATCACTTGTCTAGCATTTTATTTTTTTAATTCCAGTGCTTCCCAAACTTATTCAACTCAGAACCTTGCTTATTGGGGGGGGGGGGGAGGCTTTATTACCAAGAATTAATTGGTAATAATTATTATCAACGAGGATCGATAATGTGTGCCCACAGAGTCCCCTTTCTGCATCATGACCCACAGATCTGAGGGGTAACCAAAGCAAGAAGAGGAGTTGGGATTTTTCTAAAGCCCCTTCCCCTGCTCTCAGCTTTTGGATCCTGTGGAAAAGGAAAAAGCAGCCCAGAGTGATGAGTCGTGGAGAACGGGGTCCTGGCGAGCTGCCCAGCGTGACAGAATGATGAGAGGGGGGAAGCATGGGATGTGAGACTCCCCGTGGCCCTGTCAGAGTGCATCACGGCTTGGGCAGGGGGGTGCCCTGCTGGTGGAGGTGGCAAAGGAAAGAAGAGAGGAGGAAAGAGGGCGCCTCAAAGGGCACCTCTGCTAGGATGGGGCACCTGTGTGTGAGGGCAGCACGTCCTTCAGGAGCCACCTCGACCGTCATGGCCTCCATTTGCTTTCTCAATAGAACTCTCCATTTAGACCAAAGAAACTCTACTCATCTCAGCCCCATCCCACGAGCCTCTCTGCAGCTTTGGCCAGGTGCCCTGGTAGTTTTCTCAGCCTTAATAAAATTCCACGACACCACAACCTCTCCTCAGCATATGAAGAACACCTTGGGACAGCACAAAGAGTGGAGAAAACAGGCACGCCACAAATGGCTACTGTCCACAAGGAAGTTAAGGTGGGTAAATACTCAGAGCCACCTGCCAGGTAAACACAGAACAAGGGACCAACCTATTTCCAACAGCCAGGCAGACAGGACGTGCAGGTTCAGCAAAGGGACCTGGTAAGCAAAACAAATGAACTCTTGTAAAGGCTCTTAAGAATGCATTTCCCCTCACTGCCTTCGCCCAGGTCAGCCAGGAGGATCCTTGGGAACAAATGGCATTCCCAGGGCAGAGAAGCCTCTTTGTCTACACAGTGTGAAACAGAACAACCCCAAAGGGTTCTGCATAACAGAATGGCCATCATTCGGTGGATGCAGGTCTGGCACGGCCCTCGCACCCAACACCTCGCCACCGCCACGTGGGGCGGGCACCTTTATTATCCTGTTTTTACGGATGGGACACCTGCAGCTCAAAAAGGTCACATGAGGCACCTGAACCCACAAAGTGTCAACTTGAGAACCTGAACTCAGGCAGTGTGGCTGCAGAGCACGCGCTGCACACACACACACAGAAGGGCTTCCTGGGGAGCAGAGGGACAGGAACCGAAGGGAAAGGCTGAGAGGCAGATGCCGCCCACCAATCCCCGGGCTCTCCTCCATCTCCCCGGCTGCTCCTGCTTCTAGCTCCAAGCTACCTACGAGCGAACGATCTAAAGATCTAAAGAGGTGACTTTTCCCAGGCAGCCTCACAGATGCAAGGAGGTGCCCTCTCTCCTTCAGAGTCCACATCCTGGAGCTCACATGCCTGGCGACACGGACTGAGAAGGAAAGTCCTCATTCCAGGTGTAAGTGCCCTTAGGGACCTCTTCTCCGGCTGGGAGAGCCCCTGGACGGCAGCGGGTTCACACTCGAAAGGAAACAGAGACCCAGAGAGGGAAGGGTCTCCACAAGCTCACACTTGAGATCAACTCAGAGCAGAGTCAGGCTAAGAAGCCAGGCATCCTGACACTCGGCGCAGGTTGCCTACCTTCACCGTAGCTAATGTTTGCTAAGTGCTGGCTGTGTGCTATGCTGTATATCAACAATCAGGTTTCATCCTCACAACAACCTTGCAAGATGGGTTCAGGTACTAACCCTACTTAGCAGCCGAAGAAACAGGAGCACAAAGAGGTTCAACAACCTCCACACAGAATGACAGGCGGAACCACATTCAAACTCAAAATCTGACCCCAGAGTCCATGCACTTAACCATGAGATCAAACGGCCTGGGTATGTGACATTCGGCATGGGGTCTCAAAAGGTTTACACTCTTTAAAATTACTACGGACTCTACAGGGCTTTTGTTTATGTAGGTTCTAGCTACTTATATTTATTGAATTAAAATTAAAACTAAGGAATTTGGGCTTTTTTAACTTTAAACTTTTAATTTTGAGATAATTTAGCTTAACAGGAAGCTCTAAGAAATAATACAGAGAATTCCTATGTACGCTTCACCTAGTTGTCCCCTATGGTTGATATCTTGCAAAACTAGAACACAAAATCACAACCGGGAAATTGACATTGAGAAGAGTCTACCGATCTTACTCAGATTTCACCATTTTTACATGTATTCATTTGTGTGTGTGTGTATTTAATTTTATGCAGTTTTACCATGTGCACAGACTCACGACTACCAGTCACAATCCAAAACTGTGCCATCACTCCAAGTATCCCATGTATTACACTTTTACAGCCACATCCCCTTGCCTTCCTTCCCCTCCCTAACCCCGATAACCCTTCCTCTGCTCTCCACCTTTGTAATTTCGTCAGTTCAAGATTGCTCCATAAAATGAACGGTATAGTATGCAACCTTCTGAGACAGGCTTTTTCACTCAACGTAATACCCTGGAGATATATCCAAGCCACAACATGTATCAGCAGTTCACTCCTTTTTATGGCTGGAACCGTTCATTCACCTACCTACCAGAGAACTATCTGGGTTATTCTAGTTTGGGGGCTGTTACAAATAAAGTTGTTATGGACATGCATGTACAGCTTTCTATGTCAATGCACGTTTTCATTTCTTTTGGGAGAAATTACCAAATGACGCATGGCAAGCAACATGATGAGCACACATCTAGTTTGTGGTAGTGTTTTTTTCAGGTATGCAATAAATGGTTATTTTTTACTGAGATAAAATGGACACAGAGCAATGTATTAGTTCTGAGTGTACAACATGATTTGATATACATATATATTATGAATGGTTAGTTCAGTCATAACCCATCCCCACACATAGGTACAAAATTCTTTTACATGTCCGGTTTTATAAGAAACTACCAGTATCCTCTAAGTGAGTGAATTGTGATATGACACCATATGTGAATTGTATTAAAATAGAGTTGTTTTTAAAACAAGGAGACTACCAGGGCACCTGGGTGGCTCAGTCGGTTAAGCACCCGACTTCAGCTCAGGTCAGGATCTCGTGGTTCATGAGTTTGAGTCCCATGTCAGGCCCTGTGCTGACAGCTCAGAGCCTGGAGCCTGCTTGGGATTCTGTGTCTCCCTGTCTCTCTAGCCCTTCCCTGCTCGTGCTCTGTCTCTCTTTCTCTCTCAAAAATAAATAAACATTTAAAAAAAAAAAAAGGAGACTACCATATTATTTTCTAGAGTGATTATGCTGTTCTACATTCCCACCAGCTATGTATGAATGATCCATTTTCTCTGCGTCCTTCCCACCTTTGGTGTTATTGTCACTTTTTGCTTTAGCCAGACTCACAGCTATGTAAGCAAGACCACAATGTGGTTTAAAATTGAGAAATTTTTAAATCATAAGAATAGACAAGCACACACACACACAAAAAAGATGAATTGGACAGCATCATAATTAAAGATGTTTGTGCTTCAAAGGATATCATCAAAAAGTGAAAAGACGATCCAGAGAATGGAAAACATTTCCACAAATCTGTATCTGACTAGGGACTCCTATCTAGAATATATAAAGACAAATAACCCAATTAAAAATTGGCAAAGGATCTGACAGATATTCTTCCGAAGAAGGTATACAGATGGCTAATAGGCATATGAAAAGATGCTCAACATGATCAGCCATCAGGGAAATGCAAATCAAAACCACGACCAGATACTATTTCACACCTCCTAGGATATCTAGAATCAGAAAGTCAGATCATATCAAATGTTGGTGAGGATGTGGAGACACTGGAACCCTCATATACTGCTAGGAGGATTGTAGGTGCAGTCACTTTGGAAAAAAAACAGTCTGGCAATTGCTCACAAATTAAACACAGAGTTACCATATATCCTGGAGAGAAATGAAAACATGTCCCTAAAACCTGTACAGGAATGTTCACGGAAGCATTAGTCACGCTAGCCAAAAAGTAGAAACAATCCAAATGTCCATCAACTGACAAATGGGTAAATAAAAAGTAGTCTATATCCATAATACTGAATATTACTCATCAATAACAAGGAGTGAGGTACTAATACACGCTACAACACGGCCGAACCTTGAACACGTTACTATGTGAATGAAGCCAGACATGCAGGACCACATATTGTCTCGTTCTGTTTATATGCAATGTCCAGAAAAGGCAAATTTATAGAGACAGAAAGCAGATTAGTGGTTGCCTAGGCCTGAGGGAATTGGGGGGGATTGAGAAATGGCTGTTTACGGGTACATGGTAAAAAAGCGCCAAAATCAATTGCGGTGATAGTCACAACACTGTGAATATATGAGAAACAACTGGGGGCACCTGGGTGGCTCTGTCACTTGAGCGTCTGACTTCGGTTCAGGTCATGATCTCATGGTTTGTGATTTCAAGCCCTGCATGGGGCTCTGCACTGGCAGCTCGGAGCCTGGAGCCTGCTTCAGATTCTGTGTCTCTCTCTCTCTCTGCCCTTACCCACTCACTTGCTCACTTTCTCTCTCTTAAAAATAAACATTAAAAAAACAATAAAAACAAATGAATTGTAAAGTAAGCTTTAATTGGTGAATTGTATGGTCTGTGAAAAGAGCTGTTACTAAAACAGAGAGCATACAGCATACCTTTCCTCAGGTACTGCCAGCGGAATGGCGTCATCGAACATCATGCAGCTTCTGGAAAACTCCACTATACACGTGGGAGAGTATGACAGTGAAAAAGGCAAATCACATTTGAGTATCACTACGAAAATAGTCTGGACCTGGTGGAGCTTCTGAAAGGTCTCACGATTCCCCCACGGTTCCTGGACCACACTTTGAAAACTGCCGCCACACTCCTCCCGTTACTCTCATGTGTTATTGTTGGTCTCAGGTGTCACTGCTGCGGAATTCCCAAATGACCTTTCTTCCACTTCCCCCTTCTATGGACTCAATATTGGATACAGTCAGGTTTTAGGAAAACTGTCCTGGGGAAGCAATTATGTGGTGGAGGAGGGAGGCAAGTACATCCCCGAGACTAATTAGTTTTAACAAAAAGATCAGGCAGGACTCAGTCCTCCAAATGCCAGTGCTTCTTAAAGTAGCCACTCTGGGAAAGGCTGTGTGCTTATTGCAAAGACAACACTAGGGATCCAAAATATTTGTTGTAATCTTCTTTGGAAATTCTCTCCAGAGCTCTGTGGGCCCTACAGAAACAAACCTGCCCAATACTGACTCGTTACTAAGTCAATCAGACCAAAAGTTTCACGTTTAGCACAGGAAGGATGAGTAGTTTCCTGAACCCAAACCTGCCCTCTGAGGACGGGGGCTCAGTTGTCTCTGAGTGCCTGAGTCCTAGGGACTGCTAAAGGGCAATCCCAAAACGCCACGAACCCGCAGTAATGCGAAACAGGCATGTTATGAAAACAAATGTCACTTTCTAGGTGTGAGCTTCCTTCCACCAAGGCACCGACTAAGCAGGTACTGGCATGTACCAGGATCACTATGTCAGGATCTGAGTTCACAGTGAACACACAGACCTAGTCCTGCCTTGAGACGTGTGCTTTACACGTACGGTCTCACCAGTTCCAGAAAACAAGGCCTGCATGTTCTGTATTTTAATCAATGCATGGCCCTTTACTTAAGAGGAAACAGGCCCAGAGAGATGAAAGGAGAGTGTGGTCAGGCAGGAGGGCTCTGGAGTCGGCCTGGCTTAGCTGATCCGTAACTACTGACACCCTCCCTGTGAAATGAGGATAATAACTATCCTACCCGGGGCGCCTGGGTGGCTCAGTCGGTTGAGTGTCTGACTTCAGTTCGGGTCATGATCTCATGATTTGGGAGTTCAAGCCCTACATGGGCTGGCTGCTGTCAGCTCAGAGCTTGCTTTGGATCCTTTGTCCTCCTCTCTCTTCCCCTCCCTCATTCATGCTCTCTCAAAAATGAATAACTATTTTTTTTTAAAAATTGTCCTATCTGAAGAGGCTAAGAGGAGTAAATGAATTGATATTTTTAAAATACCTAGCACAGAACTTGGTACATTGTCAATACTCAAGAAATGTTAGCTAATAGTAAAACCAAAAACACACCCAAGTCTTTCAGATCCTAAAGCCCACATTCTTTCCTGCTTAAACTTTTTTAATTTACAGATCGTTTAAGAATCTGATAAAAACTATGTAAGTGATGAGTAACTAAATTCTACTCCTGAAATCATTATTACACTATATGTTAACTAACTTGGATTTAAATAAAATTTAAAAATTAATTAGAAAAAATCCACTAGGGCGCCTGAGTGGCTCAGTTGGTTAAGAGGCCGACTTCAGCTCAGATCATGATCTCAACATTCATGAGTGTGAGTCCCATGTCGAGCTCTATGCTGACAGCTCAGAGCCTGGAGCCTGCTTTGGATTCTGTGTCTCCCACTCTCTCTGCCCCTCCCCAACTCGTGCTCTGTCTCTC
The DNA here is from genome assembly GCF_027475565.1 of Acinonyx jubatus. NCBI lineage: Eukaryota > Metazoa > Chordata > Mammalia > Carnivora > Felidae > Acinonyx > Acinonyx jubatus. The sequence continues at coordinate 33,474,563 of NC_069391.1, forward strand.
TCTCAAAAACGAACTATTAAAAAAGACCAAACAAAAAAAACTCCACTAACCCTTTTTGTTTGGCTCATTCATTTATTCCTTCAACAAGTATTTCCCAACCACCTGCTGCACACCAGGCACCAGGGATGCTGTGGGGCTCGGAGTTTAGTAGGGAGGAGTTAACACACAAGAGTACACAAGAGTACACACACAAGAGTACGCAATTACAAGAGTACCAGAAGAATACATCTGGAGGGGCCTGAATCAAGCCAGTGAACAGGAAGAATTCCCAGAGGAAGTGCTCTTTAAACTGGGATCAGAAAGGGGCGCCTGGGTGGCTCAGTCGGTTGAGTGTCCGACTTCGGCTCAGGTCATGATCTCATGGTCTGTGAGTTCAAGCCCCGCATCAGGCTCTGTGCTGACAGCTCAGAGCCTGGAGCCTGTTTCGGATTCTTTGTCTCCCTCTCTCTCTCTGCCCCTCCCCTGTTCATGCTCTGTCTCTCTCAGTCTCAAAAACAAATAAAACATTTAAAAAAAGTTTAAAAAAAAAATAAACTGGGATCAGAAAAATGCCCAGCAACCTCTTTAGGAACATTTTCCATAAAAAAATCTCTCCCCTTGTCCCCAGGAAAGCTTTTGGGCTTAGAGACTCTCAGGCCATCAACATCAAGGCGGCGAAGAGCAAGGGAGATGCCCAAAGGCTCTGCTGAGCTCTGCAAAGCCACACACACCTGCACGGATGCCCAGGCAGAACTGAAGGACCAGAGAAAACACATGGTACCACACATCAGATCTGCCTTCAAGACCCATTTCCCAGCTGTGTGACTTTGCACAAACCTCCCAGCCCCTCAGAGCCTCTATTTCTTCATCTGCAGAGTGGGGCACAGTAGGGATAAAATATATTTACTGGACGGGAAGATGCTCTGTAAGCCGTAACACATAACTCAAAAGTAGAAAATTATGATTATCAAATGCACAACTGGAGCTGAAGTATGTCATGCTTATGAAAGCTGCAAATTAAGGGATGAATTTGGGCCACAGAACTAAAGCCTGGATGTGTCATTTCCCACAGATGCCTAGGTTCTCTGCCTCCCCACCCTTGTTAAAACTACCAACAGGTGGGGCGCCTGGGTGGCTCAGCTGATTAAGCGTCTGACTCTTGATTTTGGCACGGGTCACGATCTCAAGGTTCGTGAGTTCAAGCCCCACATTGAGCTCTGCACTGACTGTGAGGAGCCTGCTTGCGATTCTCTCTCTCTCCCTCTGTCTCTGGCCCTCCCCTGCTCATGCTCACTTGCTCGCTCTCTCAAAATAAATAAACATTAAAAAAAAAAAAACTACCAACAGCCTACGCTAGACTTCCGTTTCTTTTCAGCTCAATTTGCAGCCCTGTTTTGGGGTTGGAACAGTGGCACAAATGGTCAGAGAGGCCCACAGAATGAAATGGAAGTGTTTCAAATATTCTGATCAACTGAAAGAATTCCAGATGTTTCGAGTCATAAAAATGCTCATAGGTTTCATCTAATGATCCATGTCTGCAAAGCTATCCCAAGGAAACAACACAAAACACAGAAAAACGATGTCCACGTCCACGTCCAGCATTATTTATAAGCACAAAGAACTGACCCACATGTCCAAAAGTAGAGAAACGGTTAGGTACATTATAAATCCTCAAAAGAAGCACTGTATTGCTATTAAAAATTTTAAGCACAAGATGTGGGGATTTATATGTCAATTATATCTCAATAAAGTTGGAAAAAAGAAAAAACAAGATATGGGTAAAAGCTGGTGATATAATGGTAAATGGGAAAAGCATGTACAACTAAATATTCACAAATGTAGCAACCAGGCAATGAAACATGTATATAAAAGACTTCAGGAGGAAATCTACAAAGAGAACCACCCTATAGGGATTATGGGTCAGTTTTCTAAACTTTCTGTGATTATCTATTATTTTTACAATTACAGTTTTTACATTCAAAAAAGAATTCATGAAAGAATCTCACAGAGGCAGGTCACAAAGCAGATGGGACCTGAGACTTGGCACCAGCTGGACTTTTCCAGGATGTCAGCATGCCATTCTGTGAGCAACTCAGGATGACACCAATGTCCCCCATCCAAATCACCGAAGGCCACTCAGCAAGTGCCAGACCCCTATCAGAATGGAGGTTTCCTGATTCCTAGTCCAGGCCATTTTCCACTGGGAGAAAACTGGTCTGGCACGGGTCTCCCACAAGCTTTGAGGGACTCAGGGATTCCGGTGTGGCTGCCCCCCACTCCCAAAGACAACTGGTTTGGAAACTTCTGGTATTCCTCCCACAAAACCTCACTGGGCCTCTGCTCCCATTGGGTTCCCATTTAGTGGGGCATTGATATGGTTAATGTGATGGGGAACTCTAGGTCCAGAAAGCACAAAAGTCTCAAGCAAGGGCTGGAGCCGACTCTAGGCCAAAAGCCACCAGGCCGCCTGCTGTCCCCTGGGTCTGCTAAAGTGGTAAGTAACAGAGTGGGAATCATGAGGACTCACCTCATCCATTCCTGAGGCAGTGAAGAAGATGCCAATCTCCTGGGCGTATCTCTGCAGCTCCCTGTACTGGGCATGGCTGAACTCCAGGTGGCGCTTGTGCTCCCCATACGTCTTCCCCCAGGAATGCTTCGACGTGTAGGGCCTCTCCAAGGCTTTCCGATTAAACTTGTACTCCAGCTCACTCTTCTGGAACTTGGCACAATCGGCCCCACACTCCTGCAACACACAACAGGGCTCCTTCAGTGACTTGTCCTGGATTCTCACACAGGAGAGAAATGTTGGGGCAACTGCTCTGACATCAGTAACTTTAAATATAAAGATTGACCGAGGGGCACCTGGGTGGCTCAGTCGGTTGCGTGGTTGAGCATCAGACTTCGGCTCAGGTCATGATCTCGCGGTTCGTGAGTTCGAGCCCCACATCGGGCTCACTGCTGCCAGCCTGCCGGCACAGAGCCCGCTTCGGATCCTCTGTCCTCCCTCTCTCTGCCCCTCCCCTGCTTGTGCTCTTCCATAAATAAATAAATAAATAAATATTTAAAAAAAAATAAGGTTGACTGACAGTGGCAAAAGGGGCAGAAGGAAGAAAATCTTGAAACAAAGGCTGGGGATGGAGCTTCCCCCTATTTTTCCCCCTTAAAATGCAAAAAGGAAAAAATGAAGGCTTTTTAAATTTTATTTTATATTAGAATATTGAAAATAATTCAAGAGCTAAAGAAGATTTTAAGTTGGGTAACTCAGCAGAGGATAGCAAAATGAGCCCTAGGCCAGAATTGAGGGGAAGTCAGAATCTGCTAACGCTTGGAGAAATCACTTCCTGTCTCTGGACTCGGCGTCTCCATCTACATAAACAGCAGCTCTGGGCCAGCTCCAGGACCCTTCACCGTTCTGAGGAGCCCCTTACGGGGCAGGAAACAGCTCTGCTTTAGCTGTTTTGCACTTGTGCGTTTTGCATGGCATCTTGTTTGAACAAGAGGTTCTGGAGCAAAAAGCAAACAAACAAGACTTAGAACTAAGTTCCAGTCTTACTGAACAGAAACTATAACATAAAATCTGGACTGTCCGACTCTAAAAGTCATAATTCTATTGCCACACAGCCCCCAAGCTCTTAAAATTGCTTTTAAAAACTACTCAATAGAAAGATGAAGGAAAACCCTGTGAAGTCTCAACTCACGGACACTTAGGGAGACAGAGTTATTCACACTGCTGAAAACCTCAGCTCCAGAAATATCTGTGCTAACAGTTCTGCTCCCACTCCTGGAAAGACCACAAGATGGCATGGTCAGGAAGATTCAAAACACAGAACTGAAAGTGACCTTGGGCAACAGAGCTCTCATTGTCCACAGGAAGATCCCCAGGCCCAGAGTGATCCGAGTACAGCTGCACAGCGAGTCTCTGGCTGGACTGGACAGACTGCTTCCCTAAGGCTGCAGGACAGGTCTGTCTCCTGGCTCACGACTGCAACCTGACTGTAACCTGGATCTCGCTGCGACAGCCAGGCCTCCAGCAAGCTAGGGGGTAGGGCCCCACAGAGCGCTGCTTCCTGCCTCCTTTGCTTCTCAGCTCTACCTCAAGGAGTGGACTTACCTTCAAGAAGTGAAATAGCTTGTCTGCTCTGGGCAAACGTTTCCTTTACAGCAAGATGAGAAAAGTAAGTGGCAGAGACTACTAAACACAAGAGGTCAGAGAAAGTTCTACCACATTCCACAAGACAGCAGTTGTAGGAGGAGGAGAGCAGGGTCTTCCTCTGCTTTCCTCAGCTTCTTTCCTAAAACTGAGCGACGTCTTTTAACTGTTTAATTCTATGGTGAACTCCAGGTTCAGAAAACACAATCCCCGTCCCTGTTTTACTAAAATGTTGATGGTTTCTCTGTTCAAGGTTTTATGGATTCTCTCCTGGCAAATGACAAGCGGCAGAACTCCAGACGGGCCAAGGTGTGATGCTCCATTTGCAGCAAAATTTGGCAATTAAAAGTACATTCAATTAGGCAACCTCTAATTATAATACATTTATATTTTATATATAGCATATAATTACAATAATATTTTGCTGTAAGAAAACAAAAATAATTGAATGAACTCAACTTTTAATATTGCAAATAGATTCGTTTCATGGTCTGAGCAACTCTGGGTAACTAAACATGGAATGTGACTTTATTTGGCAACAAAGACTTAAAAAAATCCTAAAATACAAAAGATTTCAAAAGATTCCACTACTGTAAATTTAAACACAAAAACAAGCACACACTATGAAACAAGTGACACTGAAGCTTAGAGAGGAGGAGTCACCCGCCCAAGAATATTCAGCTAGTAAATGGTTCTCTTGACTCCAGTCCAGTGTTCTTTCCACTACACCAAAGCCTCAACCTCTTCATTCTCCCCCGTCCCAAAACTAACCTCCAAAATTAAAAGAGCAGGAAAACAACAACAACAACAACTCTGTTTCTTTCCATGGCCTCAACATCTCTTAGGTATTTTTACAACTTTAGCATTCAGAGGTCACATCTCCACAAACAGGTTGTTCCCTAAATTAAGAGCAGGAATTTTCCCCCTAGAAAACAATGTTATAGCACAAAAGCTAGAGCCCTCTGGCTAGGAGCAAAGCTATGCAATGTAACATTTACTAGCTGTGTGCCCTTAGGCAAGTCATTTCTCTGAGCCTTTAAAATGAGACCAACATGGGCACCTAGGTGGTTCAGTAGGTTGAGCAACCGACTTCGGCTCAGGTCATGATATCGCAGTCTGTGAGTTCGAGCCCTGCGTGGGGCTCTGTGCTGCTGACAGCTCAGGGCCTGGAGCCTGCTTCATATTCTGTGTCTCCCTCTCTCTCTGCCCCTCCCCCACTCACACTCTGTCTCTCTCTGTCAAAAATAAACATTAAAAAAATTTCTTTAATGAGACCAACAGCATCTACCATGTATATTGTATTGTGGGAATGAAATGAGATGGTGCATTTAAAGCATTTAGCCCAGTATCTGATAGGGTAAGCACTCAAAAACATCAGCAGTTGTCACTCTTTAAAAGTGTTTTTTATGGGGACCCCTGGGTGACTGAGTCAGTTAGCATCTGACTCTTGATTTTGGTTCAAGTAATGATCTCACAGTTCGTGAGTTCGAACCCCACATGGGGCTCTGCGCGGATGGTGCAGAACCTGCTTGGGATTCTCTCTCCCCTCTCTCTCTGCCCCCTACCCCGCTTGCTGTCTCTCTCAAAAACAAATAAATAAGCTTAAAAGAAACTGTTTTTATGATTCAGTAGACTTCCATAAAAGCAGAGTTACTCTGCAAAGAAGAGTAAGGGAAAACCTAATCACAACTGATGACATCAGGTGAACAGCTTTGACTGAAGGGAAGAGGAAAAAAAACCAGATGCAGTGAGCAATCTCTAAACCAAGGAATCACAGTGCAGACCTCATGCTGGGGGCTAGAATCACAATGAAAACACCACAGTCCCCCCACTCAAGTGTCTCACAATCTAAGACAAGACAGAAAGAAACTTAGACAATGGCAATGCAATCTGGTGGGAACAAGGATAGGGGCCCATCCTTGAGGGGAAGGGTTGGAAAAAGCATCCAAGTAGATCTGTACAGAGGTAGAAATTTGCCAAGAGGGAGCAGTTAATAATATGCATAAACCTCCTATCGCTACATTTATTGAGTCCTCTGTGCCAAGTACTGTGCTAACAGCTTAACATAAATCATCTCATTTGATCCTTACCACTCTGAGGTTAAGTACTATTACCAAGCCGATTTTCAAATGATGAATCTGAGGATCACAGAGGTTAAGTAATCGTTATCCCATGTTCACACAGCTGATAAGTGGTGGCGTCCAAATTTGAACCCAAAGTCCTAGCATTTTAACCCTTTCATATTCCAAACACAAAGAATGGCAAGTGAGAGAGACCAAAGCAACTTCCAGGAACTTTTTGAACTTCCTGGAAGTAATTCACTGTCGCTGAAAGATATCAGAGATGAAAAATGATAGGCAGGAAGGAACCAGGTCATTAAGGTCTTGAAGTCTATGTTAAAGGGTTTCGACTCTACCCGCGGCCAACGGGGAGCCCCTGAAGTTGTGAGGCAGGGGTATGACCTGATCAAACCTGTGTTTTAGAAAGATCACGGTGCCATCAGAAGGGAGTTAGGTCGGGTTAGGAGGCAACTGCTGTAATGCAGTCAGGAGCGTGGAGAGGGATGAGAATTCCAAAGATTCAGAAACGCAACTGCAAGCTGGACGCCAGGTCGCACACGGTGCACCGAGAGGCACAGGAACGTGGTCCGGGTTCCCCGCCGACAGCTCTCCCGCGGCCCCGCCCCCGATCCCCGCCCTCTATTTCGCGGGCTCTGCCCTTACCTTGGCCGTGCGGATCATGCGCTTGGCCACGTCCAGGTCGCCCTGGTGGTTCTGGCCGATCTCGGCAATGATGAAGCACGGGTGCTGCCCGCCCACCCAGCGCCCGGGACACAACTCCAGTTCCAGCGGCATCGCGGCGGCTTGCGCTCCGGCGCCGCACTGCCCGCCGGGAGTCCGGTCCGCAGCCCAGCGGGGACCACAAGCCTGCCCAGGCACGTCAGCTCCGCCACGTCAGCCCGCCGCCGCGCAGCCAATCCGCGGGCCCCACCTCGATCCCGCCAGCCAATCAAGGCAGGGGGCGGAGCCACCCGTAAGACAGGCGTTGCGGTGGGAAGGGAAAACCCAGCAGGCTCTGTTCGCGAGATCTGGGCTCTAGGCTCACGGCAAGGAAACCAGGGCCCCCACTCCTGGTTGCAGCGTCCCTGCGTGCACCCGTTAGCAAATATTCCCGAAGAGGGGTTGGGGAGGTGACGGCTGCCTTGGGCGTGGGGAGAGTGAGCCCTGCGGTGTAATGGAAAAAACGGATTCTGGAGGTGGACTTACTGAGGTGGGTGGTTTGAGCACAGCCCCTCCCACTAACCGGCTCTTGATCGTGAATAGTCTCTCTGAACGTTTTCTTTTTTCCATGAAATGGGAAAATGATATAGATTCGTGAGATGATGTATAGAAAGCCCTGCTCACGGTACTTGGCCTGTAGTAAGGTTTCAGTAAGTGGTCTCCATTCCTGTTATATGAGAGGCAACAGGTTCAAAAAGTTCCACTGACTTGCCCAAAGCCACCCGGAAAGCCTGAGCAGAGCTGGGACCAGGACCCTGGACTGCCTCTCAGTCTAGGGCTGTTGCAGTATGTTGTTAAGTTGCAGACAAAGTTCAGAGATAAGAGGCAGTTTGGAGAAAAGAAAAAAAAAACACTGATTTCCAGCTTGACTTACCAGAACTGATGAGCAAAGTAACACTAAGATAAAGGTAAGGAGGTGGCACCTCCAGGTGGAAGGCGAGAAGACATGTTAGTATAGATATGCAGGTGAAACTGCTTACCAGGTAGGAGGAAAGGCAGGGCTGAGGCTCAGAGTAGCGGTCTGGGCCAGGGATAAACCTGAGCCATTCAGAGCAAGACCAAGACCAAGGGTAGTTACACTACTGGCGGAGAGAGCGTACAGAGGAATGAGCCTGGGCAGATGGGAAGGCAGGAATGGAGAAAAGAGACTAGAAACAGGTGATAGAACTAGGGTGTTCCTGAGGTGGGGAGACCCACAGGGTCAAAGGCCCAGTGCAGTCCAGGAGAATAAGGAAGAAGAGACCAGGAGACTTGGGGATCTGCTGGAGATAGCAGATTTGTTGGCCAAGGGAGGTGAGGAAGCAGACAGGACAAAAATAGACCTTTTCTGAGTCACATTGGTTGCTAAAGCAGATGGCAAATGGACCCTGGGCTAAACAGGGTCCCAGAGTTGAGGGGTTTTGAAGAAGTGCACCTTTGGAGGCCAGGAGGAAGCAACCAAAGGAAAGAGGGGTTCACTCATCCGTGATATGTGGGTGTGCTAGACCGGATGGCACATGTGTTCTGTCAAGTTTAACTGACAGTCAACCTCTGGGTGAGGCTGAGCAACAGACCCTGACTACAGAGAAAATTAAACGCAGCGCTAAAGTAACTCAGGAACTTCGTGCTAAAGAAAACCATTATGGTTTTGAATACTTTGTGAATAAGTGAAAATTAAAGGGAAAAAAGGTGAAACCACATTTAAAAATACAACCATGCCACAAAAGCAAATTAGGCTGATGTCACTTGTGATGACATAAAAGCCTTCAGTAAATTAAAGTAGTGCTATATAACTTACTAGAGTAAGGAGAAAAAGACAAATTTTTTATTTCATTCTCCCTTTTTAAAAAGCCAGTTTCCAGAGCTTTCTGAGGCGTTTTCTGCTTGGGTAATGAATCAATGTTCAATATATAGAAATGGGTGAGAGCATGTGGGAAGGTCTTAAAAACAAATTAAAACCAATGAGGGATTTTTTTTTTCCTGTTATTGGCAAGAGAGGGCAAGGAAGAACTTAGCTTTGCAGAAACTGGGGTAACCCAGAGTGCTGGGTCATGGGGATCAAGGTAAAGAAGGGAGACCCAGTTCCCAGACCTGAGACCCCTGGGTCTGAGGCTCCAGGGGTCAGCCCTACTATGCTAACCCCTTCTTAAGTTGGTCCCTATAAAGCATCCTACCACGTGGTAATACTACCTAATCATTTGCCATTCTGTGCTCTAGCTACACTGAACTATTTTGGGTTCCCCTAAAGCGTCATGTTTTCTTACCTCCAGGCCTTGGCATAGGCTGTTTTCTGAGCCTGTAGGCTTCCCACTCCTCCACCTCCATGTACTGAGCCATGACTGACCACCTTCTGGTCCATTAATACAGAAGTCACTTCCTCTCAGATTCTTCTCGGGTCTCCCCAACAATCTTCTCTGGGCTCCCAAAAGACTCTTATTTGCCCACTTATTATCTCTTATGGTAACTGCGCCTCGTCTCGTCTGTCTTCTCTTTAGATTGTGAACTTCTTTGGGTTGGGAACCATTTGGAGCACCTGCTCAGCACGAATAGCCTAGGGATACCATGGTGAACAAGATAGTCCATACCTCTGCCCATATGTTGCTTAGATCCTTCCTTGAATTATAAGTGTCCTGCAGGGCCAGGAGCTCCTTGAGAGCAGACCTGGACTGTTTCTGACTATATCCCTAGCACCAAGCACACAATTTCTTAGCACTTAATAGGTGCCAATAAATATTTTCTCAGTGCCCAAGTGCAGAAAAGGAAAGATGGCATGAATAGTGAGGCATAGCTGACTTCATATGTTTATTCCTCGGGCCACATTCAATCTTAGGCAAACATGACTGTTCCCTGGGTTGCTCCTGAAGTCAGCCTTCTGGAAAGTTCCTCTGAGGAAGAAGTGAATTGTTGATCCACCCAAGTTTCCCAACCCCAGCTGCCAGGGACCTGGTGGTAAGTGGCCAAAGTGTCTGATACTCCCAAGTTTCTCAGTTGTTCCATTTACAGGCACCCTTGCTAGTCACACTCCCACCCACACCTACTTCCTGCTTCCTCAACCTTGGTTCCCATCCCTGTGACATAAACATCATTTTTCTACTGTCCCTGAGAAAATAAGCCCACCATCACACCCTGGGGGGTATGGAAGGTAGAAGTCAGCTCATACTGACTCCCTCAGAGAATTTTCACCTGTGTATACACATCTTACCTGCCTCCGTTTTCCAAATGCGACCTCACCCCCCATTCAACAAATAATTTCTGAGTGCCTAGTATGTCAGGCACCTCACCAGGCACCAGGAATAAAATGGGGAACAAAGAGTTTTCTTGCAACTTGTAGTTTACAATAAAGATCTTTAAAAAGTAAATTTGAAGATCTACCGGGGTTTATGAAACGGTTCATGAATTGGGCAGCACTCCCTCTAGCAAGTAGAGGAATTGTACAAAATGAAAGGTTTTTCTAGACAGAGTGGGGCAAGAAAGGTACTCATGAAAGAAAAGGATTGCTCCAGAGAAGGCTGCTTGCTAGGGAAAAACAAGGTATCTTATCGTGCAGATCACCTCATCTTTCTTTGGGGGATGGAGAGAACCCAGGTGGCAGATTTCATTGCCTCTCATGGAAAGAAAAATTTCCTGACCTGTTAAGACCATATTTCAGTGGGGGGTGGGGGAGGGTTTGAAACTGCAATTAGATTGGGTACTAAGCCCTGGTTTGGGAACTTGGTCTATGTGACACCATGTGGGGCCTATGGTTTTCTTTATTTAACGATATAAAATCATGAATTATAATAATAAGGGCAATGAAAAAAACAAGTTGAGTGCTGGTAAGACTAACAAGGGGAGGGGCTTCTTTGCATGGGGAGTCATAAAGAGTCTTTTTTTTTTTTGAGAGAGAGAGAGAGACAGAGAGAGTGCAAAGTGGAGGAGGGAGGGACAGAGGGAGAGGGAGAGAGAATCTCAAGAAGGCTCCATACTCCACACGGAGCCCGATCCCATGACTGTGACATCATGACCCAAGCCTAAATCAAGATGGGGACGCTCAACCAAATGAGCCACCAAGGCACACCCAGGAAGAGTCTTTCTGAAGAGTTGACATTTAAGGTGAAAACCCCCATCCCAAATTCCTTCCAAAGGATAACAATCTCTTCCTGTGTCGGGTCACCACATGAGACTGAGACAGAACATTGTCCTGGAAAAAGCAGGACATTCCAAACAGGGTTTGGAATAAGTCAGGCCTGGGTTCCACTCTCAGCTCTGCCCCTTCCAGAGGAAAAACTTTTCAACTTCCTGCCACAGGCAGGCAAACACCACCAGAGGGCAGGAGTGAGGATTGCAGCAGAAGAAATGTGTGAGACCCCTAACAACCCAGACCTGTCCACCCAGATAGTGGTCTCATTCCTGAACTCTGATTCCCTGGTCTGTTTCCACTGCCTGTGGCCTCCTGAGACCTTCCCTACCCTCAGACCTCATCCGGACAGCAGCCTTATCTCCCAAATTAGGATAGTGGATCTCTATGATGTGTCTCTACTTGCTCTTCTCACCTTTAACTTCCAAGAGTCCCCAAAGCTTTAAGAACTTTAATTCTTCTCCCCTCACACTTAGAGATGTTGGCAATCTTATCTCTTCACTGGGTTTTAAGATCTCATGTGTCCTCATGGGCAACTCCCAGACATTCATCACCAGCCCAGACAAAGTCTTCTCCCTGGTTGTCTGCTCAGCTCACAGCCATTTCTAAAAACAGCCCAGTAGCTCAGAATGCCCCATAGCAACCCTGTCTCAAGCATGGACACTGTCAACCTGAGGACAACCAGATTGATCCAGACACATGCTAAAAGATACTATCCCAGGGGTGTCTGGGAAGCTCAGATGGTTAAGCATCATACTCTTGGTTTCAGCTCAGGTCATGATCTCACAGTTTGTGAGACCAAGCCCCTCATAGGGCTCTGCACTGACATCGCAGAGCCTGCTTGGGATTCTCTCCCTCCCTGTCTCTCTCTGCTCCTCCCCTGCTCTCTCTCTCAAAATAAATAAACTACAAAAAAAAAAAAAAAATATTAGAGAGCCTGGGTGGTTTAGTCGGTTAAGCAGCTGACTCCTGATTTCAGCTCAAGTCATGATCTCACGGTTGTGGAATTGAGTCCTGCATTGGGCTTTGTGCTAACAGCGTGGGGCCTACCTAGAATTCTCTCTCTTTGCCCTTCTCCCCCCTCCCAAATAAACATTTTTTTAAAAAAGATAACTATTCCAGGGGCACCCGGGTGGCTCAGTCTGTTAAGCATCTGACTTCAGCTAAGGTCATGATCTACAGTTCGTGGGTTCGAGCCCCGCGTCAGGCTCTGTGCTGACAGTTCAGAGCCTGGAGCCTGCTTTGGATTCTGTGTCTCCCTCTCTCTCTGCTCTTCCCCCACTCATGCTGTCTCTCTCTCTCAAAAATAAACATTAAAAAATTTAAAAAAAAAAGATACTATTCCAGCAAATAAGCACATGAAAAGATGCTCAACATCATTAGCCACAAAACCACAATGAGATTCCAACTCACACTCATGAGGATGTCTAGAATCAGAAAGACAGATCATTACAAGGACATGGAGACATAGGCACCCTTAGACACTGCTGCTGGGAATGTAAAATGGTGCAGTTGCTTTGGAAAACAGTTGGCAGTTCTTCAGAAGGTTAAACACAGAGTAAACATATGCCCCAGCAATTCCACTCCTTACATATACCCAAGAAAATGAAAACATGTCTACACAAATATAAATAAAATGTAATATAGCCATACAATAGAATATTATGGGAAAAGAAAGGAATGAACTACTAATGCATGCTATAACATGGATGAACCTGACACTGGGATCTCGTCATGGGGTATTCATTAGTTGAAACCTGCAAGAACATTCAAATGAGATAAATTTTGGGGAAAAGAGGTTGGATGTTGCAGGGGCATGATGGATATCATCAAATGTTTACAGAACTCCACTGAAAAAGCTGGATTAGTCCCCACCCCCCCCCCCACCCCCCCCCCCGTGACTCCATAGGCCCAAGAATGTTAGAGATTTGGAAAAACAAGAGTTTTGTATAGGGGCACCTGGATGGCTCAGTCGGTTAAGCGTCCAGCTTCGGCTCAGGTCATAATCTCACAGTGCATGAGTTCGAGCCCCACATCGGGCTCTGTGCTGACAGTTCAGGGCCTACAGCCTGCTTCAGATTCTGTGTCTCCCTCTCTCTCCCCCTTCCCCGCTCATGCTCTGTCTCTCTCTCTCTCTCAAAAAATTAAAAAAAAATTTTTTTAAATCTTAGGAGTTTTTTACAAAGACTGCTTACCTAACTAAATAATAATAAAAGATAAAGATGCCTTATTATTCTAGAGATAAAGAACTTTGTTTTTCTAAGATGGAATATATTGGCTTATAAGGAGTGAGCTCCCCATCACCAAGGCATCCAACTAAAGTCAGGCATGTTACAAGGCAGGGGCTCCAGCATTAGCAGAGGGATTCAAGTAGAAGAGATCTCATTTCTTCTACTTTAGGGAGCTTGGATTTCTTGGCATTTTAGGTTCCCATAGGTGTCTGGAGATAGAACTTTGTTAGTTCCAGATTGGTGGGCCCTGATTTTGGGGTCAATACAAGACTTCCTTGTACTGATCTGTATTATCTGCTGCCATTTTGGCCCTCTGTTCCTCAAAATATACTCATTTTTCTGGTTGGGTTTAAAGGAGGGTAAGATAATTAATGTGAATTAATACGGTTTAAGAGAAATATGGTTTGAATAATGTGAATTAATATGGGAGAGAAATGTGGTTTGAAATAACTGTCACACAAGATCACAAAATTGATGGGAGGCAAATCAGGGTTTGACTGTGCTCTCAAAACCAGAGTTCTCAGGCCCTCCTTTTAATCACATTGCTTGTATATCCAAACACCCAAAGGGAGATGGTGGGGGAGGGGGAACTAAGCATCTGACAGCCATTCTCTGCCCAGAGGTTTTCACAATTCACTCATTTGGTGTTATGAATTGAATTGTGTCCTCCACAAATGCGTCTGTTGAAGTCCTAACATCTAGCACCTCAGAATGTGACCTTGTTTGGAAATATCATCTTTGCAAATGCAAGTAGTTAAGATGAAGTCATTAGGGTGGGCCCTAATCCAAGGTGACTAGTGTCCTTATAAAAAAGGAGAATTTTCACACCAACATGTACAGAAAGAGAACTCCATGGAAAGAAGTACAGGGAGGAGATGATGTCTATAAGCCAAGGAGAGAGGCATGGACCAAATCCTTTCCCCATTGCCGTCGGAGGAATCAACCCTGCTGACACCTTGATTTTGGATTTCTAGCCTCCAGAACCGTGAGATGACACATTTCTGTTGTTCAAGCCACTTAGTTTGTGGTATTTTATTATGGAGGCCCCAGGACACTAATACACTGGGTCATTGAGGAAATGTGCATGGAGTGCCAGCGTGAGGCACAGCAATGGCTAGTGCACATGTAGCCAAAGCACCCACTATCTGCAGGGAAGGAGACAGGGAGCAGAGAAGCCAGTGCCAGGATGGTGACAGCAAGTCACCAAGGCCATCAAATGAGGACCCCAGGGAAGAAACCCTGGCTGCAGGCCACTGGGGAGGCTAACACCTTTGTGGAGGTTCTTGAAGATGGGGTGGGTTTTGCTCATGCAGGTGGAGGAAGAATGAACAAGTCCCATGCAGGAACATGCAGATGGCTGGGCCAGGAAGGACTTGTGGGGACTGAGGGGCAGGGAGTGAGGCTGGAAAGGTGGGGAGGTTTTGTGTGTGTCTCTGGGGTGAGCAGCGTAGGGATGACAGGTCCAGGGTGGGACACTGAAAGATTGGTCTCAAGTGGCCCATGACGTGGGAACGTGGATTTCCTCAGCTTCATTTCTTCTTTTTCCCTCTATCTGCCACCTACTGAAGCACCTGCATCACTGAGAGCTCTGGATTTCAAAAGTTACCACCCACATGAGCGTCTCCCAAGTCCAGTGGACCTGGTCCAGTAGCCCCCGTTAGCTCTCTCACACCAGCCCGCTATTCTCCGGGAAGAGCACAAAGTGGGAAGAGAAGCCGGTCTTGCTCTGCACTCTGGGGTCTTACAACAGTCACTCTGAGCCTCAATTCCCTCATCTGAAAGATGGGGTCAGAATCCTCACGCTACCTCCTTGAGTAAGATAATGGGCATGTAAGAGCCATACAAATTGTAGTGTGCCATGAACACACCGGGGCCAGCATTTCTTTTGTCAGAAGTGGGGCTCAGGACCGGTCAGACTGGAGCCGGTCAGGGTGGCAGGGTGATTGTTGGTAGGATTTAGACAGGTAGTCCTGGGGGGCACTGGGTGGCTCTGGAAGCAGGGAAACAATGGTCTGATACCCCAGCAAGAGAGGAACCTAAAGGCCAATCAGAGACAAGGTGGAAGATGACCTGGTCCCTGGAATGCACAAAGCCAAGAGCTGGACAGGAGTTCCCAACCCAGGAGCTGGCTGGGGTCCTATGGACTTCTCAAGTTTCCCCAGGGTCCTGCCATCCACTCCCAGAATCCCTCAGTGCCAGGCTACCCCCCTGCTAAGCTGCCCGCTTCTCATTCAACTGCTACAGCAGCTCGTAGGTGCACAGCTGGTCACATGCACGCTTAGCTTAGTCGACCACAAACAGAGGCCAATGGCATAGGCTGTTCCCAGGTCTTCTGAAGAAGTTACCCCTCATGGGCATCGAGCGCTTTCACTCAGCAGAGAGAACAGCAAAGCACTCCCAATTTACAAATGGGAGAACAGAATTCCAAGATTGCAAAGGGTCTTTAGCAAGTTCACCAAAGTGGTATATGACAGGACTGCCTTCCACAACACAAAATGGTTAAAAACGGGGACTGTATTTGCAGAATGCTCAGTTTGCCTGCCCTCCCCCCCCCCCCCCAAGCATTTTACGTCTCCAGCTCTGAAAACCTTACACTCGGTCCTGAACCTCTGGAACCAACAGGGTGTGGTTAGCCAGCCTCTACTTTGTCCCAGAGTGAGGAGGAAGAAATATGCCCACTTACCAGAACAGAGTCTGGAGCCAGAGAGCCCTAAAGAGGCACATTCATAGAGAGGAGAAGCTTTGTATTTGGGCATAGCTGGATTAGGATCCCAGCCAGGCTAGCTATTTACTGGCTATATGACTCTGGCTAAGGAACTTCATCTCTTCTGGTGTGTGTGTGTGTGTGTGTGTGTGTTTTGAGAGAGCGAATGGGAGCAGGGGAGAGGGGCAGAGGGAAAGAACCTTAAGTAGGCTTCATGCCCAGTGTGGAGCCTGACACAGGGCTCAATCCCAAACCCTGAGATCATGACCTGAGCCGAAATCAAGGGTCAGACCCTTGAGGACTGGGCCACCCAGGTGCCCCAGTGCACTTCACCTCCTGCTACTTCAGTTTCCACATCTGTAAAATGGGGATTACAGTTTATTATTTCACAGGGTTTGAGGATTAAAAAAAGAATCCTTTCTCAATAAATGGCCATCTGCTTCTTGACTGGAAGCATTAAGTGCCCTCTAGTGGCAGATATACATCCTGCTCATGCTGATGAGTCTGCAATGTTACTTCCAGAACACTGAGTAGTCGGACTGGTCAAGGCAGATTTACCAGGATTTTTCTTTCTCTCTTTTTAAGTTTATTTATTTTGAGAGAGAGGGAGAGGAAGGGAGAGAGCGAGAGAGATAAAGAGAGAGAGAACGAGTGGGGGTAGGGATAGGGAGAGGTAGGGGAGACTCAGGATCTGGAGCAGGCCCCGTGCTGACAGCAGAGCCCAATGCGGGGCTCAAACTGAGATCATGACCTGAGCCGAAGTGGGACGCTTAACCAACTGAGCCACCCAGGTGTCCCGCTAGTATTTCTATTGCAGTTTTTGGAAGACAGCTCACTCATCAGTCCTAGAGGTGCAGCCCACATCTGGCCTCCTCACTGGTCTCCAGCTACCGGTCTATCCCTTTTACTCCATCAGCCTAAAACAAAGCTGACATTTTCTATCAGTTCAAACCCTTACCTACTCCTTGGAAGGGCTCTGGGATAACGGAGTAAAGCAGGACTAACTGAAGGATTCCTGTTGCTGAAGAGAACTTGGGATTGTACCCCATTCAGATCTGTACAGCTGGAAGAGAGCTGTAAGCTCATTTTAGTTCAGGCCCTGTAATTTCAGCTGAGGAACTGGAGACTCACAGAAAGGAAGTGCTGTGGGGAGGGGGCCAAATACCAGCCAGTGGCCAGGCTGGGGCTAAAACAGGGTCTCTGGATTCTGAAACCTTCCTCACCAAGTACCACTCCTGCTTCTCTAGGGTTGAGGTGGGGCAGTGCCTTAATGGATACCCATCTCCTCACAAACCCCTCCTGCCCTGGAGCGAAGTCCCTTTCATCAGACAGAATAGCTCCAAGGGTAATTTTCTTTCTCTATATGCCCTCCCAATACCTCTGGGACAAGTTATAAGATACTTGGTCAGAGATTATGAGGCTGACCTAATTGGCTCTAGGAAGAATTTCTACACTTGCTGCAATCTTGGTGGTTTTCCTGCAGAGCAACTGTTTGGCCGACCTAAGCTTAAGTCTAAGTCAGCTGGTAACTTGACTCCCTTTTCAAACTGTCAGCACAGCGGTATCATCAGCCTCATTAAAATTGATGTCAGCACCACTTGACAGGGCTGGAGAAAAGGGAAGGTCATGGCCTAAGGGTAGAACCACCTTCATGGTTCTGTCTCACCTTTCTCTGGGGGTAGTGTAGCCCAAATAGGAATGCCAGAATGGAAACATGGGACTGTCGTTAACTACCCTCATGCGGGCACTAGTCAGGAGTCCTCATGCTGGTGAGGAGTGGGGACTAGCGTCTTACACAATGCTTCTGCATTCCTGTCAGAAGTGGCCAGCACTCTTGGGCTTGGATTCCTGGAGCAGAATGAGAAAACTAAAGGTAAGAGCACCAAGTTGAAAACTGGGCCATGTGGCTTCTAGGCCAGGTTCTTTCACTTCACCAGGAAACCTTGGGCTAGTCCTTGATTCACTTGCCTGTGCCTCAGTTTCCTCATCTCCACAATGAGTATTGGTTCCTTTTTATTTACAAATGTTTCAGATGCAATCAAGACATTCCAACATATTACACAGGGAGAGAGCAGCTGCTGTGGCTGGAGGGCAGGTGTGAGGAAGAGACCCACTCCACCTACGCCCCGCACAAGCAAGGTGAGACCAGCCATCCAGCCCAACACAGCTCCCACCCAGCTTAGACAGTTGGTAACTCACATTTATTGCAAAAGCTGAAAGCAAACCTGCTCAGTGAGGGTCTCCTTCAGATGGGAGACAACTCCAGAAATAGGGTCCACTCTGTGGCCTCATCACCAAAATGCTTGCTTGTCAACAATTTAAAAATAATCTTTAGTCAAGAGCAGGTGAGCCTCAAGGCCCTCCCAGAGGGCAGCATGTCACAGACTTCTGGAGAACCCTATTTAAAAAAAAAAATGATAGAAATGAAAACCTGGCTTGGTAATTTCCCAGACATCTTTACCGGCCACATGTAGTAGATCAAACTGACATTTTACAAAGTGAATGCCCAAGAATGAATGACCTTCAAAGGCCCCCTAGAAGTCCCAAATTAGTGCTGCAGTCTCACCTGCCATTCCTGTATTCTTACCCATCCTCTAGGCAAACTTGCCCATTTGAATCTAAAGGTACTTAATCAGGTGCCAACCTCAGACCCCTGTTCATCATGCTCCTCCCTCCTTCCCCCATTCCTCTTCTAAACCGTTTTATTTGTAAACCTGTAGTGGCAGCATGTACAGCTGAAATATTTTTTCTAGTAGACATTCCCAATCCTTCTAGATGGATGCCACCTTTCCAGTCTCTGTATTACTCTCACACTTACCGGAGCTCTAGCTGCAGGTCCTAGTTAAGTATCACTCCTGCATCTGTCTTCTCTTCCCTACTAGTTACTGTGAGCATATCCAACAGCTCGCTTGTCTCCATCCCAGCCCTCTCCCACTTGTCCAGCTAGGGTGTCTGGCACAGCCTAAGTGCTTTGGTAGATACTGGAAAAATTCTGTAAACTTAAAGAGGCAGGAAAACAATCATCCAAAGTTACTGTTTGATATTTGGCAATATATGCAAAACCTGGGTACGGAAGAAATTGCTTTATAATGTTTGAAGATTTGCCAAATGGCAAAGGCCTTGAGGCTGAAGAA